>NW_027185394.1:2502482-2607482 GCF_022577435.1 Embiotoca jacksoni
TTATGTTTTTTTTCTGCTGAATCTGCAATAAAAAATAAGATCTAAAGCTATTCGGAAGCGCCCTTTAGTCTAATTTTGTACCTTCTTGTCCGACAGCCCCGACACCGTGTCGATGTACTCCTCCTGGATCATGAAGGCGGCCAGGTTGGCGGTGTAGGAGGCGAGGAAGATGACAGCGAAGAAGGCCCACACCAGCACCTGAAAGAGAAGTCGCATGGACGAGGCCGCTGAGCGCCGACAGGTGTGAAAAGTATTTCAGGAACTCCCGTGACACTGTTTTCACTTTTCCTGGCATTTCGTTGATTTAAAAAAAAAAAAATAGCAGCTGAAGCCTTGTCATGCCTGGGGGGAGGGGGGGGCGTGGGGGATGGAGGAGGATGGGGGTGGTGGTGGTGCTGTCTGTCAGCATGGGCTCTTTCGCCTGCAAAAATGTCACTGCAGCTTTTGGCATTTGTTCACATATTACTTGAAGTTCAATCTATAATAACGAGAAAGTGACACGTCGAATATCCCGCTGAGGAAATCTTCCTTTTCTTTCAATCGCACCCCCGACATCATCGTCTGTCACACTACAAATACATACTGTACCTACTTTTATTTATTTTTTTTACCTGACAGTTGTTGTGGGAACGTAACAAAGTAAACAGACATTTTTGAGGTAATTTATTTGTATATTTCCAGGACATGCTGCTTAAAATGGCGCTTGATGGGGGAGGCGGGCGGGGGGGGTCTCAACTGGTGGGTTGGGGCCAAAAAGTGGGTCGCAGGGACATTTCGAGTGGGTCGTGGATGCGTGCGTGTGAATTAAAAGTCCAACTTTTATTTTGAAGTCTACAGAACTCATGCTGCACTTCTATTTAATTATTTTTGGTGTTTATAGTTTGTGTATATTTATTAATTGGTCTTGGTTTTTCTAAAAATGTATTTTTATCTATCGTAGCTGTTTGTTAGCAGGTCGTCAGACTTTCAACGCCGAGTTCTGCTGTGAAGTTACGAGACGTCTGATGGGAAAACCCGTCTGGAAATACTGTCGAGGAACTGAAATGTTCACAAAATGTGGAACGTTTTCATCACCAACACCTTTGGAGGACCTTTATTTGGGGGTGTTTTTCTACACTGCAATCTAAATCCATTCACCACCGCTGTGCAACACGTGTCCCCTAAAGTACTGTTTCCACAAGTAGAGGACGGTTTAAATGGATGATTGAGGACTTGAAGTGAAGACGTTCAGATGTTCACAAGTGCTGCTTTTTAAAATAAAAATCTTTATTGCTGTTGACATTCAGCCAGGAAGCGAGTGGGAGCTGCCGATTAGTCCTTAGCACTAAAATTTGCACTTGCAGTCGGAGATGAACGGGGCTACTTTCTTCCACAGCTCTCTGTGTTAATTTGCATAATTTTCTTAATGAATAAGATGAATAAATGTACACTGTTAGCTCTGGCATAGTAAAAAGAAAGAAAGAAATAAACCCTGCTAACTGGAGGGCTGAAAGACGAGTTTCACGACCCTTCGGACCGAAGTAAAAACCTATTGAAACTTTAATCTTTGATATCAATAATGCACGGCTGTCAATCATCCATCCAGTGCACGCTGGGATAATCACTGACAACCCGGAGTAGGTTTCGGCATGTGTGAAAAATGAACCAAAAAAATAATAAACCATTAAAAATTGAAATTCATCATGTAATCATTTATTTTTGCGGTTGTCTCGCATGATATTTTAGCTGCAGGACATTCGTCTCCTCAGTGGACGCCGGCTGAACGAAGGCGTCCGATGGGGCGACGAAACGCATGAATTATTCTAGATTTGTTTCAGGCTGCAAACTTTCACTGTTTTTAGCTCAAAAACTCCAAACATTTGCAAGAGAAAGACGGAAAAAATGAATGAAGCAATCGGCCCACCTCCTCTCCTCTGACCTCGTTTCTTTTCTGTAAAGCCCTTTTGAGCAGCTAATGAGCGCTTGAGATGATTGAGGTTGTTGTGGAAAAGCACTTGGGCAGACAATCAAAAAGAAAAATAGACAACTTGAGTTTTTCACCTCCCGCTGCTCTTTACTCTGAATCAGAGCCCGCTACTGATTTCTGCTCATGTCGTGAGGACCTAAAATAACAGCAGGGATTATAAAGATCGCTGCAATGAAACAAGTGACTCAATACTCTGTTTAAAAAAAAAAAAAAGTAAGTTTTTAGACATCTTTTTTAACGCTCTTTCTTTTTCACCCACAAAAACATCGATTGCCGGCTTGTTAGGCTCGAAGGGAAGCGAACGAGCCGGCCACAGGTGAAGTCGGTGAGTCGGGGTTTACCATGATCTTGCTGGTGGTTCCTCGGGGATTCTCCACGGGCACGGAGTTGTTGAAGACCAGCGCCCACAGCAGCCACACCGACTTCCCGATGGTGAACTTAGATCCACCCGACTCTGGGAGAGACACACGGTGCGTTTCAGACCATTTAAAAACAATAGAACCTGAATAAAACAGTTGGAAAATTTAATTATAAGATGAGCAAAATAAAACAAAGAAACGACCACTTCTTGCATGCTATGAGTGTCCACCTACTTTTCAGACCCAGTTATGTCCAACACTGAGGTGCTGCGTCACCTCTTCTTTTTACAACACTCCAGTTCACTCCGAGACCAGTTGCTGGAGTTTTGAAAGTGAAATGTTGTCCCAGTGAAAAAAACTTTTTGGAGACAACTTTCCCAGTCTTTTGTTGACCTTCTCCCAACTTTTTTCCGAGACATGTTGCTGGCATCAAACGCAAAATGAGCATGAACTTTTCAATAAAATATCTCCGTTTCAACATTTATTATGTTGTCTTTGATCTATTTTCAATTAAATATGTGATTATGTGATTTGGCAGTCGCCCAAACTTAGAGAATGGGCTTTTAAACCTCAGCTCCTCCTCACAATATACCATTTTTTCAGCAGTTCTGCAGGACATGAATATTAAAGAGGAATGGATGATGAGACGACAAATATTTGAGAGAAAAGTCTAAGGGTTTTAGCAACAGCCCCGACGAGCAGCGATGAACAGACGCCTTCCTGTCTTTCCATTTCAGCTCGACTCTTACAGAGTGAGGAACGTTTAAGATGCGTGGAGAAGCAGCCGAAAAATAGTTGGAATAAAAGAAGAAACCGATGAAAACTGCAAAAAAACGTCAAAACCCAACCGCCACACGAGGTGCCTGTTTGTTCCTTTAGAATACGTGAGCCAGATTGTGGGAGTGGAGTGATTGTCTCATCCCAAAGAAAAAAAAAGAAAAAGTGGGACGTTTTGCATAATTTGACGCTTACATAACTGCCGAAGTGACAAGTCGGTAATAATGCTGTGAAACGAGCAGCGGCGGCGGGTTTGATTGGCGTGCCGGCGGCGAAGCGACAGCGTCTCTTACTCTTGGCGCTCTGCAGGCTGCGGTTGTATCCCACGGGGCTGAAGAACTCGAAGATGAAGACGGTGACAGCCACCACCGACAGGCACATCACAAACATCATCACCCACACCGCTGGGCTGTAGGGCTCTGCAACACACACAAACACACGTTTCACAAGTTTGAAGAACCACTTTTTTAGAGGAAAATCGGCGCATCGCGACCGGAGTGGGCGGGGCTAAACGTAAAAACATACACAACTAACTGAGGGGAGAATATTATGAACGCTTAGACTAAGTTGTTGTCTTAAAGTCAATGGAAAAAATAGTCAAACTAAAGCCCACATATGGACAGCAGTTTTTTTTCTTTTTATTACCATCCATCATTGACTTTTTGAACACTTATTACCGTCTTTTGTGGAAGTGCTTTTAAGCTGCAATACCAGCGAGTGCCACCAGAGGTCGGCTCCAAAAAGCCTCCGGCTCCATAGACTCCCATTCAACTTCTCTCATCAAATCCAAAGTGAATAAAATGTGTCCATCAGTTATCTCGGTGTTGTTAGCTAAAGTCACTCCTTCTTATTAGTTTTCTGGAGGTCCATCTGAAAATAATCCCTCATTCATTAGAAAAGAAGATTCAAGAAGACCTGTTTTTGGGGGCGTGTCTGTTTGATTGACAGGCCTGTGGTGCAGTCAGGTTACAGCTATCGGTGGGCGGGACGTAGTATCGTCAGGTTTCCGATCAGATTGGTCAGATCCACTGCTGGCTCCTCCCCCAGCTCGTCCAAATATGGTCACTTCCCGCTCCAAACTTTGCTCTGAACTAGCAAAGATGGCGCCGGACAAAATCTGAACTGGAGGATTCATTACGTTCAACAAACCAACTGGTGACGTCACCGCCGGCTGCCACTCGGTTAGAAGCAGCAGTTTGGCTGACAATTAAAAAAAAAGTTTCCTTGAATAAATATGAGGATAAACAAAAGCAGTAGGAAACAGAGAAAGGCTCGACGCTCTGCGATGCTCTCGGCTGTTGTCAGCTCACATTCACACTAAATGGAAGCCGCCAAACCAGGAAAAAAAACACACACTTCCTGTCTTTGTGGTAACGAGAAGCACGGAGGGATCACAGAGGTGCACTAATGAGACGGAGAGCTGGATGCTCACAGACGGCAACATTTAAAAAAACAAAACGAACATTTCAAGAGCTAAATGGCTCCAAAATAATGTAAAACTTAAAAGTCCCAGTTTTGGAAATTGGATGTTTTTATAATGTTCCTGGATAGCAAAACCATTTACAAATGATATATTTTCGAAACATTATCGTGGCAGGCTATAAAAAAAAAAAAAAAAAAAAAAAAAAAAAAAAAAAAAAAATACACGAGAAAATGAGCAGTTTTGGATTTAACAGAGGTACAAAAAAACAAAACACCTCGAGGTGCAGACAAGAGGAAATTGTGTCTCCTTATCTGGAGACGTGGGTGCCAGTCTAAGTGCCGGCTGAGGAAACAAGCAAGATACTTCAGAGATTTGGCAAATTAGTGAGGGATTTGCTGGCCGGGGCCGAAAAAAAGACGGCGGCGTTTGGCAGCTGCGACGCTAATCAAACAACCGGCGAGAGAGATGAGGCCGAGCCGCCGGGTCGACTCATCAACACCTTTCGTCTCTCGGCGGTACATCCGGGAGAAGAGACGGCGAATCAAACTGTGCGCCGACGCGGTGAAGAGCGGCGAGCTGCGATCGCTCCCCCGCAGAGAGACGGAGAGTCGGGGAGCAACTGGAGAGGCTTCGGGCTTTCATCCTTGAACTCACCGCCACGAAGGGTTAATGTGCTGACAAACTGCATCATTGGGACTAACGGCACTGCTGTTTATTTATTTATTCATATTCCAATTATGTGGACGAGCTGGGGGAGGAGCCAGCTGGTGGATCTGACCAATCTGATCAGAAACCTGGCGATACTACGTCCCGCCCACCGATAGCTGTAACCTGACTGCACCACAGGCCTGTCAATCAAACAGACACGCCCCCAAAAACAGGTCTTCTTGAATCTTCTTTTCTAATGAATGAGGGATTATTTTCAGATGGACCTCCAGAAAACTAATAAGAAGGAGTGACTTTAGCTAACAACACCGAGATAACTGATGGACACATTTTATTCACTTTGGATTTGATGAGAGAAGTTGAATGGGAGTCTATGGAGCCGGAGGCTTTTTGGAGCCGACCTCTAGTGGCACTCGCTGGTATTGCAGCTGAAGACACTTCTGGATCAGAACCATCTTATAGACCTGAAGCTACGAACTCTTTTATATCCAGTCTATGGTCGCCTCTTAAACTCAGCACAGTAGAAGCACCAGTTTATCTCGACAAATACTAAACATTATTCAAGAGGTTATACTTTTCTAATTAATAATTGTTTATCCTCTAAGAAGAAGCCGGTCAAAGCGGATCTCAAGCAGCTGGATTTATTGACCCGTACGGCTCAGTTTCCATCGTGTTGACGTGCGGAGTCTGTTTGTGATGTTGCATCCCGGTAGAAACGCAGCGTGTCGGATTAAATCCGGTCACACGTCGCGTGTAAACCTGCGGTTGAATCAGGATCGCCTCGGCAGAGGAAGCGTGTAAATAATTACACGGCGCGCTGCAAACGCACGGCCGCGTTTGATTTATTTCCTCCCACTGTGGCGGGTGAGGAGCGCAAAGCAGCTGTGTTGTTGTTGTTGTTGTTTTAAGTGCTGTCAGCCTTGAGTTAAGACGCGAGGAGCTTTATCGTTGTTGTATTTTGCATTCGTGCTCCTCTCTCGACGAGTTTGTTTTTGTCTTTCCAGCAGATATGTAATACATCCGCCGTGGTCCAGAGTGGATCTATTTTTACTCTCCTATTTAACCGGGTGGAAGTCGACATACGCTCCGTTTCAAAGACGCCCTCGTTAATTTTCACACCTGGGAGCTGCCGGGTCCGACCGGCAGTCTGGTTCTGGTGCCGCTGAGCCGGTCCACCGGAGCGGAGGGGGTTGAGGGGATCGGGGTTAATGAGCTTTCTGTGCTCTTTTCCTCGACGGCGTTACGTATTCATTTTGTTCGGCAGCATGTTTTTCCCAGCCGGTATTATGGGATTCAAACCGCCGAGCCCGGTTCCTAAAGAGACGAGTCGACACGTTTTAAACCCGAGTGCAGATGCGGTTGATCTCAGGGCACAGAGACGCATGTCGCCGGGTACACGCTCATCAGCATAATAATAACATTATGGCCTATAATTACAGTGAGATATCCTCTAATTAAAAGGTTTACATGGTCCTCATTAATATTCCAGTTTCCCACATGGAGCGTATGACAGGCCGGATATTTCCATGTGGAGTCTGACATAATGCCGCCACAGTTTGCACTCGCGGTGTCTATTATGCAAATATGATGTGCATATATTATGTAACTTATGCATACCTGAGATGTGACTGCATACGAAAAGAGGGATCTAGTACGCCGTTATGTTCACCGCGTTTCATGAGGCTTCATCGATCTTCATCAACCTTCCTCCTGATATTGCTCAATAAAACATCTTTGTTTTGCAGTTTATTCGAGACTACAAACATACAGGATCGCTTAATAAAAAACAAAACAACAACAAACTCTGAGGTACGAACATTCGCTCGGTCCCAGGGATGAAATGATGAGATTTCAGGGGGTCAAAGGTCAACGTGTACGGTCCCAGTGACCTCACGTCCTCCCGTCCTCGGGAACGTGACATCTCGGGAACGCCTCGGGGTCGTTTCTTTGAATTTGGCACAAACGTTTACTTGGTCTCAAGTATGAACTGTTCACACTTTGGTGGTCGAAGGTCAAAGGTTAAATTCCTTTCACGCCCACTATGATACGAGTTGGGACGAACGTATGAAAACTGCAACATGAATGGCTGAAGAGGCCGACAACCAGATGGCGGTGATTCTAGTTTCCTTAAATAGGAAGACTGCAACTTTTGAAGATATCTTTGTGACTTCTCAGTTTATATTAGAGAATAAGGGGATTTTCATTTTCATTTTTTTGCATGCGACGTCCGCTTAATTCTGGAGACGGAAGTCAGCTGTGATCGTCTGAAAAAGTGAAACGCCGGGTATCATTCAGAAAACGTAAGTCCTGCTGTTCGTTTCGATATCCAGCGATCTGAATTTTGGGCGTAATTTAATTAAGAGAAGTCGGTGTCGAGATGGACGCCGAGCTTCACGCAGGGTGTAACGGCAATTAAATCTGATGCAACTTTAAAGTCAATTTTCTCTGCAACGCTTCGTCGCGCAGACGAGCCGCTGACATTTCTGGAAAGCTCAAGCTGTGCGGTTTAATGGGATGTACGCGGCATCTCTCCGTGGCGAACACTCGCTGTGCAATTCAACCGAGAATAATGGGGGGGCTGGGATTTGGACGCAGTCGGCGTCCGTTTGGTTCTGAGACTCGATCGGCAAAAATAAACAGAAGTAATGAAGGAAAAAAAGTGTTTGAATATTGGAACTGCGATGGAGGCCAAACGCTTCGTTCTTTCATCGCACAAACATCCCGATGAGACTGTTGTTATTCTGGGAGCTCCGACATGTTACAGTTCGTGCGAAGACTCTCAGTTGAAACGCTCGTAATTAAATAAACGCTGTTTGAAGCAAAAAGGAGGTTGTTGGTGCCGTTTACATGAAAATATGAAACATGTGAAGCGTCCTGTCAGTGGAGGATGTTTGTGGAAGAAAATAAGGTTCTTAATTATTCTGTCGTTCTCCCGGTGAATCGCTTCGGCTCCTGCGACTTTAAAGGTTCTGTAGAATAATCTCGCTTGTTTGTTTGATCCTTATTTTACAAGATGTGTCCATTAAACAGCAAATGTGGGTGCTGACACCGGGAAAATTAATAAATAAATGTGACAATAAAAAGCCAATTTAAAGGAAAAAGGAGTTTTTAAGTCTCATGAATATAGAACGGTTTTCATAGATTTGTTGTTAAATGAATTGCACTTTTCTCCGTTATCGCCGGGATGTTGACTTCTTTTTGAATTTTGAAAGCCTCAAACCGAGTTGCATTGTGGGTATTGTAGGCACCAGGTTTGGGCTAAAAAACAGAAGAAAAAAAAAAAAAAAAAAAAAAAGACAATTGCTGCGTTCAAATGGATCTCGCAGGAAGTCGCCTGCACCGTATGCTCGGCGTTCGAGTGGCTGAGTCGAAAAAAATTGCTGTTGCCAGGCAACGTGAACGGCATCTCGAAGCCACGGAGACTAACGATTTAGCATCCTGACGGGATAAATAAAACTGACCAACAGCAGACATCACCGAGTCGGTCTGAGAGTTTGTTTCACTCTCGCCGTGTAAAACACACACACACACACACACACACACACACACACACACACACACGCACACACACACACACACACACACAGATACACACTTCCTTTACAACTCTTCACTTCTTCAATTTGCGCCTCCATCTTCACGGGGTGCTTTGACAGTTTAAGTGTTTGTCATCACAGCGTTTCTCTTCGTAGTCCGAGTCTCTTTTGTCTGTAACGAGTCCTTCGTGTCGGTCGTATTTGAACTTTCGCTAGTTAAGACTGCAGCTCAGTAAACACACAAGGCTGTGAGTTTCCTTTTACTTTTCCCGTCTAATTCAGTTTGTTTTTTTATAAGATTGCTTTATTCTTGCTGTTTTTTGTTTTGTTTTTCCAGTCAGAGACGCTCTTCAATATTTAAAGAGTCATTGAAAATGTTTCCACGCTCCCAAAACTGACCGCTTTCCAGAGAGCTTGACGAGTCGAGTGTGCGACTGAAAACCGGAGAGGAGGAACGTTTGCTGCCAGATCCTTCGTTCAGACGGATTTACAGGGAAATCAAATGGCTTCATACGCTGGTGAATAATACATTTATTTTTCTGAGACGATAACGTGGAATTGTGGAGCGTTAGAATTGTACAATTTAATCAATTCATCAAATAACCCTAAAAATATAAGATTGCTTTATTCTCGCTGGTTTTATTAATTTATATCTAAACGAGAAAACATATTTGAAATAAGAAGCTATTTTGACTTAATCCATAGAAATTCACTACTATCAGGCCATTTTATCATTATTTTGTCAACAATAAATATTTGTTGTTGACTTTTTTCTTTTCATATTGGAAGAAAAGCTAAAATCAAATACGTTTCAACTCAGTAAATCTTACATTAAAGAAAGTTGAGGCTTCTCTGTGCGCAGTCGGCCAACGGGATGTGGTGCGTTCAGGGAACTTCAATCAATTGCAGCGACTAGAAATAGCTGGCGTGTGAGGCGTTTAGGGGACATCTGTTAAATTGTAGCGACAGAAAAAAACAACTCCTATATACTCCTGTAATACCCCCTCTCCCCCTCCTCCTCTAAAGTGCATGAAAATGAAAGATTTGTACTGAAATGTGGAATTACAAGTTTTTGTTTGTAAACTTGGTATTGGAAAAAGTATGATTCAGGAACAAAGTCGAGGTATTGGTGCCAGTACCAAAACCTTTTACCTAGTTTTATATATATATTATTATAATAGGTCATTTACTGCTAGTTTTCTCCTACAATTCATTCCTTCTTGCTTCAGTTTTTCCTTCACTTTTCATTCCTGATGTGCAGCTCATCAATTCCTCGCTAAATTTCAGAGTCAGGAGTTCAAACCCCAAATTAGAAACAGTTCTCCATCTCTTTCTGTCTTTTTATTTTCCTCCTCTCTGAAACTGCCTCTGGTCAAACTGCTGCGATGTTTTTCGGAAGCCCTTCCATCAGAAAATGTCTCCCGCCTCCTCATTTGCGACGTCCTCTCTCTCCCCCGATTGTTTCTTTCGCCGCTGACCTTCCTCCGGTGTGTTTTCTATTTGCTCCGACCTCTCTTCGACCTTCCTCTGGCGTGTTTTCTATTTGCTCCGACCTCTCTTCGACCTTGCTCCGGCACCGAGTCGCCGTCGGTCCCTCGGACGCGGGAGATAAAACGGCCTTGAGGAGCCGCGCAACGCCGTCCAAGCGTGCCGGGTTTCAGATTGTCTCCTAAATCTCCTCTGACAGATGGATGGATGAACTGCTGAGGCTGTGTAAGTATGAAATAGATCCCATGAGGAGGGAAAAGGGAGAAGATCGGGTCCATGAGGTTTATTTTATTGCAGGCTGAGCTTCCAGGATTGAAAGGCTTGGTTTGGCATAAATAGCCAGGGAAATTAAAAGATATAAAAAAATGATGAATGACTGCACTGCACTTCCAGTATAAATGAGAAAATGTATATTCCTGCATGAGAGTAAAGTCATTCAACTCGTCTCCAACTCGCAAGCTACGAGTATCTCGTTACTCGTTTCGAACAATGTTTCCCACACATTTATTTTTTAGACCTTTTTTCCGAGAGAAACACAGTCGAGACTTTCACTGAGCTAAAAAACAACAACAAAAAACACAACGGGTGCTCATAAATGAGCTAAATAACAAATACTACATTTTTAGACTGGACTGCAATGGCCCGGGGGGGGGGGGGGGGGGGGGGGGGGGGGGGGAGATATAAAGCATGTTTGTATCAAAGCATGCAGGAAAAAAAAAACTCTTGAATTGAAGCTGTCGTGATACAAAATATACGTGTTGAGAATCACATTAAAAGAAGCTGATTCAGCTGGTTTGGGTGGAGCTCAGCTATGTGAATAAATGTTACCGGACATTGAAGGGGCTCTACGGACACTTTCATTTGGTCCGAGTAGTTAAAAAAAAAAAAAAAAAAAAAAGGTTAGTACCCAAAGTACTCCATGTAAGAGATCTCTGCAGGTTTTTGGGGATTTGAACAATTGTGCAGAAGAAAGATGTTCGCTGTCTTCACCGGCGGGTTTTAGAGCACAGATGGACGCTTTAAAGAGGAGACGCCCGAGACGCCCGAGACGCCCGAGACGCTGCTCCGTGTTAACAAGTCAGTTTTTTTTGCTACGGGGGTACGGTCTCATCTGCTCTGCACAAATACAGACACACACACACACACACGCACACGCACACACACACACACACACACACACACACACACACACACACTCGGAGTGGCGTGTCAACCAGCCGCTGCTCAGATTAAAACATCTGAAACAGCTCTATCACTCTCTATCAAAGCCACTCAACCTCTCTCTCTCGTTCCTTTGTGTTTGGTTTATGACAAGACTGTGTGTGTGTGTGTGTGTGTGTGTGTGTGTGTGTGTGTAACCCCTCCTCCCCCCCTCCTCCCCCGTTGTCTCTCTCTTTGTTTTCGTTCCTCTCTGCCTCCAGCTTCCTCCCTCCTTCCCTCATTATTCCGTCGCTTCACGGTTGGAAGTGACTGGAATTAAGTCGAAGAAGATTTGTAAATTAAGAGGAGTTATCCGAGGTGAGGCCATCTTTGAGACACGGCCTATACTTCGTTTAAAAAAAAAAAAAAGACAACCCCCCATCCCCCTTCTCCTCCCTCCTCCTCCTCCCTCCTTCTCCCCCACCGTGGGAGCTCATTTGAATGCCGGGTACATCCGAGTCTAAAGTGTGCGTTGGCAGCTTCGCTCTGAGATGTAGATCCAGGAGCGTAACACCTCCTTTCAAAGAGGGGAGACAAAAGCGTGTCAGAGATGAAGGCCTCTTACATAATTGGGAATCATTTACAGCACGCCGTACGGGGGGTTATGTAAGTTATCGGAGGAGGGGAGGAGGCTGCATCTTCATCATCTTCATCTACATCATCATATTAAAGCTCATTAATAGTATTGAATTACAGATCAGGTTTCTGGAGTCCATTTTTGCTGACTCCCTGTAAATCTCCCGCTCTTTAATCAGATGACATGTCGAATACATACATATATTAGTGAACATGAAGAGCGTTGATTTTTGAATTTCGATCATTTTTTGGGTTGAAATGCTTCCTTTGACGAAGAGTCCCCCTCCCCCCCCCAAAAAAAAGAGCCATCAGAAAACAGTTATTATTCATCCAGATAAATAACAGTGAAATAAATCGATTAACACCTGTGAGCTTCAAAAACCTTCACGTCGATACCAGTTCCAGAAAGATACTCGTTTCAGTACCAATTTTATAAGGTTATTTTCTATAGCTGGAGTTTCCCAATGTTCCCTGAACGCCTCACACCGGTTATCGGTTGAAACCAGCAGTAACTGATGACATGTGTACCTGCAACACCGAATGAGAGCGTCTGAGTCTGGATGTCGCCGAAGCTTTCGAAATTAGCAAACGACTAACGAGGCATTTAACTGGCTGGAAGTCAAATAAAGAAAGGAGGGAAATTCCTATTCCAACGTAACAATAAAAAAATAACAACACCGTCTGATGAAATGCCAACAACAGTAAGATAAATTATAAAATATAGAATTATCCTCATACAAAAAGGTCTGAGCCATAAATCATCCTTTCTTTAAGGCTTTAACCTTTAAAGTGTTTGTTTCAATACAAATTCATATGAAGCCGTTTAGGATGCTGCTACTTTTTCTGGATGTATTTTTCTCTGAGTTGTAATGAGAAGAGTTCTTCTTGCACATGTTGACCTCCGTACGTCGACGCCTCCGCCGTGAAGGTTTGCTTTTTTGGTTTCTTTTCCTTTGTGCCGACTTCGAGCCCGTTTGTCGGGCCGAGAAACATTTGTCTTCCCGTAAACTCTCGGGAGGCAAAAAATAAAGTGGATTGAGGAGAGATTTTTTTTTTCCACAAGAAGAGAAGAAACCCCACAGCAGGGTCAATACTTTCTGAAGCTCCTTCTCCTCCTACGTTATCCCTCCCGCTAGTAGCTGCCGCTACATCACACGAACCCGGCTTGATTTAGTCGAGGTAAAAGTCTTCACGATAAATGAAACACCTGAGTGAAAAACAAAAACAAAAAAAAAGATCCCAACAATGACGCAAATAAAATTAAAAACAGTCAAATTCCCCTTTGGTTTGATTCAGAAGCACAAACATGGTAAGTAGGACAGCGAGAGGGAGCAGCGTGGGGATTGAAGGAGGCGGGACGCTGGGAACTAAAATAACTCCATTCGTATGCACGTTGATCTAAAAACAAGGTGAATTACTCATTCTGTTGCATCCGACGCATATTGGACCCATTTGTAAGCCTCACGTGTCATTTTGTGCCGTAACTCTATTTGGAATCAGTTTATAAGTCATTTGGAAACTCGTTGCATTATTTCACTCGAGTCTCCAGCTGTCGTATTTCTACGTGTCCCGCGGAAGTGAAAACACGCGGGTACGAAAGCGTCCCGCTTCGAGGCGTGAAACTCACCGAGGAAAGCGGAAGGCGACACGGTGCCGTTGCTACGGGAAACCATGACGCTGATGCCCGTCTCCACGAAGGGAACGGAGAACTCCACGACCTCCGACCTCTCCTCGTTGATGGTGAGCGAGCCGATGGCCATGTCGGCCCTGTTGGACACCACCTGGAAGAACAGGGACGCCTCGGAGTTAGACTCAGGGAGCACAAAAACAGGACGGTTTTATTTGAACAGTTGTTATTTCAGCCGTACGACCGCGTCGGAGGCTCGCCAGGAGCTTTTTAGATCAGCGGAGGTGAGTTTCTACCGCCGGGTAACACCGGGCACCTTCAGAGGTCACGGAGAGGTCCTCGTGTTCGGGATCATACGTGTATTTTTTTTATTTTTTTTAACCAAACAGACAATAAACTATTCAATTCAATTAAATGGGACGAGTTCACGCTCTTTATCTTCGTGCAGCAAAAAAAAACAAGCGCTGAGATTCTTTGACGAAGAAAAAGTCTAAAAGTTGTGAATGAACTGGATCCGAATCCACTCGCAGGTTGTTTTGTTTTTTTTCTCCGGCAGCTCTGAAGGAAACTCGGCGAGGTCAGGAGGTGAAGACGCTGAGCTCTGTCGCGCTCCACCCGGCAGGAAACAGAGGTTAGTTGACTGCAGCCGAGGGACCGTGGACGAGGTTGTAGAAGAACTGGCTGCCGACCAGAACTTCATTAGTCTGTTCTTGGCCGGGCCTCAAAAAAAAAGAAAAAAAGAAAAAGTCCTCGGTCCCCTCGGCGGACACACCGGAGATCCAGCAGACTCTTCAAGTCACAACCCATTAAAAACAAAAAATGTTCCTCCGACTTCGATGTCAGCGCTCGTTCCCGGGCTTCACCTGTCAGTCGGAGGGTTGTGGGACGAAGACTTTTCTCTTATGATCCATTTTTGGAAAATTCATAAGGAAAAAAAAATCAGCCTGACAGTAAGATGGAGTTTCGGTGGTGTGACACTCCGTCACGGCTCACTTTTAGATATGCAAAGAAAACATGCTATTTGTTTTACACATTATTATTATTATTATAATGTAAAATAATTATGAAGACTTTGTCAGCTGTTTAACTTTCTACGTGAGGAGTTCTACCAAATAAGTATGAAGTTACAAAGGTAGTAGTAACTGACCGCAAAAAACAAAAACAAAGCTGCAGTTACTGGTTATCGCCACAGGTGGCGCCAAAGAGAAACAAAACCGAGATCTTGGAGATTGTTACTATAAATGTTTTTCAGGCGGCTCATTTCACTCTAAAAAACAAAAATGACACCAGAAGAGAGTTTCAGATGCAGAAGACACCAACAGTTACAATAATGGAGATATTATCCAACAGGTAAATGAAAGTTAATGGAAGCGTTTTTAATTTGTTCTCTCTGTGAATATCAGGCGGAGATAGTCGTGATGCTTTCCCCTCTCTATTTTTTCTATTTTTCGGAACCAAACAAGACAAGAAACTATTCAATTACATGAGATGCAATAATTTAAAAAAATCCTTGAAATTCTCTCGTCTCTAACTGAGTTGACGGAAAACATTGGTGAACTCGTCGCCCTCCTACAAGATCCTCAAGATTCATCTGTTCTCAGAAACACAAGAGTCTCTGAAAAAAATAAAATAAATAAATATTCAAGGTACGTTTCATCGGTGATAATATAAAAAAATATAAAAAATACTTTGTGGATGAACAGGATGTTGACGTTCACCCGGTTCATTGACGACGAGAGCATCGTGGGGGAAACGTGTCTTTAATCAACCTCGTCTGGAAACTATTGAAATGTTACTTTGAAAAAAAAAATATCTATATATTTTTTTTACATTTTAACGAAGATCGCTATGAGAATTTGACACCGTGTCATCAGCTGCTTCTCCACCTGTCGTCATAATTATTCCATTTAACTCAACTTGGTCATTTCAGATATTTGAATACAGCTACGTCTGAAAGCAGCACCTGTGACACGTCTTCACAGGAAGTGCTTCATTGCTGCGCAAGAATTCATACTGAGGGGGGGGAACGAAAATAAAAATAATTACACCGGGATGACTCACGGTTGAGCATGAGAAAATGTAAAGGATGTAGGAAATCACTGCCTGATCGAGACGCATTCACGAAGGAAGGACAAAAATAAGAAAATAAATAAAAGATCCAGACTGAGAGACATTTTGAGAAACAGCAGAAGATGATTGTCCAGGAAGTGAAAGCGCGAGGTCATCGATGTCTGCTGACGTCTGAGTCGTCTAGATGTTTTAGTCGTGGGTGAAATTGAACTTTCAGAGGAGTTAAGCTCATAGAAAAGGATGTAAAGGCAGCAGACATCCATGAAAGGACGACAAAACAAACAAAAAGGTGCTTTCTCTTTTGTAGGTACATTCTCTAATCAAATGTGACATTAAGCCCCGCCCACAGCCGCTGACGTCTCTACAACTGCCGATTTCTCCCGCGGTCCACCTCCAACATACAACTGTTCGATATGTCTCAGCATCCTGGGGATTACGGCAAAGCGTGAAATAGACACGCCCTTTGCAATACAGCAAAACAAAAATGAAATAAAAAAAACGTGAGATAGCAACGCTTTGGACCGTCTAAGCGTGAAAGTTACACGTTTTCCTGCAGCGGATGAAAGTGAAACCTACTTTGAGCCGTGTGATTTACAGGGAAATGAAAACTCTTTTTTTTTTTTTTTGTGGGGTTTCGGGTTAAAATAATTTAATATAAAAAAACAAAACATGTTTGGGGTTAGGAAACCAAAGACAACTCAGGACATTCCAACGTCATCGGTCACATGATCCCGCGTCACGTGACACGTACGTGCTTTAAGTTTCGCGCTTACCAAATGCGTAACGTTTATATATCCAGTCTGTGGTCTGAACTGGCCCTTAAACTAGAAGCTGGTCCTCACAAAAATAGGAGTACTTAGACCACACACACACTCAGTGTTATAATTCACATCCCTGTCTAACTCCATGTTAAACCAACTTCATTAATCCGGCCACCAGAGGGGGATTGGCATCGTGGAAAACAGCAAAGTCTGCCAACACACACAGTCATGTAGCTACAAGCAGCCTCTCTCTCTCAGCTTCTCCAGCACTAATCTTTCTGACAGCCTCGCTCCATATTTCCTCTCTTCTCCTTCGATTCGGGGCCCCGATCCTCCTTCGCCGGGTCACGTTTTAAAGGATTTGAGGGAGGATAAAAGAGAATTTCAGAGGAGCTCCTTGAATAAAAAAAAAAAAAAAAAGCCTTTTTGTAAACAACAAAGGAAACAAACGCAAAAAAAAAAGAAAAAGTGACGACAGGTACGGTGACGTATGGAGATTTAAAACACGTAGTTACAGTGACCCTGGTTTTGTGCGTCTGTGCTGCTAAATTTTGAGAGAGGATGGACACCTGAACGCTTCACGAACTGGAAATTTCCCAGTTGGATTTGTACTTTTTCAGTCCCTTTGTGGTTAATTTAGGTCCTACTAGTTAAGATCAGGGTGTCGTGCCGTCAGACGAGTTTCTTGTCTGCTACTTTGCCGTCTGTTTTAAACGACATGTAAAAATGTCCCGTACGAATATTAATGATCGTCTGAACGCCGAACTTCCCAGCTGCCTCGAACGCACCCTCATACTGCTGACCGAGCTCGTCCAGAATCAGCTTCATACCCAACACACAGATGGATATTCATTTTCATAACTGCACTCAGACTTTTTGATTTTCTTTCCAAGGTTTGAAAAAAGTTTTTTTCTGTTTTGCAGTTTTCCTTGAAACACAGAAACACCAGAAAAATGTGTTTCCGATAAGAGGCGGCGGCGATGCGGGATTTCAACATTTTTGAACGTGTAAACAAAAACCAAAATAAACAGGTAACGTCAAATTTCCAAAACAACACAAGTAAAAGTTGCTAAGTCGTGTTTTTTTTTCCTTTCTTAAAACTATTTTTCCAAATCATATTTGACATTCGACGTGACGAGCCTCACCTCTCCGACCATGCCGTTCCACTCGCCGTCGATGTTCTTCCCGTGCCGGCCGTTGGTCACCAGGTAGAGGTCGTAGGTGAAGCCCACGATCTTGGCCAGGCGCTTCAGGACGTCGATGCAGAAGCCCTTGCAGCAGTGCTTCATGGGTCCGGCGCTGTCCACCGCCAGGCTGGAGGAGGAGGAGGAGGAGGAGGAGGAAGAGGAGGAGGAGGAGGAGGAGGAAGAGGAGGAGGAGGAGGAGGAGGAGGAGGAGGAGGAGGAGGAGGAGGAAGAGGAGGAGGAAGAAGAAGAGGAGGAGGAGACGGTGAGATATTTTTTTTTATTTTTTTATATCAGGGACACCGAGACCTCGATGGAGAAAGCTGACAGAGAAGGAGGGTGAAGAGAGCGAACACCTCGGGGGGGGGGGGGGGGGGGGGGAGGTGGAGGGAGTATAGTAACAGAGGAGGAAGAGGAGGAAGAGGAGGAAGAGGAGGTGATGTGTTTCGGAGAGATCAGTTATTGGAGGAGGAGGAAAATCAAAAACGCCGCAATTATAATTAAAAACTGAATCAAACTCCATTTCGTTGCACTTCAGATGCGGTCGAAGGAAGAAGAACGAAAACGTTTCGGCCTCCGTTCCTCCGAGGACTCGTCCGGCGAACACTCGACCGGAGAGCGTCGCGAGCAGGTCCCAACGTACGGGAATCCCAGAACATTCAGATGAGTATCAGTCGAGTGGCTCGCAGTGCCCTCCATCAGCTCTCCACAGAAAGTGGCCGTTTGATGGGTCCCTCTGAACACTAAGCTATGGCAACCTCTTGGCTCTGTTGCCTAGCAACGCAGCCTGCGCTTTTTGACAAATTGATACCAGGAGCCAAGAAAGGTTTGAACTTACGAGGAGGGGACGCCGAGCTGCTCTGTGTTCAGTGCAGACTTTTATTTATTTTTAAATTTTATTTATAGTTGCACAAATCTCATGAATACGGGTTTTTTGGTGTTAAAGAGAGAGAGAGAGAGAAAAAAAAAAAAGGAAATGCAAGGAGCGATTACTTCCACCACGTATCTCCGCTTCTTTAAGCATTTACTGAGGAGACGGCAAAACATGAACAAACATGAGAGCACTTTCAGGACTGACATGATTGATGGATGTTGAAGGAGAAGACCCTCAACGCAGACGTATTTTACACATTTTCCTGTGTTCATCAAATCGCTACTCGGCTCCTGTCTCTGAACGTCGTCACGTTTTCATGAAGCGTCTTGGAAAAAGTCAAAGTTCCCGAGCACTGGTTTACAGGAATGTGTTTCATTTGAGCGCCAAACAACCAAATCATGCTGACGACAGCATAAAAATAAAGAGCATAAATCATCTCGGCCCGCCGCACTGCAGCAAGACCGGTGGTGGAGGGGGGAGGGGGGAGGAGGGGGGGGGGGCGGGGTTAAAGAAAAAAGATAGTAAATCAATTAAACAGTAAGTACATAAAACACAAAATAGATAAAGACGGAGAGAAGGGAGTACAGAGGAACCGCTTAAGGAGAAGAACCGCTGTGAAATGAGTTGATTAACAAGACAGCAAACTTCTCTCTCGGCC
Organism: Embiotoca jacksoni; assembly: GCF_022577435.1. NCBI lineage: Eukaryota > Metazoa > Chordata > Actinopteri > Embiotocidae > Embiotoca > Embiotoca jacksoni. The sequence continues at coordinate 2,521,648 of NW_027185394.1, forward strand.
AATAAAATTGATGGAGGAGGAACTCGTTAACTTCCGATTGGCCGGGTCACGTGGTCGCAAGGAAGGAAGCTTATCAGGGATGGAGGGCGGGGGGGGGGGGGGGGCGCACACACACACACACACACACACACACACTTACCGTCGCCTCACGTGAACGAAAATAGTTATGAAGGAGTCAGATTATAAGCTGCATGACTCATGATTAAAAACACGTTAGATTATTACCTGGCATTCTGGGTAATTTACTGAATCGGTGCCACCGAGGGGCCCGAGGATGACGACGCAGACCAGGTTTCTTCTTCCAATGTAAAACTCTCCTGACGTCCCGCGTACGTTATTTCTTGATGTTTATTATCCGGGCTGATTAAAGGACAACTTCTTTTTACAGCCGGAGCAAAAATCATTCTTGTTAGTTTGTTTTTGTTTTTGTTTTTAAAGGCTTTAATCTGTTGCCGTGTGACTTTGAATGTATCTATAGCTGCAAGTGAGGCAAATTAATTTCCACCCTCGGGGACGATTAAGCTATTTTGTGATGTTTTAATCTGCAGATCCCAGGTGGGGTAGCTGTTCTTTAACCCTCCCTCCTCCCCCCGTCCCCCCCCTCCCCCTTTTACCATCAACTCCAGAGATGGTAAAGATTTACCGTCTCGTTCGTGGACGTGCGACCAGACATTTCAATTTCACGAGGGATTAGAGCGCTGGACCTTCTGTTTTCTGGACTGGTCTTTATCGAACCCATTTTTTTCTTTCCTACTTTCTATCAAGGTTTATTGGCTGATAAGGAAGAAAAAAAAAAAAAGCGCATTAAGGTTAGAAAACACTTAACCGACTCCTGTTATAAAACCGGTTGGGTCTGTTCTTTGAAGTGTTACGGAAAAAAACATTATAATCTTCATTTTACGTTATTTTCACTGCAGTTGTTTTTATTTTTCTAACACCTTAAAGAAAAAAAAAATTCAAACTGCTCATTATCCTCAGAAAGAATCAAATTGAACTACCAGAAAATCGACTTTTCACCACTGGAAGTGTGCGAGTGGAATTTTGCTTTAATAACCATAATGGGCACTTTGTCTTGAAAAACAGTTTTGTAACAGCGAGAGGTTCGCTAATGTGCCAGTTTGAAGAAGTATTTTCAAAGAATAATTTGACCATATGTGTAGGAAGGCGTTTTATTTTGCAAATCTGACCTGAAATAACCTTAATATGTGAATATTACTCAGTGTTTTCAGGATTAGAATATTTGCGGCTGTAATATGCAGGATTGGTCGATAATACATTTGTCATAATTTGGGTGTATTTGACAAATATAATTATACAAGTAGTTCTGACCCAGAAATCTGATTGGTCAACTGAACATTTGGACCGTGCTCAAATCAGCATCACAGCACACCAGAAAATATCATCGGGAATATATCTCAATGGCGATTTATAATTTGAATTTAATTGAAAATAATCTGTGATATAACACGGACGGTTTGGTTTTAAACACACGACACGGTGCTAAAATCTTAAAAACACGTGAGTCCATGGATATCTTTGTTCATCAGATATCTTTGTTCATCAGATATCTTTGTTCCAACCAGACTGAGCTCGCTGAGCAGTTTAGTGTTTCTATGTTCTGTATTTATTCAGTTTGAGAAACCATCTCTGGAAAGCAATAAAACGGACTACAAAGAGTCTACTGGCGTGACATGCTTGTTTTTCCAGCCGTTAGCCGTGCCCCCCCCCCCCACCCCTCCGCCCCGTGTGTTGCCATGGAAACGGATATCGCACTAACTAAAACGTTTTTTCCATTACGAGAGCGAATTCGCGCACCGCTGGGAACCGAACCGGCGGCGCGTTACCTGGAGTTGACGGGCATGCGGCAGGGAACGGAGTCCCGGATGCAGGAGCTGGTGCCGGGGTCGGCGGGCTCCACGATGACGAAGGGCCTCTCCTCCAGCGTGACCACGCGGAGGTGCTGGGCGTCGTCCAGGGGCTTCAGGAAGGAGCCGTAACGAGACAGGGGATGGTAACGCAGACGCAGGTGACCGTTCTCCCACCAGCCGACCTGGAAAACAACACAGACAGCAAAGAAATGTTCAAAATCACAACTCAGGGAAGATCTGGTTACCTTTTAGAGACGTGAGATTCATCCGTTTAAAAACAAACAAACATCCGGATCACGTCACGATGCATCTGATTAGTTTCGTGTTCGTGAGTGTTGATCGCACCTTCAACACCGGCGTGACAAAAGATCTGTATAAATGATGCGTTCTTACATACATGAATATGGACCTTAAAAATACGTTTTTTACTTTGATGGAGATACGATATTTGTATTTGAAAGGAATAATAATAATCATTTGATTATCAGCCATATCAGCTGAGCATCTCTAGCTTGTAGTTCACCGTCTCTGGAAATACTGGATTGACTTTTTGTTTTTCTCATGAGAGAAGTTGACACCTTTTGAATTTGAGTTTATTTTTAGCCAGAGGTTGTTTTGAGCCAGCCCCTAGTGGCCTTCAGCGGCATTGCACTTTAAGACACGCCTCCACTGGCTTTCACGTTTCATTTAAATTTGAGGCGACGCTTTCAGAGTCACACGGACGAGGCGGCGACGTCGTCGGAAAGCTCGAGTCGTGCAGTTTGATGTGCTGCGATTCTCCTCGGTGAATCACCTCCGAACCGGCCTTCTGTAAACCAGTCTCACGTTTACAAACTCAACTGGAAGTAGACGACTGTTCCACCTCCTCATAATGTCGCACACGTGACGGCGGCGGTGCCGAATTCATCGGCGACATCACGAGTTGGAAAAGGCTTCATTTCATACGACACCGTACGGAAAGCCTCGAGGGACAACATTACAAACGACGGCACGACGGGGACCTGATTACCACTCGCAGGTGCCTCCGTCCATCTGTCTGCTCACTGTGTTTTCATGTTTAACCGAGGCGCATATTTTTTTGGTCATACTGCGAGGCGGTAATTTGGAAGAAGAGACCGAGACCGAAAACATCTCACCGGTTGCCGCGGTGACCAGCGAGCGAAAAACAAATCTGGGTACATCGGCGCGAGGGCTGTGAGTGGACGGACGGGCAACCACAACGCGGCGAAAAAGTCATTTAGTCATTTTCGAGCTGCTGTTTGGATGTTATTTGCATTCAGACAGTTTTCCTGAAAAACAAACAAACAAGCGAAACACACATTCACACGTGTTTCTGTCACTTGTGAGGACAATAGGATTTCCTTGACCGTGACCACGACATGACTCGCTCTAATCTGAGACGGGAAACCAACAAAAAGAAAGCTGGTTTCAAACCAGTCATATATCAAATTGGATTTTCTCATTAAAACTTTAGCGATTTCTTTCCTAGTAAGGTCGAAGAAAACTTGTAAAATGGTTGCTAGGGAACACGCGTGGTGCTGTCCAAATTAAGTTATCATATAGACAGTCACTACGGCATGACTAAACTAAATTTACTTTATTTTATTCCTCTTTTAACATTTATTTACACATGCATTAGTGGTATTCCTGATTTCAAGATTATGTAACTTTAACCGGCATTAATTGGTCAAATAGTCTTAAAGTTATTGGACTTTTGTAATTCTTCTTATTTTGGTCAATATAAATGATCACTAAGGAGTTCAGTCCGGTGTGAGGTCCGATATTTCACGTTATGTTTGTTTCTCCTCCTAAGCAGGTCATTTTACAAGCAACAGAATATGTTTTAACAGTTCAGCTACCTAACATTTAACAATAACAACTGACTGCTTATGAAGTACTTTGAGTGACACGATGCATAAATCCCGACTTAGTAAACACTGATGTCATATAACCCGGCTACGTTTGAACAGATAAACAGCTGATGCAGCGAAGCAGCTTTTTGGGTGGTCGGTCCCACTGAGGACTAATTCATACTTTACATATTCACCTATATAACAACATCCATTTTGTAATTTAAATTCGATTTTTGTTTTTTTTGTTTACAAGAAGCCTCACACTCCAAATAACAAAGCCCGAGCACGGTACCGTACAAACACACAAAGACACATGCATAAACACACACACACATTCATTTACAAATAGGTGCACCGACACACGTCCGCATTGTTATTCATGATCATTCATTTCGGCCACTTTCGACGTATTAACACAAAGGAGACCCGGCCGCATGTTTTCTGCTCGTCTCTCCTCCTGCTGCATAAATAATAACAACATCGTACTCTGCTCGTCTGCTTGGTTACCATGGAGCTCAAACAAACACCGCACACGTACTCAGAGAGATGTAATTTTGATGTTTACCATCACCTTCAATCACCTGTTGAAGAAATGCGCCCGAGTCATTATCTTTTTTTCCCTTTGGTCTCCTAATGCCTCCCATTAGACTCGATACTCTGAGCTGCGTTGCTCAGAGGACTCAATAGTCCACTACTTAGATAAATCCATAACTCTGCTTGCATTACTTCCAGAATCAACTCTGACCTGCATTCCTCGAGGAATCGTTACCTTCTGCAGTCATTGCTCCCCAAATAATCTGTCGGATCAATATTCGGATCTGCGACTCTTCTCCTGTCAATAATTTGACCTTAATTATACCGAGCTGCTCTCCACACCAACAACATGGGAGAAAAATATTGGATTCTTCTTGATGTCCTTTTTTTCTTCTTTTGTTCAGCCTCACGAGGCTCGTTGTGACGCAGCTCCTCTTCGGTTTATTACAACAAATCAGTGCTGAAACTCTTGATTGGTGGCCAGCTGAGGAAGAGCGTGAAGCCGGCCTTCCTCACTCTCTGCTCTCGCTCGCAGATTTGTTTTGATCGTTTGGTTGATTTGGAAGGAATCAATTGATTGGTGATGTTGCGAATGGAAAATGTCGGTATAGTCGGCATCAAAATGATCAAACATACACATTTCTCGATATCACGGCAGAAAATTATTTCTTATTTTTTATTATTACCTGAACTCTCGGCACGGGATCAAAAAACACATTACTGTCACGTCAAACATTTTTGTTCAAAGAGAAGCTACTTTTTTTTTTATTATTGTGTCGGTACCGCCGTGCACAGCTGCCTGGAAAAAAAAAAAAAAAAAAATTCAAATGATAAATACACAGGATAAAAGGGATCATTTAAAAAACATCGGCATCTGTCTTCAAGCATTCAAGAAAAACAGTATGCTTAGCGTGAAGAAGCTAACGTTAGCCTCTGTGAACATTTCTCGTTTGAAGAGTCAAACCTTTTTAAATAACAACATAACTAATCTTTAATTCTTAAAGTTACAGCCTTCAGTAAACACTTTTTTTTGTTGTTTTTAAGTCAGCGGGGAGACAGACTGGATGCTGCAGCCCAGAAATCCTCCCAACAGGACGAATGAAAAAAAACCAACTGCAGTAATTGCCGAAGGACTGGCAGTCATTTTATTGCAAAAACAAATCATCAATGGACGTGCGTTCGTTGAACGTGACGCCTGCCAGCCGTGGAGTCATTTCAACTTTGAAGTGATTTCTGGCTCTAATTTCACTCTGCTGCGTTTGTCCAGAGCAAAAAAACACATGCAAAACTGCCGTAAACAAATAAGGTTTAAAATTGGCCTCTGAGAAAAATCGCTTAAAAACTCAAGTCTTCTGAAAGCGCGACAAATTATGGCATCAACAGGTACGACGAGGAGTTTGATTAAAAGTTCGTTTTTAATTAAATTCAAGCAGTTGTTCCTCTGCGGTCGACGGATTCGGCTTCAACCAGTCGATGTCGGACTCCGACGAGAGTTTCCTGCATTTTTAATTCTAATTAAATATGAAAACATGAGTTCAGTGAGCGCTGAACATCAACGTTGCGTGGAGATGAGAACATTTTGAAAACTCAAGGTCTCACCTCGAGGCTGAGCTCAGGATTTATCCCCAAAATGTGGAGCAATGGTACAGATTTTGACAAATTAGCATACTCCAAATGGGGATTAAATTTCCTCATTAATTCCAGTTAAAAAATTCCTTCCTGCAATGCGGCTTCAACAAGGTGATGTAGTGAGATTAGCGGCTGACTTTGATACACGTGTCAGATAAACGTCTGATCTGTGCTGATTATGTGTGTGATCATAGATCAGTGCCATTATTATCACGCTTTCTCATCAGTCTTCTGCTCGTATCGGCATTTTGCTTTAAGCCTACGTAACATCTTGGATGTTTTATGAAAAAGAGGTTAAATTCATTTAATTTGATTGAACTTTAATTATCAAACAGAAATGCATAAAGAAGAGAAATAATATTGCTCAGTCGTGATTTTTAACTTTAGAATTACACTTTTTAGCAGATTGTTTTATTGTATGTATTTATAAATGGACTTTATAAGTGGAACAGTCTTTCATCATCTGTAAACAGAGCATGCACACCAGATGATCCAAACTGGCTAAATTCCATTTTAGCACGATGCTAACTTGACTAATGATTTAATAATTCAATCTTGTTGCTCTTAAAAACGGCAACCAGCAGCGACGTCACCCGTCGGTTTGTTGAACGGCCGTTATGAAGCCTCCTGTTCGGATTTTGTCTGTCGCCATCTTTGCTAGTTCGGAGCAGTTTGGAGCAGGAAGTGACCATATTTGGACGAGCTGGGGGAGGAGCCAGCGGTGGATCTGACCGATTTGATTGGAAAACTGACGATACTACGTCCCGCCCACCGATAGCTGTAACCTGACTGCACCACAGGCCTGTCAATCAAACAGACACGCCCCCCAAAAACAGGTCTTCTTGAATCTTCTTTTCTAATGAATGAGGGATTATTTTCAGATGGACCTCCAGAAAACTAAGAAGAAGGAGTGATTTTAGCTAACAACACCGAGATAACTGATGGACACATTTTATTCACTTTGGATTTGATGAGAGAAGTTGAATGGGAGTCTATGGAGCCGGAGGCTTTTTGGAGCCGACCTCTAGTGGCACTCGCTGGTACTGCAGCTGAAGACACTTCTGGATCAGAACCATTTTTCAGACGCAGAAGCTACAAACTCTTTTATATCCATTCTGTGGGCTCTTCTATACTTTCCAAAGGTTATTTATTTCACGGGGGTTGTGATGCCGTTTACAGACACAACAGTCAGGTCATAACAGAGTCAATGATGTAAGCATATTTGGACCGGGTTTTAGTATTTATGTTCACCTGCAGTAGCGGGAGAAAAAAAGTTCTGCTCTGCAGATTTAAAGCCTGCTCACATGTGAGGCACCTTCTGAATCACCGTAACTGATTATGAACTCCATCAGCCCCCCTGGCAGATGCATTTTAATCAGTGTTGAGGTTGCGAAACTCTTACTGCGCCTTTAAACCCGACCGAGGTGGAATTAAGGTTTGCTTGGTTTAGACTCGCAGATCTCCTGTCACATCAATCAAAAAAGGCAGTCGGTTCTATTGTCTCATTCACTCATTGATCCACGAACCCCTTGCTGTTTACGCTTCAGCTCAAAAGAACAAACAAACAAACATAATATGACTTGTCTTATTGTTGCATCACACAACACCCTAACTTCATCAAATTTACAGTCTAAGCGCAATGAAAGAAGACTCGGTCAAAAGCAGAAGAGCAAAAACAGTCCTGCGCGTGTAAATCATAACAACTCGACATAATTAAAGCAGAAAAATGACGAACTAAGAGTGACTAACAAACTCCTTACGCAACGCTTATCAATACAGAGAACAAGTTAAGTTTCGCACAAGTGAGATTCAGCTCCACTCCTTGAGTTGCTCAGCAGATTAAATGGGAAGATGTGTGGTGTGGTTTAACCGATGCTGTCCGGCCGACCTGCTGCTCTGCTCTCATAGTTTCAGCTCCTCTTTGCAACACGTCCGGATCATTTGGCCGCGATGTCCAATCTTCAGTGGCAGAAAAGAAATGATTTGATTTGTGTCCTACATGAATGAGCGGCTGTTGTTACTGTATCCTGAATCACTGACATTTAAGGCCAATCCGCATCGAGAGTGTTTTTTTCCGACATCCGTTCAACAGATCACTGAGTAGTTTCTATTTTTACTTCCTGCTCAGTGAGCCACAGACGGCTGTTTAAAGGTTGAGTGTGTGAGATTTAAGAGGATCTATTTGGTAGGAATGGAAAATCATTGAAAATTGTGTTTTCATTAGTGTATAAATCCGCTGTTTTCTGTACTGAACAAGGCCTTTGCGTACCGTGTTGCACCCAAGCGGCAACCAGCAGCGACATCACCCGTTTGTTTGTGAACGGTCGTTACGAAGCCACGAGTTCGGATTTTGTCCGCCGCCGTCTTTGCTACTTCGGAGCAGTTTGGAGCAGGAAGTGACCATATTTGGACGAGCTGACTCGATCTGATTGGAAACCCGACGATACTACGTCCCGCCCACCGATGGCTGTGACCTGACTGCACCACAGGCCTGTCAATCAAACAGACACGCCTTGCAAAACAGTTGTTTTTTTTCATCCTCTTTTCTAATGAATGAGGGATTATTTTCAGATGGACCTCCAGAAAACTAATAAGAAGGAGTGACTTTAGCTAACAACACCGAGATAACTGATGGACACATTTTATTCACTTTGGATTTGATGAGAGAAGTTGAATGGGAGTCTATGGAGCCGGAGGCTTTTTGGAGCCGACCTCTAGTGGCACTCGCTGGTATTGCAGCTTCAGGCACTTCTGCATCTGCCTCGTTTTTCAGACCCAGAAGCTACGAACACTTTTATATGATGTCGGCGGTTTTACCAGTAACCATCAAGAGACAAACCAAACACCGGCTTTTCAGGTTTTACGTGAGGTTCACAGCCTTTGTAGATTCTCTTACATCCTTGGGAGGGAAGGGGTGAGATGAGGGGATAGTGTCAGTCTACGACCTCAACGCTAGATGCCACTAAATCTTACAAACCGCTCCTTAAAATCTAACTGGCCTCACTTACCCAGACCTACCGCGACCTTGCTGGAGAATGGCCCGGTCACACCGTAATACCACCATGCTACAAGGGCAAATTTTATTTCTTTAAACCAAGCACAACTGTCATGGCTGAAACGCAATGGTGCCGTTGCAAAATAGTCTTTTGCAAACAGGAACATTAAAATGGATAAATTCCAGCAAAAAAGCAAAAAGAACCGAAGCGGGCCTCATTGCGTGATCCAAATCTTTCCATTTTGGGTGTGTAGGTTGGTGCTCGGAGGCTGTTGGTGGTGTTGTTTCCTGTTGCAACTGGTATTTTGAAACCGGTAACACGCAGTTCTTGAAGAGAAGGGAAATGTCGCCTGACACAGTCGGCCAACGGCAGGTTTACACCAACGTCCTACATCTGGTGAGTCAGAATAAAAATCAACCCAATCTCCTTCTGTTTATATGTTGTGACCTATGTAATGGTGAACCGGTTAATCATTCTCCAGGTGTCACTGCGAGCTTTCTGCTTTTCAGTCCCCCCCGACCCCCCATTCCTCTGTGGCAGGTGGGAGAAATCAATGACGCCATTTCTTCTTTGTGAGCCACACTCCTGAAAAGTACATTTCTGCTTTTATTCAGGCGGGCTGGAGGTGTGTGGAGATGACGGATCGAACACTTCAGGAGTATTTACCCACCGCCCAGGTCTGTGGATTCTAGGTAAGCGTTATTTGTCCATATAAATTAGATATTCTACAGTGGGTATGAATTATTAATTTTTATATTTGTTTACCACCTCCTCACAAAATATGTTCTTTGCCGAAAAGGCCAAACCAAACATCCACCTGCATCAGTGTCTCCGTGTTTGTTCAGCTGCCTTCAGATTGCTGCACTCAGCAAATAAACTTCATGATTCAGGTCAGGGGAGGTTAATTCAGCAGCTATGAACCCGGGGAAAATGGGGATGCTCAGACCACTGAGGTTTGATTGGGTAGTTTAGGTCAAGTGCTGGTCTCTGAGGAGTTGTACTGACACTGTTTGGCCATTATCTTTTGGGGTCAAAGCCTTCATATAACATTTACTTCAAGAGAGCCTGGATTTATGGATTTAGGCCTCTGCACGTTAAATCTGAAATTCTTTGCCTTGAAATAACAGCGTGAAAACTTGGTCGATTACAAAACTATAGTAACTGTAGTAATTTTGCATCCAAAGCCTCAAAAAAGATTAATTCTACATTTATGAAGGGACTTTCATGTCTTTTAAGCTCCTGAAGATTAACTGTACCCATTTTTTCCAGTGTAGCTTTTTTTTTTTTTTAAAGAGTTTGATACACGTTGTCTCTTTAGTAACAACTCTAATGTTTGACTGAGGCACTTGTAATTTAGGCTGGGTTGACTTGCTTTTCTTGTTGTTGAAACTTATATGAAAAGAAAATCATTGCAAAACCAAATTTGTCACAAATGTTCACTTTGGATCAGCAATAAATTGTTTAAAGGTTGGAGGTTAAAGGTCAATGTGAGTTTAATATCTATCTGGGTTTGGACAGATATGAATGTAAACTACAGCTTGCGGAGGCATAAAACCGCTTGTCTGTAATTCTAGTTTATAGCTGACGTACGCTGAGTTGGAAGTAAACTGCAGTTCAACAAGGAGACTGAGCCCGGTTCATTCACTGCATAAGTTCTGGCCATCTGCGTTTCAACTCATTCAAAAAATGGCCAGTTTGGTGGCCAAAATGCAACACAAACCAACACAAACCAATGGCTGACATCATGATGGCTTGCTACTTTGGTTTTTTTCCTTGTTGTTCCTCTTGGCCATCTTGCAGAGCACCCCGGGCTCCACCACCAGAGGAAACATAACTCCTTGGCTCGGATGCTCTCTCGCAGAGCCCTCTGCCATCGGTCTGGTCCAACCTACGAACTAACACTCTGGCAGGCTAAAGGGCTTGTTGGGACAGTGAAAACAAGCTGTTTCACATTGACATCTTTTAGGTTGATGGTGTAAACATTAGCTGATGAATTTAAGTCCAACATTTGACTCTCCTTTTACTCTTTTTGCTTCTCATTTTGAGCTGCGTTGCTAAATGCTACGTTCAGCAGCTCTTCACTAACTTTGTCCACCAGCCGTATACACGCAGTGAATGTTTTTAGGGCTTCACTCTAAATAGCAGCCTGAATGACAACGATAAGAGCAGCGAGAGTGAGCCGATACTGTGACATTTCAAGCCCACAAAACCAAAAGAATGAGCTGAAAGACGGTAAAACGCTCAGTGCAGTGGGACACTTCAGACTTGGGCAATAAATCTCAGTGGGGTTTGTCACTTTTAACATAATAACATCATCCGTACAAACATATGATGTTGCTCTGTTACCAGCATAGCTATGGTTGCAGAATTTTCCAGAGATCATAAATACTGAGAAAATTATTAAATATTGTGAAGTCCATAGGGAGGTGTCCTGTTTGAAACGAGACATCGCCACCCTCGACTCACCTGATACAAAAAAAAAACAGAGCAGTCGTCTTTTGCGAGCATCAGAGCAAACTAAAGTCGTATCTGTCAGTTTTGTAGCCGTGTTTTTTCTATCTTCCCTGATCCCACGGAGTACAAGACGGCAACCTCCTCTGTCAGTCTCTCAGCATCCATTCAGCGAGAAATTCAATACAGAAAAGGTGAGATGCATCAGAGAAAGGGCAGGATGTGGTCCTGTGATTCTTACAGATGGAGCAGAACTTCAGTTTGTTGCCTCTCGCACCAGGAACCGACGATATGTTTCCTGTCAGGTTAACGGCTGCCAGAAGTACAGATTGAATACACTGAACTCACAAAGCAGAGAGAGAAAGAGCGAGACGGAGAAGACTTAAAACCCTGAATAAAACAGACGACTCTCTCCAAAAATAAATGCCCCTTCTTCAGCAATCAGCATAAGAGACGGTGCTTTTATTTTTTTGGCGCAGCCTTCGTGGAGTATCGGCGGTACAATTTCCCTGAACTCAATCTTGCTACGAGGCTTGTTATCTTCTGCAAAACAAGGCCGGGGTATATTTCCGATCATAGCATGCATGATTTATAAAACACTGCAGCCCCCCCTCCCCCCAACCAAACCACCAACCGCTAAGTCCAAGGTGTTTTTTTTCAGAAGCCAGAGTTTTACAGAAAGTCCAGAGGGAGAAATCAAATGGAGTATCGTCAAGTTTAATTTCTTTTTATCGCGAATGTGGACAAGTGAAACGGGGGCAAGTTAGGATAAAAAAATAAATAAAAATCACTACGAGACACAGAGAAGTAGTGAAACAAAGGAAATGAGAGACTGTGTGCCTCCACAAAACGACCCCATAGGTCTTTTTGTGCAAGCAGCGTATTACTTTTCAGTTAAGCGACCTCTAGTGGTCGAATAAGTAACGACCGTCTGGTTCAGATAACATTTACATAATGTGAGTTGTTCTGGTCAGGAGGAGGCAGGTCGGGTGAATGAGTCGATGCAACTGGCGGACTTGGCTGCGTTTATTGTTGCCATGACGACAAAGGCGGCATAACTTTAAGGAAGTTGTTGACTGTGCGGTTACTGGACGTAACTGCAGCTCTATGAGTACGCTCATATTTTGTATCTTTCGGGGGTGGGGGGTTGGTGGGAAGGGGGGGTGAAGGCACTGTTAGTGTTTATGCCTGAAATTAGCTCGGAGCGCTAAAGTAAGCAAGAAGCAATCCCGTGGGTCAAATTTGAATGTGGGAGGCAACTGAATTTGACTTGTAAAAGAGGAAACACAATGAGGTCTGAATTTTGAAACTGCAGCAGGGCCATCAAATTTCAATTCAGAATTTGAAACCATCCTTTGCACCCCGCATATACCCTCGTTTAGGCAGTAACCCAGAGGCTGGCACATCCCCTCCTCCGTCAGTTTGATATGGTTGCAGAAATATAACCACCGTAATGGTCCTCACACACAAATTCTCATACTGTTCTGACAAGTTTATAGACTAACAGCCAACTATTCGAACTGCTGACAGTTTTTTTCTGCAATGTCATAAAAGTTTTGGGCATAAAATGTTAAACTCCCCAAAATAGCTTGGTTAGTTTCTGATATAAATCAGATAACAATGTGGTTATATCCACAGCCTGCATGAACCAGCTAAAACTCAGCAGACAGGAATACTGAGACAACATACAGATCATTATGGTCTGTTTCTTTATTTAACTAAAACTTTGAATCATTAGTTCCACAAAAACTAAAACAGATCTTAAAAAATATGTAATCTGATATCAGTCAGAGTAGTTTCTCTGGACCAAAGGTTATCTTGCTTTTGAGTTTTGTTTTGGCATTTTGCTGACCAAAAGTCCACAGTTAAGCAAAATCTGGATGAATCTATTGCATTATGCTGGCAGAACGGTCCCAAGTGTGATTTGTTGGAAATCGAATTCCAGAGAACACGAGCATAGCATCTGCTGGTATAATAGCTAAAACTCTTCTTTGACAATTTATTGGAATGTGGCTGCAGGAATTTGCTCCAATTCAGCCTCTTTGCTGAGCATTAATGAGGTTGGTGAGGGGCTTTGTGTTCGAGGGCGTTGTCATGGGGAAATATCGGGCCAAACACAAACTGCCTTAAAGTTCTAAGAACATTGAGATTGTCTAAAATTGTAACGCTTTGGCGTTATGTAACCCGGTATCACGGCAAAGCGTGAAATAGCCACGCTTGGGCTTGTCTAGGGCGTGACGGTTACATGTTTTTAAAACATGAAACTTACACGTACGTGAATGTTACGTGACACCGGGGGGAATCATGCGACAATGATCCTGCAGCAGAGGCAACAAAGGACATCAGTCACAGACTGCCGTGTGAGATGATGAGGTTCGAATCCAGGAGGTGACAATGGTTTTGTTGAGTCGTTTCTTTGTTTTCCTGACCCCGACCTCATGTTTTAGCCATATGTTTAATTTTCCTGTGAACCACACAGTAAGGTCAATTTTTGTCTAATACAGGAAAATGTGTAACTGTCACGCCTTGACAAGCCAAAGCGTGTCTATTCCACGTTTTGACGTGATACCGGGTTGCGTTAGGATTTAACTTGGCTGGTATTAGCCCCAACCCGAAGACAACGTACAGTCGTTTCCACAGATATGACAGATATCCTGCTCAGAAAAACTTCTGACATCAATTTAGTTTACTCAGCCCGTAAACTCTTGAAAACCAAATGAACTGAATTCTGTAGCCCAATCCCTTTGTGATGAAGGCAAAATAAAATACTGTTTAGCGCGACACCTTCAAGATGAGGCTCAGCTTCGACAGGATGGTGCAGAAATCCAAGGCCAAGGTTTTTTCATTCTTAAAATGAGGGCGGCCTCGACTCGGCAGTTGCCGGTAACGATATCGAGTCTCGAAAGGTCAAGAGCGAACGGAAACACAGCGGACGAGAACAAAAAGGTTTACTTGTTCCTCTCAGGTCGAAGGAAGTCTCGAGGAATCGGAGACAGCCGCAGAGGGCTGACCTCGGATTTGGTGCTATTATTGTACAACCGCCACCACGGCGAGGATATTGACCACGAGTTAGCGCCGGCTAACGAGGCTGACAAAGTCAGACAAGACTGGAGAGAGAGAGAGAGAGAGAGAGAGAGAGAGAGCCTTCGGTGAGATCTAATGAGATGCGGGAGAGACGGCGGCAAAAAGGTGAAGCCGAGCGCTGATGAGTTAGCGTGTTTGATGGGGTGTGAAATTGCGGTTAGCCCGTCTGGTTTTTGCTGCGTTGTGATAATTAGCGGCGATTCGGCCGGATGTGCACTGACCTCCTCCCAGCCTCGGCCGTTGGTGTAGGAGATGACGTCCAGCAGCGGTTTGGACAGGTAACCGTCGCTGTTGAAGGAGTAATCCCGTCCACCGATGGATATGTTGCTGAAGTACCTGCAACGGGAGAGAAGGGTGAAATTAAGGATTTGTGTTGTTGTTTTTTTAACTAACCTACAATGTAGAATTAGAAAATACGTATATTAGTGTTAGTTTGGTTTTCACAGCATCACATATTAAATCACTCGTCCTATTTGACCTGTGGGAGACTCTCTGCTTATGTTCAGACTGACAGCCCAAATCATTTTTTTGTCATATCCAGATTGAGTTTTGAAAGTCTGAACACCAAAATAAACACACAAAATGCAATTTATTTTTTGGTAATCCGGATCCAGACCATATTAAGAGGTGGTTGGACATTTCTTGCGTCAATCTTACGACGTCATTTTCAAAAGAGACACGAGTGGGCAGAACCTATGCTACAACTAGCAGAGCGCCTGCAGTGACGGGAGATCAAACTGTTTGCTGCAACTTGGAAAGCCGTAGCGTAGCGTAGCGTAGCGTAGCGTAGCTGCACATACGTCGTTACCACAGCAACCCATGCAGACCGGTAGGTGATATCTTGACTGATTTCCATTATATCTGCTCAATGCAAATCATACACTGTTTCTCGGATTTGTTTTGCCCTCGTGAAAAAAAACACACACAAAAAAGAAAAAGAGATAAAAGTTTTGGGGAAAGAACAGAATCACATAAAGTCAAAAACAGCGGCGGCAGAACGGAGAGCTTCGCTGCAGGAAACAGACAAAAACACATTTCTGTTGATATGAGAGGAAATCACATCGTTGGGGGTGTAGAGACCAAAGACGGTGGGATAAACAAAGACGGTGGGAGAGGAGGATTCGCTAAGAAAACGACACACAGCAGCATCAGGAAAAGCTGAGAGGGAGTAAACATTGGAGGACAAATAGTTCAGCACATCTTTAATAACAAGAAACCCAAAGGAGGGTTTTTTAGGCGAGAGAGAGCTTCACCTTTGATGTCTTTTAATGAAACATCCACCTTAAAAGCACCTGGACAACAAATACAAAAATAAAGGGCACATCAAAGCCTCCTAATGAAACCATCGCTGAAAGGAAACCAAGACAGCAACTCAAATAACACTTCATCAACCGCAATCAGACGCGGACAAAGACACACCGAGGAAACCAATTCCAAAACCCAAAAGATGTACCAAGAGAACAGCGTACATATCCTCAAAGTCACATAAAGTAAAGTCCAAGTAAACTCTGCAAAATTTGCGGGAGCTTGCAAATTTTTTTTTTATTTTTTTATTCCACGATTGTTCCCGCAAAAAACGCCGTCGTCAGAAGCTGTTTAAAGTATTACGGCCTAAACTAAGTCTTTTCAAACAGGAATTAAACAGCATCTAAAACTTGTAGTTTGACAGCTGATTTTCTAAGTTCAATAAATAAATAAATAAAATTTAGAAGTGAAATATTTTTGTGATGTGCAGCATGATTATTACCAAAGGAAGTGATTACATATTTATTCCTGAAAAAAAACTAATTTGCATTTTTCTTTCTCAACTTGCAATGTTTTCTAATTTCCACAATTTTACACAAAAGAACTCATTTAAAACTCCACAAACTACATCGCAATTTTTGAGAAAATCCACCGCAAAATCAAACATTTTTGGATCAATGCAACAATCGCAAAAAAAAAAATCTAAATCCTGGAGGGACTGTGATAAATCCAACATGTGATCATAACCATGATGAAGAAAGCTTTTACACGTCCTCTTCCTAAAAACGGAATATCTGACTGCTGAAATGAAAAACACAAAAAACCCTAAATGTCCCACGAATAAACAAATAACAGTAATCTGAGAGGAAGATCGGAGGTAAAAGCAGCCACTTCCAGACACATTTAAACTCATCACGAAACAAACGTCCACTGAAAACGATGTCCTTGTCTGACTAACAAACGAGCCATCAGAGCGCCACCACAGCAAGAGCATCAAACATGTCGTTAAAAGCAAAGTGCCCGGATTATAACGTCCATAATGTGTTGATGAGTGTGTGCTTGTATCATTAAATGAGCTTTTATGACTCTGCAGAAGGGTCAGAAACGTCCACTAGAGACCGTTTATTTCCATTTGAGGCAGCAGTCCACCATTATTTTTCATTATGTGCAACAAAATAAGACCAAAGGTCCACTTTCTGACCTTTCTACGTTCGGTGAATGGCGTTCGCCGAGATGTCAAGTGGCCTTCTAACAGCATCATTTGCTCCATGAAGACCCCGACACACGATCAGAAGCTTTTAGCCGACCTTATTTAGATTTATATGTTTCTAAAGATGGACTCAAAGAACAGGCGGTTTTCAGGGTAATTCACGAGCTCCACCCTTTAACCCTCATATCTTGGTCTTATTAGGGGCTAACCATTCATGTTATATTTTGTTTTTTTCAGGACAGTCTAGGCTATCTAAATCTTTCATTTTCTACTTTGATAATACTTAGAGATTTTGTCTATTAGCCTTTAAATCAAGGAAAACAATAATTCCGTCTTGTGAAACTGTTTTGTTTTTACAAGTGTCTCACTATAAATTTCTGTCAGTACAGATGTCTTTTTTTCAATGTGTAGAAGAGATTGTCGAGAATCTGCTCAAATCTGAACCATGTTTGTGGGACACAAATGTGTGCCTGATCAAAAATAAATGTCAAACCAGGGACTCACATTCGGTGTATACGGCCCCGTGATATGTGCTGATAACTCAGCTGTAGTGTCGGCACACAAATATGTTGCTACTATTCTTATTTTTTCCTACAAAGTGGGATGTAATGCCAATATGTGGATTTTGGATGCAGTTTACGTCCATCGGGTTCTAATAAACAGCGATTCCTTAATGAAGTGTCATCTTCATCATTAGTCAGACCCCCACTCAAAAATGCCCATCACAATTTCCTCCAGTCTGGCATTTTGACTGTTGTTTTGGTTTTTTTGGACCCAGAAGTGACCATATTTGTTCAAGGGGCCGGAAGACATTAAGCCCCGCCCACCAAACCAGACAAACTTCCAAACATGTTTGAGGCCGAATGTGGAATGAATGCTGGAATTATTTCCAGAAGGAAACGCTGATCGGAAGGAGGGAGTTTATCTAAAGACACCATGATGACTCGTGGAAAACATTTACTGACTTTGTATTTCAGGAGGGAACTTGATGCATGTTGAATGGAAGAGGATGAACTAGTGGCCCTCAGTGGTATTGCACTTTTACTCACTTCTGCATTGGCTTTACTTTTTCAGACCTTTTTTCAGACGCTCATGTTCATATAAAGCCGGTGGTTAAAATCAGGTATGCGTCGAAAGGATCCGGCGAAGAGGGGGAAGGGGGAGGGGGAGGCGTGGTTTAAACGCCTGCCGTCATAAGGTCACGCTGCCGCATCACAATGCCCTACAAATGTCTGAGCAATAAAGCACCCCCCCACCCCCACCCCCGTGTCATTCTGCATGTCTTCATAGTCTCAGCATAATGAATAATTCAAAAGGGAACTAAGGCGACTGCAACACGGTGTCTCCTCGAAGGCGTTCACGCCGCTGAACTTGGCCGTACATGCGATGGAATTAGTCGCGTCAAAGGAGCGACAGTCAGAAAGAAACCCTGAGCGAGGCGGCCAATCAGCGGCACAAAGTGGGTGTAATTGTGTGTTTCAGGAAAAAAAAAAAAAAAAAAAAAGGGGGTCTTCAGATGTGACAGGCAGCGAGAGGTCCACACAAAGAAAGATGACAGCGACGAGACTTTAAACAACACTGTCAGACAAAGAGAGACTTCATACGTCTGTCCTTTATTAGTCCACTGTGACACGTCTTTGGTCAAACTTCAAAATATCTACTTTTTGCGGTGTTACGTAAGAAATGCAGCCGGGGAAAGTAGAAATAATGAAAAACAGGATTACAGAAGGCAGAAATCAGAAAATTATATGCATATCCCAGCTTTCATATGGAGCTTTCTAATAATGAGAGTATGAGCTTATCCCCTTTCTTTTTGTGGTGTTTCGCATTATACACACATATATTTAAATAAATAAAAAAACACACCTCAGTATTCTTAATATTTCCATTTCGTCTGAAGTTTTCCATCAACAGCAGCCAAGATGATGTTATAAAGATGTTTTCGACAATCCCTTTTTTTTTCGTGAAGAAAAAGTACGAATGTATTTGAACTTGTATTTTTATTCCCATTTCTGACGCCACTCAGCCACTCGGCCAATCGGCGAGCCGGCGTCGGTGGTTAACCGCGTTTGTCCCCCCCCTCCTTCACTCTGATTGGACGGCGGATGACAGTGAAAAAAAAAAAAAAAAAAATGCTATACTATTATATATATATACTATACACAACAACGCAAGTAGAGCATCAGCGGGAAAGTGGAGGGGATGCACAAGACCCGAATTACTCTCAGGTTAATGTAGATTTCTCCCCCCGCCGTATCACCGTAATGTTTGGGGGGAAAAAAGCAGTGAAATGATAAAGAAAGTCGTTCTATCAGTAATACTGGAACATCATCGTGTGAGGAATCACGGCTGCAGACGGAGAACATTCAGCTGCAGATGTAACCTCACACCGTGCGGCCGATCTCCGAGGGCACTTTGACAAAAAAGATGCCGGCGTCTGTGTGTGTGTGTGTGTGTGTGTGTGTGTGTGTGTGTGTGTGTGTGTGTGTGTGTGTGTTTCTGAAATCGTGTCCGCCCATTTCATGACTGGAAAGTGTTTGGCGTTCCTGCCAGGAGTTTTGTAAGAGGCGACCTTTGACCCCGCCGCTGCTCCAACACGTGAGCTGATGTGGTCTGACATCTGCGAGGCCCCCCCCCCCCCCCCCCCCCCCCCGAGGACTTTCAGTATTTCGGTTTCACCTGGTTTTACCCCCCACAGACGAAACCTGCCTCGAGGCTCCAAGTGGCACAAGTCAGAAGTGTCTCCTTCCCCTTTTTTTTTATTTTTTATTCCCGGGGCACCTCCAGTCTGAAGCTACAATCGACCTTTTTTTCTTCTTCCTCTTCTCAACTCCTCCATCCTTTTTCTTTTCTCTTCTCCTTTCTTATTCTCTGCTTTCTTACTTTCACACTACCGTCTCAAATTCTCTGGATTTCTCACCGGCACAAGGAAACAGTACGCTGCAGAGGAGCAGGGACAACGACAGGAAGGTGGAGGAACGAGACAGCGGAGAGGTGGTGGAGGAGGGAGACGGATGCAGGATGTGATATGGAGACGGAGAAGGAGACGGAGACGGAGAAGGAGAAGGAGACGGAGAAGGAGATGGAGAAGGAGAAGGAGAAGGAGAAGGAGAAGGAGAAACATCAAACAGCTTCACGAGAGGAACAATGAAACAGCTGCTACACACTCGAAAAGGAAAAACCACGTGGCAACCAGCAGTGACGTCATCCGTTGGTTTGTTGAACATCCGTCACCTGTCGCCATCTTTGCTAGTTCGGAGCGGTTTGGAGCAGGAAGCGACCATATTTGGACGAGCTGGGGGAGGAGCCAGCGGTGGATCTGACTGATCTGATTGGAAACCTGACGATACTACGTCCCGCCCACCGATAGCTGTAACCTGACTGCACCACAGGCCTGTCAATCAAACAGACACGCCCCCAAAACAGGTCTTCTTGAATCTTCTTTTCTAATGAATGAGGGATTATTTTCAGATGGACCTCCAGAAAACTAATAAGAAGGAGTGACTTTAGCTAACAACACCGAGATAACTGATGGACACATTTGATTCACTTTGGATTTGATGAGAGAAGTTGAATGGGAGTCTATGGAGCCGGAGGCTTTTTGGAGACGACCTCTAGTGGCACTCGCTGGTATTGCAGCTGAAGACACTTCTGCATCTGCCTCGTTTTTCAGACCCAGAAGCTACGAACACTTTTATACACAGACTGTGGGGAAAAAAACAACAACAAATAAATGCAAGACAGGGTTTAACATGATGTACAAATCACTTCAGCTGCAGTCAATATGATGACATTCATTACAGTTATGATCAACAGCCCTTATTATTTCCTGTTTTTCAGGGGCAGACAGACGCGGTACTCTCTCTCTACGGTGCAGGACAAATCCATCTGATTCACTCCAGTCGGAGACACCTGGTGAGTAAATCCACGGTTTTACGTCCCCAGTATATTTTATTCTATAAATGCGTCGCAGATTGAAGTCACCTCGCATCACAACAACAGGAGTAACGCTGGCTTTGCAGCGGGAAGCAACAGGGTTTACGGGGACTTCAGGAGTGTCTTCAAAGTTCAGACACTCAAAGTTTCTAAAAGTTGTTTCATTTTAAAACGGAAATCTTTGAAAATTGTATTTCATATGTGACGTTTTCATTTCCTTCTCTCTTGTCGTGGCCGTCACTGTTCATGCAAACCGCTCAGGTCCACTTCTGCATGTCAACATGCTGTTGTTGAAGCTGCCCGTTTTTACATTGTCCAGATGAGACTGAATGACAAGCTATTTTTGGGGGGTTTATACTGTTTTCTTTGTAATTTTTCACCCTTTTTTTTAATGTCACAACCTTTTCCAATTTCCAACCCTCTTTTGACGTGACTGCTGGTGCCAAAACCTTCAAAACCTTTTGAAAAAAATAACAAAAACAAAATGATATTACAAATAACGATAAAAATCCACGCACCAATTTACACATGTCCCCGAAACGCATTGACATGTAATTGCTAAAAGCTAATTTACAGATGTTCGCCAGCTGTTTACACAGAAGTCCCCGGTTACTGTAACGTAAACAACTCAGAGGTATGTGGACAAAAATTCACTTGAAAAGAGTGAAATAAGCTGTTTTTAACGTCAGATTTATTTAAGAGGGAACTGAGTGATTTATATCCAGGAAGTAGAGCCGATGAATGGGGGGGGAGGGCGGGGGGGTGTGGCTCACGACACCGGTGACGTTTAGTCCTGAGGAAATGAAGCAAAAGCGTCGCAAAGTACCGTATTAGTGTCGTCCAGGTATTACAATTTGGTGCCAAATGATTATTATAGATATTTTTTTTTATACTAGATGGTATAGAAGCAATTCTGCCTGTGACATAAAAGTATTGCAGTTTGGTACCGAGCCCCACAAAAAGAGAGGATCATGGTTTGGATTAAAATAAGTACGTTATTTACGGGAGAAAAAAAAGTCATATATGCGAGTTAAATACGTACATTTACTTATTTACAATTAAATAAATAAGAGCTCCTGAATTTTCTCAAATCTTTGGAGCTGTTATTAACAGTTTGAACTGTGGGTTCATGTCGATATTACATATTTTGATGTGAGACTGGGTGCATTATTTGGCAGGGCTCCTGGCAGGGATTTGAAAGGAACAACTTATTCTTATCTGTTCATCTCTAACTCCAGTTTGCATTTTTGTATGCCTCGAAATATTTAATAGCTGCTGCCTGTATGCCTTCATCTGTCCTCTGTTATCTGTGTTTGATCAAATCTCAACGAGGATTAAAATATATATATCCCCTTAAATTCATCATGAAAATGTGGATATTGACCAAAAACTGGGATTTTTCTCTCCAACCAAAGAATCGTCACATGAAATGCTTTCATTTCTGCAGCCCTCTGATTAGATAATTAATTAGCTGTCTGTGGATTTGGTGTGATTAATCCAACAGATAATAACATTAAATAACCCTGTTGTGATACGGAAAACTTCAAGTTGTATCTAAGCTGCACACAAGCCTGAAAATCAGAGTGAATTTCCATGGTTTTTACGTTCTTACATCATGATCGTAGTTGCAATTGTCTCACTAGGAGTTTTTTTTTGACATACATGTTAATGTCACTTTATACCGCTCCCAATGGTCGACAGTTGTCCACACCGGGAGGTCTGCATGCCATTGAAATTGCTGCAATGTGGAAAAAAACCAAGCTTTTTTTAAGACACTGAACGCGTCCGACGGCACCGAGAGGACAACTACTTCACCACCGCGTTAGAAAACGCCCGTCAGTCACATAAATGGCATTCATTTCAGTGGAAATGTCACAAGTGATAGCTTTAAATGCAACCTGTGGCCCGGGGAGGGTGGAGTCGTGTGAAGGGAGAAGGACTGAGAGAGTTGAAGCTGGGAGGTTGAAAGAGGCTCGGCGGGAGACGAGCTCTCTCCGTCTGCCCTCCGCCTCCGCGGCCGCCGAGCCCAGGACGGAGTCCAGGTTCAATCAGCCGATTCATTACGGAGACACGTGACAGCTGTGCATCAAACAACGGGGGAGGAGAAGATCCCCCCCCCTCCCACCCCCCCGTGGGATTATAGTACATGCTTTATTACTTCACAGACTGAGGAGAGAGGAAGGAAAAGCAGGTATGGAGAGGGCGAAGAAGAGATTAAAGGATCCCTTCTTTGGAAGAGGAGGATCTAAGCAGACGATGGAGGGTGAAGCTCTGATAACGAGGTGGCCGGTCATGTGATGATGCAGTTATAATCACACACACACACACACAGCTGGAAATAAAACACCTGGTCGCTCTTCCCAGGTTTCTTTTTAGTTTTAAGAAAGAGTTTGAATCCTACTGGACGTAGACTTCGAGTTTGATTTGAACCAATCGGCATGCAAGAGGCACCGCGATGAAGCTGAACGTCTTTTATTCCTCCGTCTCAGACAGTCGCAAGAATGTTCCAACTTTGGGTAAAAACCAAAACGCAGCGCTCGTTGCTGTCACTGTTTACCCAGCAGACCAATCACAGTGAAGGAGGGGCGGGACAGTTAACCACTGCCACTTTGGTGGAGGCATTTTATTGACTTGGTGGAGCCGGAGGCTTTTTTGGAGCCGACCTCTAGTGGCGCTCGGTGGTATTACAGCTTTAAAGTGCTTCTGCATCGGCCTCATTTTTCAGACCTACAGAAGCTACGAACACTTTTATATATATATACGGTCAATATATAAACAACGTGGGAACATCTGGCTGGAGAAAAAACAACAACATTATTACACTGTATGTAAAAATAATTTCTATCATCTCTAATCACACGTGAAAAACGTTGAAACTAAAACAGCATGAAAATGCACCTTCGGCAACTGTTGAGGAAACAATTTTCCATTTTTCTATTTCAACCCATAATACTTAAAAAAAAAAAAAAACACATATGTAGTGTGTATTAATGGTTCATTACAGTCCTGCCTTAGCACCACAGCAGGATGGTGTGTGTGTGTGTGTGTGTGTGTGTGAGTGACTGAATATAAGTGTGATTTTCCATCAGTGGAAAACATTGCCGGCTGTTAAGAGAAAGCTTTCTTTGTAACCATGACAACTCCTTCCAAAGTAAAGCGCGAAAGAGCGAGAGAGAGAGAGAGAGAGAGAGAGAGAGATAGATAGAGAGAGAGAGAGAGAGAGAGAGAGAGATAGAGAGAGATGGGGAGTTGAAGATGGAAAAAAAAATAAATAAGAAAAGCGAGTTAGCTTGAATGATCAAGAGCCATTTCATGCCTCATGTAATGAAAGTCTGGGATTTGTCAGCATTTATTCTCCATCTCGCTTCATCTTTCTATCATCTTATCTGAAACTGGCAATTTTATTTGGAATATGGCCGTTACATGTTATTGAATATATTTTCAGGTGGGAAGAAGAAAAATAAAGGATAAATAATCACAAGAGGAGAGAGCTTTTGAATGGGGCCCACCGACCCGTCAGCACGTACGAGACAGAAAAGCCTAAAGGGGCTGTTTGAATGCTCGGTCGTCATTTCTCTGATACATTCGGCCTTGAATATAACAATTCAACATTATGTGAGAGAGAGAGAGAGAGAGAGAGAGACCTGCTCGATTCTCCAGGGGAGAAGACGCAAGTTCAAACGTGATTTAATGCAAATTGCATGTGAAAACATGGCGACATGTCACCCGAGACCAGCTGCATTATGGGATGGATCTAACAGTGGATGTAGTGAAAACAAATCTAGTCTATAGTCGACGTGACAGTTTGATTTTCTCCATTTTCTTCTTTTTTTTCTTCCAGACCGTAACAACAAGAAAAACAGCCACCAAAACCATATATTTATCTTTCTTTTTTCAGTGTAGTTTGTGTTTTCATTCGCTGCACGAATGATCTGTTTTGAATTGTCCAAACAAGGTCAGTACGGGTGGTTTGTTTAGCAAGGTTAACGAAAAACTTAAAATACCCCCTTTTTTTTTTTTCTATACACACTTTCATTCTGTAAAAATAGCTGAAGAAATAACTATTGTACATAAACAAAAAACTGTATTTATACTATTCTTACTATTTATATATTTATCTTCGCTTTTACTATGTGAGTACCATCTTTTATCGGTGTGATTTTGTCCCAAACGAAGGTCCATGCGGCCCACATGTGATCCAGATGTGGCCCAGAAGTCAACCACACTCAGGTAGATTCATCGCCGTCATCCATGCAGAATGTGATCCAGAAGAATGCAGAGGATCCGGGCCACAACCGGACCAGATGTCGATCGCAACGTGGGCAGAAAAAGCAGCTGATTAACTTATTTATTCAAACTGGTCTTTTGTCTCAAACTTGTCGTTATGAATCTTCGAGTTCGGATTCTGTCCGTCGCCATCTTTGCTAGTTCGGAGCGGTTTGGAGCAGGAAGTGACCATATATGGAACGAGCTGGTGGGGGAGGAGCCAGCGGTGGATCCGACCGATCTGATTGGAAACCTGACGATACTACGTCCCGCCCACCGATAGCTGTAACCTGACTGCACCACAGGCCTGTCAATCAAACAGACACGCCCCCAAAAACAGGTCTTCTTGAATCTTCTTTTCTAATGAATGAGGGATTATTTTCAGATGGACCTCCAGAAAACTAATAAGAAGGAGTGACTTTAGCTAACAACACCGAGATAACTGATGGACACATTTTATTCACTTTGGATTTGATGAGAGAAGTTGAATGGGAGTCTATGGAGCCGGAGGCTTTTTGGAGCCGACCTCTAGTGGCACTCGCTGGTATTGCAGCTTAAGATATCGGCCTCATTTTTCAGACGCTACGAAACACTTTTATACACTCTCATCGATCTTGCGCTAAGATGTCTAGTATCAGTAACTATTATGTGCTTTTAAGGTCTTTTGTTGCTTATGTTTGATTTTTACTGTTTTATTACTGATTTAATATCGTCTTCATGCTGTTTTAAGAGCGAAGCTCCTTGTCACATTTCTTTCTACGGTGGTGGACAGATCCAGACGTACTTGAAAGTATTTTGCAGTGAAATGTTGCAGATCTCTGACAAAATGTGAGAAAAAAACAGACCTCAATTTGTGCATTTGTGCTTTTAAGGTCTTCTGTTGCTTATGTTTGATTTTTACTGTTTTATTACCGATTTAATATCGTCTTCATGCAGTTTTGAACGTGCAAAAAAAAATGTCTCTCTTAGACGTGAATAACTGTGATTCTGTGCACATGTTGCGTGGAGTCGGGACCGTGAGTGGCGGCTCTGGGCGTCAGACTGAGTGTGAGGTCTTCTGCACTATGCAACACTTCTTTTTTTTAGGTGTTGAAAATGGAACAAAAAAACCCACAAAAAAACACACCGTTCCATCTTCAAAGAGTCTTTCTGCTCGGCGGGGGGAGAGAGAGGACTCAGGTTGTCCGAGCTCGTGCTCAGTCGTGATCGGTGCTTTGACAGAAAGAGGCTTTGCTTGGGATCAGTCAATCGGTGTATTCAGCGGGGTGGCGAGGATTTGTCAACAGCTTTCAGTGTACAGTGAGAACGTAAAGTGTTTCCTCTCGGTAGTCAGGTTGGGTTTTGTCTGCACGCTTTTGACGGCCCGGCTGTGTCGAGGAGTTCATTTCACGTTTTTTTCCTCAACTGTTCGCCGGTAAGACTTCGTTATGTTAAAGGCATTTTCGGACCAAACAAGTTCTGAGGACGTATCGAGAGGAACTCAAAGAGTTTCACAGGAACTAAATAGGTTGAAGATCATAAATAGGAACTCCGAACTGACGTAGCGCGACGTAAACGGAGCGACTTTTGGTTCTCGATTGTCGCTTCACTTGGACGCCGGTGCGCTCGCTGTTTTTTTTTGCTCTAAATTTTCCTTTAATCTCATTTACTTTATCGCGGCACTGTTTCGCTGTGTGGTGCACCACCAGCGCAGGAAATCGAAGTCACGCTGTATCTCCTCTGACGCATAAAGACTTTTGTTGTTGGTCCATTTCAATCTCAACTGTTTCCTAGTTTCCTGTTTACACGGTGTTTTTAAACACGGCGGTTTACGTGTTCAACCAATCACTGTCCACTTACGTCACCGCAGTTCCTATTGGGTAAAAGCGTGTAACGGGTAAAGTACCTACCGAGGGGGAGGAGCTAGAAAGGCCTTATATTAGATGCTATTCATGACCAAATACCAATAGAGTGGTGGCTATATTTTCATCATGGATTGGTCCCATTGGGTTCTTCTCTTTTAGTTTGAGTTGGATTTCTATGCTCATGTGATGTTGCTCCGATGCTCTCGGGCCTTTTTGTAAAGCTATCAGCTGCACCGGTTGGTAAATCAATGCAGTGGACTCTCACTCTATCAGATGCAGTTGATTAAGGTTTAAATTTAACCCAACTTTTTATTTTACTTTATATATATATATATCAGGGCCTTCTGCTGCTAGAGATGTAATATAAATCGATGGATGAATGGATAAATATATACATAAAAAAATAAATAGTAGCCTTCTGCGGCAAATACTGGATGGGGTTTTCGCCAGCATCCCTCCCTCTCCTCCCTCCCTCCTTCCCTCTCCTCCTTCCCTCTCCTCCTTCCCTCTCCTCCCTCTCCTCCATCCCTCCTTCCCTCTCCTCCTTCTCCTCCCTCTCTCACTCTGTTGTTCTCGTATTGACTGAGATGATTCATAGTTCATCACTTTCCACGACCGAGCCGCTGTGGGCCCCGAGTCCCGTCCTCTGGACGCAGACGCACCCGCAGAGCTGTCTCTGCTTTTACACTGTGGAGAGTAATGTTTGTATTTCATGCTGCAGTGTGTGTGTGTGTGTGTGTGTGTGTGTGTGTGTGTGTGTGTGTGTGTGTGTGTGTGTGTGTGTGTGTGTGTGTGTGTGTGTGTGTGTGTGATGGAGAATAAGAGGCCTTTGGCTGAATCACTCCACACGAATGAAAGGTGGGTGACTGTGATCGGCGAGGGGAGGGGCGTCCTGACGGAGGAGGCGATCGTGGCTCCGGTGTGACTCAGATTCTGCAGCACAAGAATCTGCTCTCTGCGATTCAGTCGGGCCGTACGCGGCTCTTTGATATTCATAAATCATTACGAGATTCACAGTGAGGCGTTTTAAGATGTCGTGAACCGCTGCGCCGTAAGCAGCGAGGCGCCGGAGGAAGCTTTGAGGATAACTACTGAGGCGAGGCGGGAGGTCCAACAGAAACACAACCTGTGATCACGGATGTATTCGTTACTACGAAAGCTGCTAACAAAGCGTAAATTGTTGGAAACGCATGAGTGTTGGTCTTTTTTTTCTATAACAGCGAGCGAGCGGCAACAACACATAAGATAAATCAAAATATTTCAGTGGTTTATCTTCGAGACCTTTAAATCACGGTGATAAAGAGAGACTTTAAATGCAGGAGTTTAACTTTTAATAGAATATATTTGGTAAGTTTAGAATCGAGGACCTTTAACAGTTATTAGTAACACAGGTGCTTTCCAAAAGTCAAAATAAGCGATGTGAAAATAAATCCCTACTAGACGACACAATCTTGCGATCGTAATAATAACGAACGTTCAAGCAAACTCAATCGTTAAAACAAAGCCCATTGAAAACCACAATCTTTCCATATCTTTGACTAAAACTCTGCTGATGCTGAAACCCAACGACAGACAGGAGTCGGAGGAGGGAACCTGGTGTGAGAGTCGTGTGCTTTGTTTGGCCCACCATCCACCCCGACCTCCTCCTGCTGACTCCTGATGCAGCTCGTACATTTAGTGCTTTAAAAAAGAAAGACAGACAGAAAAGGACAATGGACAGAAGACGGAGAGCAGTTTAGTAACAAATGAACGTAGGACGAGACAACTGACTGCTGAATGAAACACGCCGTCGAGGCTGCGCGGTCCTCCGGGAGACGTCGCAGCGCAACTGATGAGTAAAGTTTGTGTAAATAACATGTTTGTTCAGAGCGGATGATGAATGGACGGGAAGCCCACGAGAGCCGCGGCGCTGTAGGTGTGTGACAATGAAATGAAATCAATATGATCTAAGGTGCACAGCTCGCCGCTCGAGCCTTCACTGTCTTATAAAGGACGAGGAGGAAGAGGAGGAGGAGGAAGAGGAGGTGCAAAGAGGAGGAAGCAGCAGTCAAGGAATAAAAGGCAGAAAAAAAGAAGAGAATAGAAAGTAGAAGATAAAAACGGAGATGATGTTTGAAAGGAATCTGCCTTTGGTATCTGGTCTGGAGCAGAATAATTAATTTATGCTTTTAGAGATGGGCGATAAAAAAAAAAAAGATCCTGCTGACAAATAAGAAATTATTCATGTGGCCGAAGCTTTGATTTCTCTGTGTAGCCGAGGCGAAAGTATTTGGCTTTTTAAAAATGGGATGAAAATAGGCAGTGCACCACTTCAGCATGTTGATTCTGTTAGATTTCTGATCCCAAACTCACATTATCTCTTCTGTCACTCACTTTCCTCCTCTTCTCCCTCTTCCTCCTCTTCTCCCTCTTCTTCCTCCTCTTCCTTCTCTTCTCCCTCTTCTTCCTCTTCCTCCTCTTCTCCCTCTTCTTCCTCCTCTTCCCCCTCTTCCTCCTCTTCTCCCTTTTCTTCCTCCTCTTCTCCCTCTTCTTCCTCCTCTTCCCCCTCTTCCTCCTCTTCTCCCTTTTCTTCCTCCTCTTCTCCCTCTTCTCCCTTTTCTTCCCCCTCTTCTTCCTCTTCCTCCTCTTCTTCCTCTTCTTTCCGTCTCATGTACCTCCCCTCCCTCTTCCGATCCTCTCATCTCTTTTCTCCATCCAAGTCTATCAATCTCTCCGTCTTTTTACTCTTTTTTTTTTTTTTTCCCCGTGTCTGTCTTGTCCCAGCGGGGTTGTCATGGCGATGTGCACAGCTCGGCTTTACATGTGTTTTTTTTTGTTAGCGCCGTACATGTCCGGGGGGATGAGCTGGAAACGCGGCAGCGGAGGCCAGAGTGTTTGAATACAGCGCGGATAAAGAGATGAAGAGAAGGAAGGGAATTAATTACAAATTGTAAAAACAAAAAAATGAAGGAAAAGTGAGGGTTGAAGGTGATGCTGATGAGAAAGAGATGAAAAACCTTGATGTAGTAAAAATGCGACTGGCCTCTAGCTGCACGGTAATCCAGCGGAAATGACCAAATACGACCCTCTGAAATCTCCTGTTTGCAATCCTGAGAGTTGAAAATATTGCACCTACATTGTGATTTGACTGCTCGAGCGTGTCGCCACCTGTGACATCCAATCGGTGAATAAAGCTCCGCCACATATCCTGTAAAACCTCGAGGATGCACGAAGCTAGCTCGCAAACCCTATAAACACGCATAAGAGAAAAAATGTAAAAACTTAGTAGATTACAAATCTCTGTAACGACATGATAAAGTAAACGTGTGATTAAAATGTATGAAAGTTCCGTAAATTACATTATACAATAGCATTATTATTAATAACATTAATTTTAGAAATTTAATAAAGGACTGTCAAGGATTAAATTTAGTTTAGAATTAAACATGGGCAATAAAGGAGTGTTATTAAATACCTGAAAAGCAGTGAACTCTTTTTTCAAATTGTCTCAAGAATGTGAAATTTAATTAAAAAAAACCTGCTTAGCTTAGCAAAAGTTTCAAGTTGATATTTTCACCAAATAAATGTAGTTTTTGGGTCTAAAAATGAGGTCGATGAAGAAGTGTCTTCAGCTGCAATACCAGCGAGTGCCACTAGAGGTCGGCTCCAAAAAGCCTCCGGCTCCATAGACTCCCATTCAACTTCTCTCATCAAATCCAAAGTGAATAAAATGTGTCCATCAGTTATCTCGGTGTTGTTAGCTAAAGTCACTCCTTCTTATTAGTTTTCTGGAGGTCCATCTGAAAATAATCCCTCATTCATTAGAAAAGAAGATTCAAGAAGACCTGTTTTTGGGGGCGTGTCTGTTTGATTGACAGGCCTGTGGTGCAGTCAGGTTACAGCTATTGGTGGGCGGGACGTAGTATTGTCAGGTTTCCGATCAGATCAGTCAGATCCACCGCTGGCTCCTCCCCCAGCTCGTCCAAATATGGTCACTTCCTGCTCCGAACTAGCAAAGATGGTGACGGACAGAATCTGAACTGGAGGATTCGTAACGTTCACAAACCAACGTCACTGCTGGTTGACGCTTGGTTCTGACTTCATTTGGAGTATAGAATTGATAGCCACCAAAAAATAATAACAATACAGAAATTTGTTTTAATTAAATCAACATCACAGCAGATACCTAAATCCTAAATTATTTTTTCCTCCACTTACTGTTCAGCAGCAACACATAAAAAATGATTCGTCATTGGAGGCCGGTGGATGCTTTTAATGATAACCCATTAAATTCTGTTAAATCATCGATTTCAGTGTGAGGTCAAAACATGATTAAACATCAACAAAACAAATGAGACACAGAGAGATAATTAAGGAGGAAGACGTCGGGGTGAGTGTTAAAGGACAAGAATGGAGAGCGAAGGGTGATGAGGAAGAGCAGCAATTTCAACATCAAACGATGTCGGGAGGAATTTAATGCTCTTTTTTTTTTTTTGCGGCCCCATTTGCATGTTCATAAGCAGGAGTGGCAGCTCTTGTATTAGACGCACACAAACAGACGCTCGTGTGAGAACTTCGCTGCCATCATCACACTGATGCGACTGCCTTCATTAGCGCTGATAGGACAGGTCGCAGCGAGGATAACGAGTGCATCATCTGTGTGTGTGTGTGTGTGTGTGTGTGTGTGTGTGTGTGTGTGTGTGTGTGTGTGTGTGTGTGTGTCGACAGTATTCACACTGAAGGCGGCAGAAGTCACGGAGCCGGAGGAGATCCGCCACCGCCTCCGGCGTTACTGACAACCGGCAATTTAGCATGCGGCAAATGCGCGTCGGTGAGCCAGTTCAGACGAGCCGGGCGAGGTGCTCTGAGTGACAGTCAGGTTTCAAAAGGGGCGGAGCTTCACTGTCCAACGACCGAAGAAGGCGCGTCGGGTCCGCTGCGCAAGCGAGGATGGCTTTCGTGGGGTCATCCACCGTGTCAACACCGAGTTGCACTGGGACGTTCAAGGGGGAAAACATTTAGTGCTAATGGCCTGATCTGTGGCGCCATGGCAACAAGCTCCTCGACCGCAACAGCACAACCGTTGCTCCCCACCGACCCCGACTCAGCGGATTTGGCTCCCTGTGACCAAACGCTTTTTGTGCGTAACCCAAACCACGGGCGCTAATTCAGGAAGCATTCCTGTGGGTTCTCGTCAAAGGTCAGAGTTTACAGCTCGGTCATTTATGTCTTCACTCACACATCCTGTTTCAACAATAGCTGCATCACATCTGAGAGATAAGATGCATTAAAGTAGGACATTTCTCTTATTCGGGGCTCCTGGACGTCAGCTTGGAGTTGGGCTGAGCCATGCTGGCTTACTGAACTCATTAAAGTTAGTAGTGCATGAGTGGGAGAGATCCCAGTGAGTGAACTCATCCACACCCTCCTCTGCAGTCGTTCAACCAGCCAACCTCCTTCAACGATGAGTAATTTACAACTCTGACCGCGGTGGCTTTACGCCTACTTGGTGTCCAGACAGCAGACGATGATGCAGCCCGGTATTGCGGAAAAACGTGACATAGACACGCCTTGCTCTGTCCCAGGTGTGAAAGCTACACGTTTTCCTGGTCGTGGAGGAAAACGAAACCTACTGCATGCGTACAGGAAAATTAAACCTACGGCTAAAAATAAAATAAAAAACATGGTCGGGGTTAAGAAACTAAACAACTCCAGAAAAACGCCTCCTGGATTCAAACCTCATCGTCAAATGTCTTTTGTTGCGTCTGATTCCACGTCACATGACATTTACATGCATGTAAGTTCAAAACTATGTAACTTTCACGCCTCGACGGCCCAAAGCGTGGCTATTTCACGTTTTGCTGTAGCGGACCGACGCGTCTTTTTCAAGCTTTCCCATCAAAAGACTTTTTTTTTTTTTAGTACAATGAGACTTCGAGGTTTTTTTCCAACTGTAGGAAGCTCGTTTTACTTGTCGCAAAAAAAAAAATCACAAGGTAGATATAAAGTTATTTACAGAAGCAGCAACGGGGAGATCGAACATCTGCATTTCTGTCACATAACTGTGCGTAAACACACGTGCGTATGAACGTATTTACTTGAGTGTGAACATGCATATACATGTTATTTTTCCAGTCAGTTTCACTTTCCACCTCTCTTTGCTTCTCCTCCCCCCCCCCCCCCCTTTTTCCTCTCCTCCTGCCCGCCTCCATGCATTATGCATCCAAATCCAATTATCCAATTTGCATGCAAAACGACGCATCAGATGCCTTCGTGGCCGCGTTTCCTCCGACGGAGCCCCGAGACGGGAGACAAAGACGGGCAGGAGAGCAGCGTCGATAGGTAGATGGATGGAAGGAAAAGGGAGGAAGGGGAGGGCGGGTGAGGTGGGCGGGGCTGATTTAATAAGGGAGAAAGGAGAAATGAAATATGAGAGAGATGAACAAGTGGATGGGGAGGGCAGGAAGATGAGAGGGAGTGGCGGGGAGGAACTGATGGAGAATGACTGATTGAATAACAAACTGGAAGCAAATTATTTAACGGAGCTATCAAATAAATGAATGAAGGATTTAATTATTCAATTAATCAATCAATGGAAATTTGGTTTCAGAAGTCGGGTCTTATTTTTTGTAGTTTTGACCGTCATTTCCCGGCTAAACTTATTTAAAAGGAGAAGATGAAGGCAAAGGGTAAATTAATTATGCTAATTGTCTGTTCGGTAATCACAGTTTACAGATTAACTCCACTGTGGTGTTCAAGTCATTACCAACATTTTGGTTGCCTTCAATCTGTTTCTTTTTTCCATCTTAAAGTAATTTGCTTGCAATTATAATCGTAATAGTTTGCAACTCGTCTGATTATCTGATTTATTGTGTTTTTAGTAATGGTGCCACGTCCCCAGAGCTCAGCAACTATTGTCGAGACTGCATTTATACAATTCTGTTGTCCTGTTTAATCCCAACACTTAATATAAATCTCACCTTCATGCAATCTAATATTCAATGATTTACATTGTTGTTAGAAATAGAATTGTCCTTTAAAGGACAGTTATTAGGCTTAATAATACAAAACTAGCAGTCACGTATACATTTAGAAAATTTGTGATCAGATTTTTTCAGTTTGTTGGGATAAAAAATATTTTCTTGAAAAGTTTTCTGATCTACTGTTTGATGAATGTCTTTTAATTCCCTTATTAGTGAGAACACAACAACCCTACGAACACTGACTCTGTAAGTAAGTGAAAAACCATCAGACGACAAAAATGCGGTGAGTTCCTGTATCCGTTTCAAATTAAAAGCCCCTGTTTCAAAATAAAAGCCCTCTAGCTTCTCACGCACGGTCCAGTCATACACCAGATCTTGTTTTTCTCTATTTTCTGCCCCTTCATACTTTTAACCAGCTCAAATTCATGATTTGTCAAAGCTAAATTCTTATGTCAGCGTTCTTGTCATCTCGATTCTGCTCACGTTGCGACGAATGACTTCCTGTCCTCCAGAAAACAGTCCCACCGTACGGACTACATTGACACTGATGTGTCATCAGCGAGTCGGACCACGTCCGAATGAGGACCGTCTGATCTGAAAGCAATTTCTGTTCTCCGTGTGCATTTACATTAACGTGCATTTTTCCTTCCTCGGCTCATTACGGGATGCATTCAGCTTCCCATCTACCTTAAAGCCAAATCATTCCTCCCGCTTCACAAAATAGAGTGAGACAGTAAGAGATAGGGAACCCAATTCGCGGTGCTGTTCCTGTACAGAAATCCTCCCCTTGTATCTCGACACCGTAGATCAGCGAAGGAACCTAACAGAGTCAATTTCCTTCCAACACAACTGTAATTTTTGGCAGAAACCCACTTGATCTGGCGAACTCAAGACTGTTGAAGCCTTTTGTCAGATTCAGCTGAACTTTGAGATGCATTTTAAGCATCAAACGAGGATTTTTTTTAATTTTTTTTTGCTCCCCCGCCATCACTGACATTGGAAAGCATGCCAGGATGGAGAGAAAGAACTATTACAGCATCAAATAACTGCTCTTCTGCAGGCAACCATGAAACCTCGAAGGAGGATGTGCTTTTATAAGTAAATGTTGTTAATCTGTATTGTTTTCTTTGGATAACGGCCATAAATTACAAAAAAAACTGTTCACTTAAGGCAGAAAAAGTGCCCTTGAAAGTTCACAAATGAGGTAATTTAACGGCAATGAAGACCTTTTCAAAACCAACCCAGTATCACAGCAAAACGTGAAATAGACACGCTTTGCGCTGTCTAAGCGTGAAAGTTACACGTTTTTCTGTGTTGGAGGAAAATTCAACTTACTGCATGTGTAGAGACGTGATAAACAGGAAAATGAAAGTTAAAGCTAAAACACGTGTTTGGGTTTTAGGAAACAAAAAAACCAACTCAACAAAAACGTTGCCACATCCTGAATTCGAACCTCATCGTATGTGACTAACACCACCAGACGGCCTCGGTGACATGATTCCGCGTTTTTCATGTTTTCAAAACGTGTAACTTTCACGCCAAGACAGCCCCCCCAAAAACGTGGCTATTTCACATTTTGCCATGATACTGGGTTGCTCAAAACAAAAATCGCAACTCTACAATTTCAAATAACTTTGTTTTTGCGTTTTTCACTGTATTCGAAAGACATGCTGGGAAAAAGAAAGTGTGAGAGCCTCGGGAAGACTGAGCAGCATATATTGTGGAAGCTCGTCACATAATTGGCCATAGCGGATGAGGGGAGACGAAAAGAAAAAAGCATTAGAGCGGCCATTACCCCTGGCAGATCCATTAACAAAGCCTTGGTATAATTAGGCAGTAAAGTCAACCCTCCTTTTTTAAAACCCCCGAAGCCCACTTTTCCAAACTCATTCTGGGCTCGCCCCCTCATTGGTTCTTCCCGTCGCACTAAATTATCCCGACATGAGTCATGAAACTGTAAGTCGACTCCCGGGGGACACATTTTATGTATGTTCAAGGAGAGGTGACGCAACATGATGGGTCAAAGCTGCTAGTCGCGGGTAGCCGAGGCTAGGTCAAAGAACCGAGCACAACATATCTACATGTCTTCAGACTACTGAAACGTGCAGTCACGATGAGACGTAAGAAAAGCAGCATAATTAGACTGGCTGCAGTTCGTTTTTAATAAAAAGGCAAATGTTAATTGCTTCTCTATGACCCCCCCCCCTCCCCTCCACCCCACCAGGTTCACTACAGAGTCCACTCCACTAACTGTGGTTAGTAGAGACGATGTCTCGGTACCGGACCCGGAGCTGATGTCGGCGTGGCTCCACGTATTTTATATTCAACGCCTCGTTTTTAACGTGAGACAAATACGAGCGCACGTGGTCCGTTAACTGACAGCGTGTCTCTTTCTTTGGGTCGACTGCACGTTGGATTCAGTCCAATTATCCTCGGGTCTGTTTTGGGCCGGTTCTGAGCGTCCTCGGTTAACTTTCACACTGAACTCCTCCTTATCATGTCAGTTTCAGGCAGGAGGTCCTCGGGGCCACAGTTACAATTATACATGCAAATCATACACAGCGCCAACCAAGAGGGATGATCTGAATCTGCTGTCTGCTGCAGTTAGAGAGCTTTAACAGATACCGTGTGTTACAACACTGATGGCTCAGCTGGTTGAGAAAGAAAGAAAGAAAGAAAGAAAGAAAGAAAGAAAGAAAGAAAGAAAGAAAGAAAGAAAGAAAGAAAGAAAGAAAGAAAGAAAGAAAGAAAGAAAGAAAGAAAGAAAGAAAGAAAGAAAGAAAGAAAGAAAGAACGAACGAACGAACTGAACGTGTGAGAGGAAGTGAAAGGAGAGGAAGAAGAAGAGTAAAAGGTGTCTCAGCCAATAATGAACAGACAGGAAGTGAATGTGTGAGTGAGGAAGAGGAGGAGGAGAGAGAGAGGGAGGGAGGGAGAGAGAGCGAAATAAAGAGAGAGGGAGAGAGAGAGAGAGAGTGGGAACACCGGGTCGGGAGACAGGACAGATGGGGAGGTGACGAGCAGACATGTTGATGAGCAACACGGGAAGGTGTGAAAAAGAAAGACAGAGAATGACAGACGAGAAAAAGAAAGAAGAAAAAAAACACAGGATGAAGAGTCCTCACCCTCCTCACCCTCCTCACCCTCCCCCGTCAGCCTCCCCGCCTCTTATATACAGTCCAAACGAGTGACGCAAAGTCATGCAACGGCAGCAGCTAAAAGAAAAGCGAACGTTTGATCGATGAGATCCGGGACGACGTCGGTGGTTTCGACCTTTTGAGCACAAATTATCTTCTTTAAATGACAGAAAACTCATTTCAGGTCTCCGACTGCCTGAAATCATCAACGGATTGAATTTTCCAGGACTGAAACCTGCATGTTTCACACCGGGGTTCTGGACTCATTTAGACTGTTCATTATTTATATATATACATGATATATATTAATACATGAATATGAACTGTTTAGTTCCAGCTGAAAAACACATCTCACTGCAGACGTCTGGTTCCAGAGGTGACGAAGACTTCATGCTGAATGAATCCGACCACGCTGGGGTTATTAAAGAAGTGAGACTGTGACACTCCTCCGCTCCAGAAGAGCAGTCGGTTCCTCCTGAGGGTTGGAGGTGAGCTGAGTCGTCCTCCTCCTCCTCCTCCTCCTCCTCCTCCTCCTCCTCCCCCCCCCCCCCCCCCCCCCCCCCCCCCTGCTCTTTTTCCCACCACTTCTGATCCTCACTTCCTCCTCATCAGTTCTGTCTCAGTACATTTTTATATTCAACTTTTATCATTTGGGGGAGAAAACTACGTACAATATTAACAGTTCATTTCTCTTTGTCCCGGCGACGTGACGTCCTACATTTTTTTTTTTTTTTTTTTTTTTTAAACACCATCAAATGGAAAAATATCCACCTGGTCGGAGAGCTTTTACACGTCAGCTAAAAGTTGCTGTTTTATTCTGAGGCCGTTTGGGCTCTCGAGTCCTGTCGGACGATAACGAGACGTGAAATATCATCTGCGACGTCCAACTCGAGTGTCCTGTCTGTGAATTTCGAGGCGTACGAGACGTCAAAAACACTTCGGTTCACAAATAATGTGAGAGAGAATTTCACAGCTTCCAAAAACGATGGTGGCAAAACATTTCAAACTTTGGCCGCAACGATCAAAGATTAAACAAATACAGCATTCAAGCAGGAACGGGTGCTTTTGAACTGCAGCTATTTTAGCGTCCTTTAGCTCATTGTTTTGGTTGTACTGGTCCATTAGCTACAACACTTACACGAGGTAAATGTGTGAGGACTGTGTGTCTGTCGGCTTGTCAGAGTTCATCTAACAAGTGGTCATAAATATTAATATTAATATGTAAAATATTGCCCTTTGAAGCCCCTTTTCGTTATTTGATTCCCTTGAATTTGACAAGCTTACAGGCGTTTTCGGTAAAAAAAAGAAAAAAAAAAGACATTACACTGCTTAAACCTGCTCTTTTATATTTAACAGATCTACGGTAGTTTTACAGACTTTACATTCAGCTTTCCTTTCGTCTATTTTTGTCACCCAAGTCATCATTTTACAGCCAAAAGCTTTTTGAAATTGATGTTCTCTTGCATGTTTGCAGCTCCAAGAAAAAGCGTCTCCAACTGAAGTACTTCTTTGTCAACGTTTTTTTTTTCCACATCTCTTCTGAGCCTCGTGTGTTTTCACGCGTTCATTCGCTTCATCACGACGCCTCAAACTCTGCCGCCGTTGTTATTTGCTGGCGGACAAATCACCGTTATCATCATCATTATCTCTTCTTCTCCCTCCTGCATCTCCCTGACGAACCTCCATCTCACAATCTCACATCCTGATTTTTTTTTTTTGGTGTTGCCAAAGTGTGTGAACACGTGCGAGCTGCTTGTTCAGGAGGATTTTTTTTTTCTTCACATCTGTCTCAGCTGTTAGAGCACACAAAGAGCACAAATACCGAATAATGGAGATTGTTAGGCAGCAAAACATCTCTGAAATGTTTCCTTCTGTGTGGATGTTGTTTTCTAATGTCTATGAAAGGATAACGCAGGACGTCTATGTGATGATTAATGGTAACATGCATCACGTGTCACCTCCTACTCTAATCTTATTATTTAAGAAACAGAAAGTCCCTTAATGGAAAAGATAATTGACAATCTGAACTAAGCGTTATTATCTTTTAATTATCTCCTTTAGATTTGCTGACCGGGCGTTCTGTCTGGTTCGTTCAGGAGTATTCGGGAGCGAGTCGTTGGCAGGCGTTCAGCTCCGTTAATCAACAAGAGGATGTCACCGATTTAAAAAAAAAAAGGGTCTAACTATTGAAAACAGACATGTTTCAGAAGGAGACGCACGAAAAAAAAGGTGAAGACGTCAATCATTGTGGGACGTTTTATTCCTACGATGACGAGCTGTCTGCGAGCTCTTGATCAAAACGAGGTTAAAGTCTGAACGTGAACAAGCTTCAAGTTTAAAGGAATATCAAATGGTGTCGTTCTGCTTCCTGGAAGATGGAGCAGCTGTGAGCTTTGACTCGTCCTCCTGAGTCCAATCCCGTCACAACCATCACGTTAGTGAACTGTCAATTTTCTGATTTGTCATTTCCTGTTCATTTCATGCCACTATTTAAAGTAACATCTGATTAGCAGCACTATGATGAGCAGCCTCATTTTTTCACTTGACTTAAAACCACACAAACCTGTATCACGGCAAAGAATACAAATAAAACGTGAAATAGACACGCTTTGGCCTGTCTAGGCGTCAAAGTTACACATTTTCATGTAGCGGACGAAACTGAAACCTACTGCAGGAAAACAACACTCGTGGTTAAACAATAAAACAACTCAACAAAAAATGTTTATCACCTCCTGAATTCAAACCTCATGGTCACATGACATTTACGCGCATGCGAGTTTCACGCTTTCAAAAACGCCTCGACGGCCCAGAAGCGTGTCTATTTCACGCCATGATACTGGGTGGAACCACAGTGTCCACAGTGGTGCAGTTTTTATTTTGTTTTTTTTTTGCAACTAAATTCGTGATTTTAATGTCAACAGATGCTCATCGAAAGGCAGCTTGTTGAATATTAGAAGCTAAGCACCTCGAGATAAACTGTTGGTGGTGCTAATTAATGTGCCGCAACGAGATGACGTAATTAAAAAAAAAGCACCAGACAAACATCAAATGGTGAGAAATGTGGATTGTGCAAAAATGAATACAGCGGCTCAAATAATTAATCATTCATCACTTACTCATAGAATTGCAATTACACCATTTCTATCAACTGTAGTTACTCATTTCACAATTTTGAGGTACTTGTACTTGAGTAATACAGTTTTATTCTACTTAATATACGTCTAATGTAATCTGGGGTTTTGCAGAAACATCTTTTTTTTTTTTCGTGTAACTGCTGTGAATGCAGGCTGACAACAGATAAAACATTCACAGTCCTTCAACCTAACAGAGGGCGAATTTTTTTTTTGATGGTTGATGCCAAGTGGAAATGCACCAAAAAAAACAAAAAACATCACATGGATTTGTGTCAAAGCGCCTGTTGTGTTTTGAGGAGGTGATTTAGAAAAAAGGTTATCTGTATTTCCCCTCAGGTGTAACTACACAGTCTGAAGATCACAGCAGCTGAATGACACTGAGTTTAGCACCTCTGTCACATAAAATAAATAAAATGCCTCCAACATTTTCAAACACAAACTGTTGTCACCGTTATCTGATCCCTGATCAGTGCCAACGTCGTGCTCGCGTTGCTAAAATAAAAGTGTTTAGAGGTGAATGAGGTCATAATTGTTTTTTTAAACTTGTATTTCTCAGACTCCCATGAGCCCCGGCGGCCCGTCACCGTGACAGACAGCCTGATTGAGAGCATGCAACAAAAAACGGCGGATTTCTGAAGGGCGTGAAATGTTTTGCCGAGTTTAAAATGAACCCGCTCAGCGGGGGGGAGGGGGAGGGCGGCGCTGACCGTCCATCTGCAGAACAACTTGTTGTCTGTGCCGGTGGAAGATTTCCTGACGTTGTCATCAATCTGTCATATCTGCACCGATCTGTTGTCATTTTTTTTTTTTGCACCTGCTCTGCCTTCAAAAAGCCTCGATTTCAGAACTCAACAAGCAGCTTTCTCTGTTAACTTTAGATATTCAATTCATTTGGCAAAACTTTTTTTTAGCCCCTCTGGGAAATTTATAAGAACAAAAATATTTCTGTGATGTGCAGCATTATTGATATCAAAGGAAGTGATTACATATTTATTCCTTTGCTTAAAAAAATAAAAAATAAAAAAATTATTTCTTGCTTAGCAATTTCTTTCCAATTCACACAATTTGACGCAAAAAAAAAGAAGAAAACTCACTTCAAACTCTACAAATTCCGCGACAAATTTTTGGAATAAATCTCACAAAACCAATTCTGCGTAACCCTGAAAAGATTGATTTAATCTAAAGAGAGTCACATCTCTTAATGAACAGTATGTCCGCAGTCGTTTTTTTCATGCATTTTATTCCACACCATCTCGGTTCATTTGTGAACGCGGTTCGGGACCAAATGCGTTCGTCAATATGAGCCCGAGTCTCCAGAGCCGGTGCAGCAGCAGGTTAGTCAGACAGCTCCTGTAACCCTGACAGCTGAGAAGAGAGCAGAACCCGACGGTTCCCAGAGGACGGCGAGCCGGAGAGCAGCAGCAGTCAATCAAAACTTGGGGCTTCTGCCGTCCTGCTCGTTTTCCCCCTTTCATATATTTAAACTCCTGCTGCATGCGAAAGGCAAATGATCTCGCGTATACAGTAAATGCTGCGCTTGGATGTTTTTGCTGCGAGCACGTGGGAATCCATATATTTATATACACGACTAAAGAGTTTGATTCATTTTTTTTCACTGAAAAACATGAATTTTGTGTGAAAACGTATATTCAGCTTCAATTATTCCTTCGCTGATGTAAACAGACATTTCGAAACATTAAAAAGCAACTCAACAGCAGATGAATATGCTGTTTTTGATGACATCACTGTCAGGTGAGCACCTCACCTGACAAAATGGATTCACATCTATATATTTTACCATTAATACGAAGACTGTTTTCAACTAACAGACAGACTGATGCGCGTAGTCTTCAAAGTAAACATTACACAACATAACTCTAAGATGGATTGATTCCGATAGTTTTAGCACCTTCTTTTTTACGTTTCTTTTTTAGTTTTTATTAAAATCCACGACAAGTTTTATAAAAAAAATTTTTTAAAAATAGGCAATTATTTCTTCGCATCACTGAGGCATATTCAAAGTAGTCCAAGTAAGAAGGCCTGCTGGGAAATGCTAATGTGTTTCTCCAAGATTCCTCACTTCCTGTCATTCTTTATAAACTTTCCACCTTTCAGCAAGAAGCTCCTGAGCTAACGAACCAAAGGTTAGCAGCAGTGTGTGTTTTAGTGCCAAAGAAATGACTTGCAATGTCACAAAAAAACATCACTTTCACTGTGACATGACCCAGACAACAGAATTACTCATATAGTCACAACTACAAGACTAATTCTTTCTACAGTTTGTGAATGCACCACAGTGTCTGGCTGTTTGTCAGCTGACTGTGACCCACAACAGCGTTGCCGAGGCTGCAGAATCAATAAGCTCTCAGTGTCAAGGTCTTTTAACCGTGACACACAAAGAAGTGCAGATACAAAACTGTAAAACCACAGCAAGAAAACCATTTTAAATATCAGTCTCATTACCAAAATACAACTGCAGAAACACTAAAATGCAGGTTTTCCATCAGTATCCAACCTGTAAAATGTTCCCTTGCAGAAATACAGCGGCTGCTTTCAGGCCACAGTGACTCAGCTCTCCGGGTTTGCTCGATTAAAAGCTGCTAGTCGCTATTTACTTTCCCGTGCTGTTTGCTGTGTGAATGGCATCGAAATTCAAAGTCACCCCTCCTCCTCCTTTTCCTCCTCTTGCTCCTCTTCCTCCCCACCCACCCGCCCGCCCGCCCGCTCACCTGATTCTGTCTGGCACTCGGTGGGTGTTGTTGCCGTCGGTCTGACAGTTGCCGGCGTACTGCGCCCGGCTGGTGGCCCCCTGGTCCCTCCGCAGAGCCATGGCCCCGTGGGTGAGCACAGACACTCCCTTGGCAATTCGCCTGCAGGATCATAGCAGGAGAATAATATGAGACGGAGACACGGGGACGGGTTTTTAAAGGTCTTTTGTGACGCTGCTGCCATGCAGAGACACGCAGCAGCCGTCTGGGGGGAGGACAGTCGTTGCTGCTTGAATAACTTCAGGACAACGAAAACACAACAACGCTCAAACTTTCAATTCGTGAGCAAAAAAATGCATAAAAATGAATGGACTCTTTCACTACTTCAAGCTCGAAGTGGGCAGACATTTTTAAAGAACATCTTGGCAGTATAAATTCTGGGTAGCTTCGACAAAATGAAAAGTAATTACATCTCACTGACTGCAGCATTGTCCAGTTTCAGAAAGCGACGAATCGAGACTTAAAATGCAAAATCCAGAACGTCTCCTCGTCGGCTCGGCGTCTTCGCTTTCATATGAATC
The DNA here is from genome assembly GCF_022577435.1 of Embiotoca jacksoni. Taxonomy (NCBI): domain Eukaryota; kingdom Metazoa; phylum Chordata; class Actinopteri; family Embiotocidae; genus Embiotoca; species Embiotoca jacksoni. Next base: position 2,565,086 of record NW_027185394.1, read on the forward strand.
ATCACAGATCAACCGGGCCGAGATATGCGAGTGTATTGTCTTGATGTTTGGATATTAAAGGGATCCTGCAACACTATATTTTAGTGAAAGATTTTCAGGTGGACAATGACATTCGGGTATATTGGTATTCGCTGCTGACACCAGTAGGCTTAAAAACCCCATCCAAAGAAATCCATGTGGTGTTTTTTTTAATATGCCACAAGAGCAAAATAAGCAACACTGTGACTTTTGGAGCTGCAGTAAAAGTGTGCAACCCGGTATCACGGCAAAACATAACATGGACACGCCGGTCCGCTACAGCAAAAATGTGGAATAGCCACGCTTTGTGCCGTCTAGGCGTGAAAGTTACACGTTTTCCTGTAGTGGATGAAAATGAAACCTATTGCATGCGTAGAGACGTGTGACTTACAGGAAAATTTGACTTTTAACAAAAACACGTGATTGGGGTTCGGAGAAAGGAGTTGGTTGGGGTTAAGGAAAAATAAAACTATGGTTTGGACTTGGAAAAAAACAACAGCTAATTAAAACCGTCATCACCTCCTGGACTGCCTGGACTGGCAGTCTGTGACTAATGCCTCCAAGCCACCCCCTCATTCCTCCGACTACAGCCAAAAAACATCCCGTGGACTTGGTCTCAAATGACTCAAAATCACATGACATTTACTTGTGTGTAAGTTTCACGCTTTCAAAATGTGTAACTTTCACGCCTCGACAGCCCAAAGCGTGACTGTCACGTTTTGGCCCCGTGCTTGGTTTAATAAATCAATGCCATGAGGAACTGGAATCATTTCTCTGAGGAGAAAAGTCTTTCTCTGTTCTGTGCTTTATGTCAGACTGAAGATGTCTTTTTAATATCAAGTTGCTATATAAAGTACGTTAGAGCTGTATGTTCGCACAAATGTTTCATCTGTGCATTGCTGTTTTTGGTGTTTTAAAAAGCTCCCTCCAACAAAAACCCATGAATACTAAATCTGGAGAGATAAACAATCCAAACGGCTTTGACACATTGGGAGGAGGTTGGCCGTATCATTAAAAAATATGATTTAAAAGTGACGGTTTATAATGGCCAAACAGTAAACCCTCCATGAATGTGATTACTGGACATTACTCAGATGAGCAGCTGATGAATGGCCCAATGATGCTGAGCTATGAATAAAGCAGCTGATATTGATGGCTATTAGCTAATTTAAGCCTCAGTACAACACCAGAACATCCACTGTCTAAATTTATTCGTGTGTCAAGCATCCTGAGTTCCAAATAAAATAAATATTTGCCGACTCTCACTATCTGTCTGAGGACAATTTAATAATAGATCAGACTTTGATCTGCGAGAAGATTTCACAGCGAGAGACTAAAAAGGCGCCGCTTTTTTAATATGGGGCTCAACTCTGATTTGTAACTCTATTAAAAACAACACCAATCACTGCTGACATCCTCGATACATGACGCCGGGATTTATTATGTAAAGTAAACATTTAAGGCCGACAGTAAGCTATCGCTCTAAATCCTGACCACGACCTGACCTGCAGCAGCCGGGCCGAAAATGTGAAAAAATGCAAAAACTCCGAAAGTTTTGGCTTAATTCGGTAAATTAGCATTTCAAACAAGCAGCACACAAAGAGATGAAGGACCCACCAAAGAGAGAGTTCAAGAGTTCAAAAGTAGAGTGTTCAAAAAAAAAAAAGTGAACCATCATGAATTCCCCGTCACGGTGTCTTCAGGAGGTGTAACGCGCCTCCAAAACGTTCTGTTCCAGCGAATAACACCATGCTGCTTGTACAGGAAGGGAGAAACGATGACGTGTTAAAATATCTGGAGTCAGCTAACGAGGTTGGATTAAATTTTACATTTGTGGCTTGACAGAGCTGTTAGCTGTGTGGTGGAGCGCCCCCGTTAATGTGGTCACAAAAAAACAACAAATCACAAGCGTCATGTTTTTTTGTAAGTATTTAGAAAAGCTCTGTGGAGAATTGATCGGCTCCACCAGAGAAAAGGACACGGCCACGTATCGCTGAGCAGAGGCAGGGATTATCGTGTGAGATGCATTCAAAATATCTAATCGCATTAATTTGGAGGAAACGTCTGGTGTATTCGTTGCACCATAAGAATCCATTGTGCTCTGGTCAGTTGTTTAATGGTGCGTTCAGGTGTGATCAACTCAGTAATTTGGGAAATCATACGGGCGAGTTGTTATTATCACGTTGTTTTATCAACCGGTCGAGTTCACATCAGACACAAACCAAAGGTCAGTGGTGCAGGTATCATTAGCTAAATGAATAAAGCATCTAAATTCTTATCATATCCAATACTTTCAGTTACTTGCAATTATTCCAGATTGTTTTTTATCATCCAAGAAGGTTTTTTTGTAGCCTGCATGGATATCTGAGTCCGTGTACGTTCAATAGAGAATCGTTTGCAGTCGTTCCCTCGGGTTAATTTCAACCCATCAGCATGTGCCGAAACCAGCCGACTCTGCCGCCGCGGCAACTACATAAGGCCAAGGTGACCAGAGCGTTTTCCCCAAAACACAAATTGTTGTTAATGGTAGTGCCAGATTTGATTAAACACAAGCAGTGGGACGAAATGCTCAGCGTTTATTCTGTGTTGAACTTGACTTTGGATAAAACCATAAAACGCTGCACTCGTCACCGTCACCTTTTACCCAGCCATCCAATCACAGTGAAGGAGCGTCGGGACAAACGCACTTAACCACCGACGCTGTTCGCCGATTAGCCGCCCTTTCAAAGTGGCTAAACGAACGCTAATACGTGCAGCACATCCAGACTCATTGAACTGCTTTAATAAAGTGCACCTTCCTCCTGCTGCAGCTTCCTTTATGACAGAGGTGGATTTAACAGTGAAAATCAATAAAGGATTGTCCCTTTCACCTGGATTCACTTGGTCAGTCCATTTAGATTAGATTAGATGAAAATGTAATGATCCCTGTGATGAAATCAGGTCGGAGGATACGTCTCGGAGGCAGCCGGTGGTCGTAAAAGTGTACAAGGATGCGTCCTTGTGTGCTGCATCGAAAAAAATAATAATCTGTTTTTAGGGCTGAAGAAGAGAAGATTTATTTTCTCACTGATGCTCATATATTTTTAAAAATCATAAAGGTTTTGTTTTCAGCTGCTTCGAGGCTCTGGACTGCAGAACTCCATACAAGTAAATTCTCAAATGAAGTGAGGGCAAATAAAACAGCAAAACTGGAACTGCATGAAGTTTCAGGAATAAAAATAATCACACAACACGCTGCATTATTTTACACGGTATCACAAAACGATGCAAAGCCTTTCTTGTGCTGTATATAATCCTTTGAGGTAACGCAAACGAAGCGGCACTCAAAGTTTTAAAGAGCAATAGTGACACTTTCATGTTTTATTTGAGGAAAAACAAAGAGATCACTGACTGAGTATCTGCGTGGTTTCAAAAGACAAACACTGCCGCTTGGAAATTCATCTGACAATAAAAATAGACTGAATAGATTTAAAGAGTCCTAAAAAACATTCGCTTTTAAATTAAGCCTTTGTAACTTTTTAAGGAATGAATAAAACAATCATCTTTTTACAGGCAAAAAAAGTCAAATGACACAATTTTGGTTCAGCACTTTGGTTTTGTTAACATATACTCGTTGTGTGTGGCTATAATCTGATTTTAGCAAACTTCAGAAAGATAAATGATGAGCAAATAGATTCATTCCTGACTTTGAAAAACCTCTGATGAAAAGTTCCAAACTTGAGGTACACCTACTTATTCTGGAAGACCATTTTATACGGCTAAAAACTCAGAGAACAGCTAAGTAACCTTTAAATTAGGAATCACAAATCTGTATTCAAATAAATGATGATGATTTCATCTGATTATGACCATCTGCATTTACACTTGGTGATAAAATGCACTGTAATTGCTTTGATTCAACTCAGAATCAGGTTAAATCTCATTATGCAAATTAGGAAGTAGGCGGAGTTGAAATAATTGTCAACAAACAAACATCCTGTAAGGAAAATGGTGCTGCTGTCTTGGCTTTCATTACTTTTCTAATGTCAAGGAAGGTGTTACCTGTAGATTTTTGGCTTGTTTGAACTAGAAAGAAGAAGTGTATTGACCTTCATTCGTGTTAAATGGACCTGTGGCCAGTATTGAGCAAAAGTTTGCCTCAAGAAATATCAAGCCCACTTATATTTTGTACTGTTCTTCCCCATAAATTAAGGAGCACATAAAAAACAAATCCTCATTGGAAGGTAAAAATCCCTCGTGTAACATCTTTAAAGTCGTATTTCTTTGGGCCAACAGAAACCCTGTTTCAGTCCCACAGCGAGTGACACTTAGAAATTCGAAAGGCTGCGTGTTACCTGCGCGGCTCGTCCCTCCAGCCCTGCGGACGGATGGCAAACAAGGCCTTTGGTAGTCCCTCGAGGCCCAACCCAGACAGAGCCGGTCCCACGGCAAACCACATGTGACTGGGCCCGGCCTGACCCGCTGCCCAGGCTGCTCGGAAAATCAGCTCGGCCTCCTCCAGGGAGCAGTACAGCAGACGGACCTGGAGGGGGGAAAAGGGGGAGAGGGGGGGAGGACATTAATGCAGGAGGTGGATGAAGAGAGGAGGTTTGTCGTCTCTTCCACTTCTCAAAAGCAGTTGGAGGCAGGTTTGGGATCCCGGACGAGCCCCCAAATGTCGTAGAGAAACTGCTGTGAACAAACCTGGATTCAAAGAAAGACACAAAACACCTGTTGTGTTTGTCAAAATCATATTAATATTATGTTGATCAGCATAACATGGAGAGGTTTCTACAACCAGCTCAAAGTTAGTGACACAAATACACTTTTTTGTATTTAAACAGAGAATGTACATAGTTTCATGGTCTCATCCTTTCCTCACTATTTACAGAGCAGAAGTCTTTCCAGTGAGCACATCAAACTTTGCAGGGAAGATAATTGTTTCTAATTAAGGACCTGGGCCTCTGACCTTTGACCTCTTCAGGTTACACATGTACACTTCTTAGATCGAGTCACATTTGCATGTTCTCATAAGAATAGCCTTTGACAAAGACAGAAAGTTCCTTTGAGAAATTCATCACAAATGAAGATGAATAGATATTCAGTTATGAACAGTGCGGAAAACGTAAACTTCTTACCACGTTTACTGTCGCTAAGGTAACGAGGACGTAAAGAACCAAGAAAAGTTGCCAGGAAGGAAAGAAAAGAAGCAACGATGAAGTGCCAACGGAGGAAGAGCAGACGGATGGATATGGAGAACAAAACAGGAAAAAATTTCAATATTTCCACCCCATTTTTCATCCTCTTCATTTCTTGCTGCTCGCTCCCATAATGCCCTTTCATGTTTCCTTTACAATTATAGATTACAGTCATTTATACATCCATATACACTTATACATTAATGCCCTTCTTTATTATTTTTTTTTACTTATTTTTTTAACACAGCGAGCCGCACTTGAAAAATGAGGCCTCTTCGGTCGGCTTGCATTTCCCCTTCATACATTATTAAAGACCGGGAATTGTGAACGGAGGAAAGGGGGAGCGAGATTAGAAAGACAAAGTGAGAGGAAAAAGACGTGGAGCTGGAAGAGTGTGAGACAGAGGCTTTAGTGTGTGTGTGTGTGTGTGTGCGTGTGTGTGTGTGTGTGTGCGCGTGTGTGTGCGTGTGCATGTGTGTGTGTGTGCGTGTGTGTGTGTGTGTGTGTGTGTGTGTGTGTGTGCATGTGTGTGTGTGTGCGTGTGTGTGTGTGTGTGCGCGTGTGTGTGCGTGTGCATGTGTGTGTGTGTGCGTGTGTGTGTGTGTGTGTGTGTGTGTGTGTGTGTGTGTGTGTGTGTGTGTGTGTGTGTGTATGTGGTACTTCAGATGATTACTCAGAGGAAGCACTCGAGGAAAATTTTTGCAACACAGTTTTGCGAGACAATTGACGACCTTATGAAGCCGAAATCCGTCAAACACCCGAACGTGTAAAGCTTCGTTAACGCCGGGTGCAGCCAGCAGGAGTGTGTGAGTGTGAGTGTGAGTGTGTGTGTGTGTGTGTGTGTGTGTGTGTGTGTGTGTGTGTGTATGTGTGTGTGTGTGTGTGTGTGTGTGTGTGTGTGTGTGTGTGTGTGCGTATGCCGCCACATGCCGCACACTCGCGTCGGAGAGTACGGCGAGATGACGCCGATCCCGCCCACTCAGCGGACGGGCGGGCGCGATCCAGGTCGGCGTGCTCGGTCACCTGTCAATCACGTCCTACGAGGAGTCGGTGTATATTTAGACCTCTTCACACACGGCGTCTCTTCAGCCACGAAGCTTGTCGCCCTGCGCGGCTGGAGTTAAACGTCCTCCTCCTCCGATTGTCGGGGAGAGCGAGGCCGATGTTTCCCCTTCCCTTCTTTCCGCCATCCGTCAAGCGGAGGTGTAATTTGTTATAATTTCGAGCCATCAATCACTTTGTTGGTGCGGGTTTCTCATTTTTCAAATGCCAGACATCTCATTTTGGAAGAAAAACGTCTCATTTAGATCCGCGTGGGTCTTCATATTTTATCGTGACAGAGCTTGACGGCGTCGACGTCGGAGTTCGAACGAAGGAAGTCTCTTTGCAAAACGGACAAACAGAATCATTCGGGTTGAGAAGCAGACTTTCATTTCATTTTGTGCCGCTAAATTTTGTTTTCGTTAAATCGAGTTGAGGTTAAACCTTCAGATTTGATCCCTGACGACCGGCATCGACGGCCATCTTCGGTTTTTCACATCAGGAGTGTTGTGCAGCGCTGGTATGGATCAAAGTTAAAGAAAACTTACACGTCTGATTCATTTAATGGTCAATAAATTATCCATAATGAAATGAGCCCTTGTATTATTTAGCTGCACTAATTACGTTAGTATATTATACAGTATGTGTGAGTTTATCATGCTGTATAAACAATAGATCAAATGTATATGTACACAGCTCATTTCTGGAGTGGAATAATCTGGAGTTTATAAATTTGCATTATTGGTCCTGACTGAAATGTGTTTCTGTGCTAAACTATAAAAGCTCGTATTGATTTTCTGGTTAAAATCACAATCTTGTTCCCCTGTTCTTCGATTGGTACTGATTTAAAGAAATCAAGAAAATCCATAATGAACAAGTGACACGTTGAACGGTCAAGATTGATTCAGCATTTTTAGTGCAGACTTCAATGCAGCTGAGGAGGAAGTTATAAACACATCAAGTGATGCGAGGTCGGACGTTAATCACCGAAACCTCAGAAGTTAGCTCGTGTTGCGGTCTGAAAGTCTGAAAGAAACAGCATCGCACTCGTAGTTCCTGTCGGTGCCGTGCTTCGGCTTTTCGTGCATCGCTCCCTCTGTAAGGATTCGGACACACAGTGTCTTGCAGTCTTGGTTACCAGTCGCGACGCCGAGATACAAATCATCATCAGCTGACGCCTGCGGTTTGCTAATTGACGACGGCAGGCTTTGAAGTAAAATAAATGGCCCGTGCAGCGCTGCAGCCTCCCCGGTGCCGCGGAGATTACGCATAAAAAGACACATAAGATTAATAAGGTTGCGTTCGCCGCGACAGCCGGTTGTCAGGACAGCCAGGAGTGTTTATGTTTGCCGAGCAATTCTTCGGGGGCACCGGAGGCTAATTTCAATTTCAGGTGTAAATGAAATACAGATTGTTCATGTACAGATACCGTCTGCTCGTGATACATGTTAATGTACGATGACAAAGAGGGGGGAGGGGGAGGGGGGGAAGGGGAAAGGGTGGGAGGGGGGAGAGCAGCAACGACAAGCCTCAGCAGGGAACTGTTCTTTCTGTCTGAATTAGACTCATATCAGCACAGATGAAGCAAATTTAATCAATGACTCCAACACCAAGTGTGTGTGTGTGTGTGTGTGTGTGTGTGTGTGTGTGTGTGTGTGTGTGTGTGTGTGTGTGTGTGTGTGTGTGTTTTATACTTGAACTCCAGCTGCCGGTGGAAACATTAAGAGGTCGTACCCTTTGGTTTTTCAACAAATGATGAAGCTTCACGGGAGGATTACGTAACGGTTGTTGTCTCGGCTCGTCTAACACACAGACTGTAAATAAAAGTGTTCGTAGCTCATTCGTTCTCATGAAATACGAGGTCAAGACCTTTTTTTCCATCATTTATCTCGGTGTTGTTAGCTAAAGTCACTCCTTCTTATTTGTTTTCTGGAGGTCCATCTGAAAATAATCCCTCATTCATTAGAAAATAAACTTCGGAAAGGTGGGCTTTTTTAGGGGGCGTGTCTGTTTGATTGACAGGCCTGTGGCGCAGTCAGGTTACAGCTATCGGTGGGCGGGACGTAGTATCATATAGTTTACAATTAAATCCACCGCTAGCTCCTCCCCCCAGCACTGGTATTTCATCACTCATTGATCACTTATCCAAAGCAGACTGAGGAGCAGTAGAACAGATCAATTTCACCAAGACGGGAACAAATTCAGATGATGTGCACATCATACAGCTGGGGCTGTTTGAGATTCACAAATAGATGATTTGAAACTTGTAAATACACATTCTGCTGCTTGGAGAATTTTGACTACGGTCGTTTGAGGTCATTCCACCAAAATCAGACGGAAGAATTTTTGCGAGTGCAACGAGGCCGTCTGAGTGCAAGAAGGAGGGATTAAACCGGCGCACAGGAAGTCTGAGCACAAGAAGGAGGGATTAAACCGGCGCACAGGAAGTCTGAGCACAAGAAGGAGGGATTAAACCTGCGCACAGGAAGTCTGAGCACAAGAAGGAGGGATTAAACCGGCGCACAGGAAGTCTGAGCACAAGAAGGAGGGATTAAACCGGCGCACAGGAAGTCTGAGTGCAGACAGTTTTGAAAGACAGCTGAGCAAACCCTCGAGGAGGCAGCGACTGAAGAAAATAACAATGTTAGACGGCGAAAACAAGAAATCGTGCTCTCTCTTGACTTATGACATCGATATACTCCCGTAGATTTAGTTTGTATTGTCTTGAAAACATGAGTGACACTTGCAACAATTGCATTTTTAGTAGCGATTAAACGGGGAAAAAAAACAACAACCCGAGAGGTGAGAACTTGGAGACGCCCGTTAGGACTTCAACAGGATATCCAGGGTTGATTATGCAAATTCATACTGTGGACTTCCGACAGGAGATCTCCCGTCTTTTCTCAGGTTCTCTCAGGTTGGCGTCTCCTCAAAAAAAGGGATTACTCTTTTACTTTTTCTAAAACTGCCCGATGGTGACTTGGCGGAGATGAGCCAGTTCACACCGCGATAACTTTTCCGTGCAACGTTTCAAAAATACTTTTGTGTGGTCTCCAGTCTTTGGCCTTTTAGAAATGGGGGTAAATACAGAAACAATTACTGGAGCTATTTTCTTTTTTTTTTTTTTCCAAGGACATGCACTCATACTGTTGTTGAAAATACCAAATTTAGATGGATGATAGTGACCCTGGGGCTGGAGGGAGCAATACACAAAGGGCAATATTTCATTGGGAAAATATAGAAAACAAATGAAAAAAAAAAAAGGAGACATCCTTGGAGACTAACCAAAAATAAAAAAAACTGCATCCCTGGCTATTTTATGTTTTCTATTGTTGGTGTGGAAGTGGAAGGTTTTAGCGCGGAGCATTTAAAAATAATTCAGCAGCCGCTGCAGTTATTTTGTCCTCCGCTGACAAATAAATACATTTTAGTTTGAAGTGCCGGCTGAACCTTAAAAAACAATCAGTGCGTTTGAAACCAATTCTGACACCTCGAGCTTTTAAACAACCTTTAAATCAACAGAAAAAAATGACCGTTAGTCAATGTCGCTTTGACTTTTAATGTCCCAACAAAACCACCAATAAAAACCTTCGAATGTGTCTGCTGACCTGCAGCTTGACACTTTATTATTTGTTTGTTTTTACATCTGGATCCAGATGGTGTGAAATATATTCCACCATTTCTTAAAATATCCTTTAACTGAACGCTCTCGTCTTCTCAACAACAACAACAAAAATGGAAACGTTTCCACGTGGCCATCCAAAGCCCCGTTCACTCCCTCGCCGTTCCACATTTCACATCATTTTCATCACATTGCATCATGCTCACTGCGGCCTGTATTTTCTTCCTTCCTTTCATTTCGACAAAAGGTCATTTACGCTGACAACGGTAAAAAGATGAGAGCGAGGGCTGAGCATGAACGGGCACGGAGTAAAATAGAGACACAGAGGAGATGTCGCTCGCGTACAAAGACGACAAGAAAGGAGAAGAAGAAAAAGAAAAGAAGAGATCCAGCGACGCCCAGAAACCTTCTGCCACCTCATCAGATTAGAGACGCCGCTGAGATGGCACTCAGAAGATCGGGCTTTCTCCTGCTCATTTCCTGCAGGCTGCCTTCATGCGCCGCGGCTTCCGTGTTCAGCAGCAGTCTCTTCATTTGTGTTGTCAAAGGTTGGAAAAAAGTTTACTGGCAACGGATCACTGTACCGTCTAATTTCTGAAATCTGTTTCAAGCTGTGCTTTGAGGGCGGCTAACCGACACCCCAGAGTTGTTGTTTTTTAATTTTATTTAGCTTTAAAGGTGTGACCGGAGACGGAGGCTTCTCTTCAGTGAAAAGCTGAATACACCGTCAGTTAACAAGCGCTGAGAAAGTGTTGTGTGTAACGGGCACTTGAAGCCGACCGCTCGTGGTCCGATCTCACCGAGACGCATGTCCACGTGAGGTGGAAACTCGGAAACTTAGTGGTTGTGCCGTTTTCTTTTTTCTACCGGCGTAAAAAAGTTTCGACTTTCAAGGTGAAGCTAGCAGCGGAAATCGGGAGGTCACGGCGGCGATGGAGATGTTTTTTTTATAAACTGGAGGTTGGCTACGTTCACCATCTGCCTCTTCAAGGCTTTTTTTTTTTTTTTGTACAGATGTCTGTTACCTGAGCCTCGGGCTACACGAGAAGTCATTTCAAGGTAGACAGCTTATCAAGATGAGAGGCAGGTACTGCAGGAACACTCCAGCTTTGCGTTCAATACTGCAGCTTTCACAAAAATATCATTCTGAAACTTGACGTACGTTTTTATCCGTTTACGGCCGTGTTCGGCAGGAAATAACAAACGGCACGATTGGAATCGACGTCGGCGTTTCCGATCTCTTTACCTGGGCTTCGTTGTCTTTGAGCAGCCGCTTGGTTCGAGCCCCGCCGGGGTCGTCCGTCACGTTGAGGATCACCACGCTCTTCTTCTCCCAGCCGATGAAAGAACCGTCCGTCATGCCCTCCACCATGGCCAGGAAGTCCTCGTAGCCGTGGTGACGGGTGGTCACGACGGAGAAGGCGGTCCAGTCGTACTCTTCGAGCACCTCGAAGATGACCTCGAGCTGCAGCGAGGTGGAGCAGGTGAACTGGAGGTAGATGGAGCCGCTCTCCTGAAGGCAGGAAGAGAGACACTGGTCAGAACCATAATAACCTAATAAACCTGAAACTTTTACTACTTGTTCATTTAAAAACTTAAAATCAGTAAAAGTGTGTTTTATCAGCTAAATGTACTCAAAGCATCGAGATAATTCTCCATTAGTTTTATACTATTACGATGTTTGTAATTAATATTACTGCTGCATTAATGTGCATTTTATCGCTGTATTCATGTAAGACTGTGTTAACGTTAACTATCCTGTTGCTGAGTTTAAGCTACATTTGCAGCGTTTGAACTCACCAAGCTGTTTGTTGTTGTTTTTTTAAGTTTATTTAGCTTCATAAACAAAACCTTACATTTTTCTGTTAATTAGAAAAAAATTAATTCAAATATTTGCCTCTGAGATGTCGGGGAGTTGAAATTTAAAGTTGTATAAAATGGAAACACTCAAACAGAATATAAAGGCCTCCAATATGTACTTGACTACAGCAGTATTTGAGTAAATAGTCTTAGTTAGTAAAGGGATACTGCAGTACTCAGAGTCTCCCTGCAGCAGCTGTCCCAGTTCAGCCTGTCTGCCTGACTTCAGTTTTACTTCTAAAGACGGGAAACAATCTGAGCAGTAACACAGTCCGTCAAAAAAAGAAAAATCCTCGGCTTCTGAATGAGGCTTTCAGAGTCGATGAAAGAAACAATGATGGCCTTCGTCTCTGCAGCTCCTCTCACATTTAATCTGGACAGATGAGCCACTCGCCGGCCTCAAAGAAGAATTCATTTCTATTGGCTTCGTTTGTCTTTCTGCTAAAATGAGAACAAAGTGTCAGGATGGTGAAATCCATTTAGTTTGGAGGTTTTGAATGAATGTGAGCTGGGAAATAAAGGAAAGGATGTCAGTGTGCATGTCTTCAAGCTTCTTTTTTTTTTTTTTTTTTTGTGCTACTGTTCGATGCTCTCATAGCCGCTGTTAACGACAACTATTTAACTCTTTCTCCACATTAAACAAAGAGGCAGAGGACATGTGTTTAAATTAATCATCAAGGCTCTGTGTGTACACGTGGATGATCAAAGGGGAAACTTCAGGGAGCGTCGCTCGGCCGTCCCGTGCTGCCGGGGCTCACCTCGGGGTTACGCTGCACCGAACTGGGTCAAATATCAAACCGGCAGCCTGATTCATGATGTAAGCCCGTCTGCTCTCCTTAACCCAGCTGAGAACGGGCTGCGCAGGGGGGAACGTGCTTTGAGCGAGCGCCGCCGCTCTACCATGAAACATAAATCAAAACTTTCGTCGTCCCCTCGGAAGCTGCAGCTGAAAGAAAAATAAAATACTCGGCGAGCGCGCTTGCCGTGGGAGCGCCCGGCGGAAAATGATGGCGTCCCACGACTCAGCTTCAGGAGCAGTATTGACACAAGCTTGATTGATTTCTGATGTGTATCGGGGAAGACGCATGACTTCGGTGTCCCAGAGGCAATTGAAGACCTGATTAGAGTTTAGTTAGAAGACATTTCTCAAATGCAAAGCTATTCTCAAGGAACAAAATGCCCATTTGTTGTGTTAAATCCCAGTTGTCGGGGTCAAAGAAGCGTAAAACTGTGAGTAAAATTTGATGTAATCCCAGAGGAAAAGGCAGGAAATAAACTAAATAACTCATAAACCTTTTTATCCACTTTCTAAAAAACACAGCTGCTATCACTGAAACTAAATATATTCTCTATATTAGTTGGTTTTTGTTTGCTACCCGAAAGGGCAAATAATCATATGGAACAAGAGGAATCTGTAGTTTCACTCATTGGGAGCTTAACTTGGATAATTAAAATACAAACATCTCATCTTCTCTCAGACGTTCAGCTTCTCTTGGATTACGAAACCAGAAGTTTAAGTGTGAACTCGGAAAGGTCAGTAACTCTATAAATAAGAATATGTTCATATAAGTCAGTGCAAATATCAAAGTAGAGTCATGAGCACAGAGGGTTGAAGGAATGGAATCAAACGCTCTTTACCGAGTCTAATAAGTAAAAAGTAGCTCTGAGACTTCACCTGTTGCCATAAACACGGCAGTGAATGCATTCAGATGCTGACAGGTCAGAGTCAAGCTTACTGTGATGCAGCAACTTACATCTGAAATAATATTCATGCCAAAACTCAAAATAACTTCATCCTACTGGGAAGACGATCCATTTAAACCTGGAAGTACCGCCTGGTGCTAGTATCCTCCGCTAACCACTGGAGTTGTAGTTCACCTGTAGTTCGTGTAAACACGTTTGTGCCACATTTGTATAGATTTCCTCAAAGCGTTCCTGAGATGTCATTCATGGTGGGAAACGGATGTGAACTTTAATCTTTGACCACCAAAACCTTATCAGTTCATACTTCAGTTAAATTGACCATTTGGGACAAATTTAAAGAAATTCCCTCCAGACGTTGCTGAAATATCACGTTCACAAACATAAACCAGTGTGATTTGACCTTTGACCACCGAAAATCGTATCAGCTGATCGTTGGTACCGAGTGATTGGTTCTGCCAAGTTTGAAGAAATTCCCTCTAAGCGGTCCTGAGATATTGCGTTCACGAGAGGGAGGGGACATGAGGTCACGGTGACCATGAACTTTGACCTTTGACCCACCAAACTCTAATCAGTTCATCGTTGAGGTCAAGTGTACGATTGTGTTGCATTGGAAGAAATCCCATTGCGGCGTTCCTGAGATATCATGTTGACGTGCACGTGTACAAAGGAGGGCACGGTGACCTTGACCTTTGACCCCCGAAATCTAATCACTTCCTTCTTGTTATCAAGTGAATGTTTCTGCCAAATTTAAAGATATTCCCTCAAGGAAGCGCTCTTGAGATATCGCGTTCACAACGAGGTCACACAGCGGCCACCGTGATCGACAGATTCGCAGGTAAAAGCCGTCAGAACAATTCAAACCGATAATTCGATGAGGATTAATACGGGCTGCAATAAAAAAAACTAAAAACCTTTAGTAAGGCTCTTCCCAGCTGCGTTGCTCACCGGACCACATTTCCTCAGCAGCGGTGACAGAACTGGAGCAATGCTGACAAACTTTTTAATTTCCCTCCTCCGACGAGGTCGGAGCTTCACGTTCTCCGAGACGTTCGGCATTTGGGAAAAAAAATAACGGCGGCGTACGACCACCAGAAGTCAAACACCTGCGACACTCGGGGTTGACGGGCAAAGCGATAAAGCTACGAGTGCATCAATAAGACAAACGGACCAAAGATTTTAAAAGTAGCAAAAAAGCTGTGAAGTAATAATGAAGTCGTTTTGATTGCGATTTTTTTCATTCAACGTCATTAAATGGGAAAACATCGACGCTAAACTTGAGAAAATCTGCCGACAGCGGCGAGGAAGCAATCGGAGAGTTTTTAATGTATATTCGAAGGCATAATGTTACGTCTAAACACTTTTGTTGAAATTGTATGTAATTAAAATGAATACTTCATTATTTTTTCATATGGTCGAGAATATAGTTTTTGCAGAAATAACCAGATATATTGTGATATTAATTTTGGGCCATAAGTGCAATTGAATGGCATCCTAAACTCCTCTCAGATTATTTTAAGATCCCAGAAATTCCCGGTCGGCCCGATCTCCAGAGATCCAGATGTGTGACTTCATTATTTCTTAGAGTCTGTGCTTCGTCTTGGAAGCTGCTCCTCGCTTTCCTTCAAATGAAATGAACAAAGTCGATGATGCAACGATGGGTAATCCATTATTCTTTTTTTTTTTTTTTTTTTACCTGTTGCTCTCGTCCCAGGCTGGCTCCTCCCCCGACGGCAACCACGGGAACGCCCGTCTGGGCGGAGACGAACTCCAGCATCGGGGCCAGAGGAGCGCGGTTGGGCGGCGGCGGCCTCTCCTCCTCGAACACCAAACCCTGGGAAATATAAAAGCGAAGGTGGCACATCAGAAAGAAAAAAAAAAAAAAAAGGCCGTTACATCATCCTCAATGAGACGCAAAGTACACCAGCGTCTCCCCCGCTGATTTATTCATCGGAGCTGCAGCTGCTTTTATTCTCATGCACCAAAACACGCTGAAACAATAAGTACATTTACATGCCGCTCGCTAGAATATGACCTGTTGTTTGCTTATAATGCTGAAAGGCATCTCGGAAAAAGAAAAAATTGGTTAATGAAAGAGCTTTCGGAGGTTTTAAAAAAAAAAGAAATAAAATGAAACTGCTCTGCTGCTCTGCCCGGCGATCGATGCACACGGAGATACGATCAGAGGTAAGTCCCTGCATGTCGTACCCGTTCAGCTTTGAGCTGCTTCACAACCACAGAAACAACAGATAAGCTGTCGGCTTAGCGGGCCACCTCGGGCTCCCGCTGGGCTCGGCAACAGGCAGTTGCTACGTGATGAACGGCGGGCTGCAAAGGAGTCACGTTTGGTAGGAACGTCCTGTAAAATGGGGTTTTCTCGGGGCCCGAGCACCGAGTGGTCCGAAGGCCCTTCTTAAAGATAGAGCAAGTATTTTATTTTTTTTCTTCTGACTAAAGAGTAGGCGGCTTTAACATAGTAAGAAACTCATGAAACTTGGCATTTTGAGCGTCTTGCCATGAAGCTACAAGTTGCTGCAATTTGTATGTACATTGTCCGATCTTCGTCAGACTTTACATGTTTGATAAAAGTCCCACACTGAAGACATCTGCATGGTCATATTCAGTCATAGTCATAGCGCCACCTGCTGGCAACAGGAAATGACACGTTGACCCAGGAAGTTGTTGTTTAGGGTCCAAGGACGTTCGAAACTTCACGAAACGCGACACATGCATCAGGTGTGGTGAACACCACGGCAGCGCAGCCCCCCCCCCTCCCCTCCGACCCGCTGGCTCCCCGACGGGCACAAGTGCGAGGGGCCCGCATAGCACTGCTTGCAGTTTTTAATTTTGTACTACCTTTAATATATACCTGTCAGCTTGGTAATGGATTCAGGATAAATGCATGAATTTTCTGGCAACTGCCTTTACTTTACATGATGATACGAGGTGGTGCGATGGTGATTTCGAGGCTGGCGGCTTGATGAATTAACACTTGTTTTCTTGTAGCGATTCAGAGGGAGCAAATTGAAGCAAAGTGTAGCTGACAGCTCAATTCTCAGAGGGGAGCATTTGATATGCAAATGACTCTCAGACAGGACCTGGAAATAAGATAGCAAGTGTAACTTAAAAGAGTTAATATCACTCTGGATCGGAGACGTTTATAACAAGACACCTGCCACCGTTCTGACACGAAAACAAGGAGAGAGATAGACAGCGAGACACAAAGACATGCATTATGCATTTCTCTGAAGATGAGTGAATGACTTTATGAGTAAATGAGTCAACAGTGTTGCATGCAGCATGTTTATTACCACGGTTGGTATGATCACGAGCAGCTCTCAACATGTCAACTCAGCTCTGCTCCACGCTGTACGTGGCAGCTGGCCAGATGTGCACACGAAATTATGCAACACCAGGAAATACCTTTGAGGATAGACTGTCAGAAAGTGTGCGCTGTTGTTCCAATTAAATGACCTTAATTGGTCATTTCAATGTAATGAATCCTTGTTAAGTCTAATAGTTATGATCAAGAAACCTTCACTGATATAGAATTATGTGAACATAATACAGATCCATATAGTGAAGCAGCGGTCTCCAACCTCCAGCTCCAGCTGACCCGGTTCTGAGTAGATCATGGAAGGTCCGAATTATCTATCTATTTATATTTTATTGTCTGAGATAACGACCCTATCAACGCGATCGATTAATGAGTGGAAAATCTCCCCATCGCTCCCTCCCTCAGGGCAGCAGAAGGTTTAAGCTCCGCCCACAGAGAGACACACAGAGATCAGAGGACAGAAACACAGCAGAGACTTTCACACTGAGCTGGAAGCAAACGGCCGCTCAGAAATGAGGTAAATACCATAAACGCAACATTTTCGGCTGGACCGCAGCAGAGTGGGCGGAGCTATAAAGAGAGTCTGTGATCTTTTTTAAATGCTCTTCGAACACCCGTCAGACAGTCGAAAATCACAAACTTTTGAAGACACGTATGAGTTGCGGTCGTGGCGACGTGCCGGGTGGTGTTGCTGTGTACGTGTGTGTGTACCTGCAGTGGTGTGGTGGCCAGCAGCTCACACAGCTGCAGCAGCAGGGTGCCCGGACTGCTCTCGTTCACCGCCAGGTAGATGACGTTGGCCTGACCCGACGGCGTCATCACCGTCTCCCCCACGAGCGCCGCCAGCGACAGGTACGACGAGGAGGAGGAAAAAGAGGCCATCGCAGCCAGGCCCGCCAATGAAGCTGTATCCGTTACTCCCCTTCCTCCTCCTCCTCCTCCTCCTCCTCCTCCTCCACCTCCTCCGCCTCCTCCACCTCCACCGCCTCCTCCGCCTCCTCCACCACCACCACCACCACCCGGACCGTTTCCCGGACCGGACCCCGGCCCCGGCTCGCCGACCCCCGCGCCTCCCACCACCGCCGTCTCCGGGAGCAGGGAGGAGCCCGAGTGGACCACGGCGATGTTGACGCCACCCGAGTCCCTCTCTCTCTCCCGGGGCCGGAGCAGCAGGGGGGGCGAGGGGCGCGCGGGCCCCGTGCAGGCCAGGACAGCCAACAGCAGTGAGAGGGCAGGCCTCGGGGCCACCATGGGGTAAAGGGAGGGCCAGTGGCAGCTGTCGGATGGGGGGGGTTGAGGCCGGGAGGGATTGGAGGGATTTTGGGGATAGCGGGCGACGTCTCTAGAGGAGGAGGGAAGGTGGTGGTGGTGGGGGAGGAGCTTCACCTGATGAGGAGAGGAGACCCTGGGGAGGAAACAAGAGAGAAGAGGAGGATTTATAAAAAAAAAAAAAAAAAAAAAGGTGCCATCGTTCTGCTGTCGTACATCTTCTCCAACCGTACGACGAGTTCCAAATAGTCACTTATTATTCTTTGTAATTTATACGGTACGTATTAACGCGGTATCTCGAGTGGGACGCTTGATTTATGTGGGCGTCGTGAAGCGCTCATTCTCCAGTAAACAATGTAAATAAATGACACACTGCACCTGCTCATCCTTGTTATTTTATTGCTCCCACTCAGCACGTCGGGAAACACAAGACGGATTTCAGCCGGGGGAGAAGCTGCACTTTCTCTGCCGACACTGTTTACATTCCTTACTGCCATGTTCCCGCTGACATTTAGGATTTAATGGGGCAAATATAAAAGTTTACAGATAAGGATTTGCTGGAGTGAGATAAAAAAAAACAACAACAACAACTCCAGAGTCATTACATTTTATAAGGAAAAATGTCTTTTAAATCAAAACGAGGATCTGGTGGATTAGTGCTTTAAATTCAAGATGAGTTTCAAATCTGAAGGAGGGAGGGTGGGGGGGGGGTACAATCATACCCGAGTAACTCCAGAGAAAATCTCATTAAAACAAACTGATGAGCAGTAAATCCGTGGTAAAAACAAAAAGCATTAGTTTGTGCGGGCCAATGAGACAAAGGTCAGGTTCCTGGAAGAGAGGTGCATCACTTCCTTTAAATTTATTTGACGGGTTTTATTTGTTTTTATGTCCATGAAAAAAGCTGAATATGATTTGTTAGTAGAGCAATAATACATTCAAGCAAAGGTGTCACCAATAATGACGGCAAAGCTCGACCTTCAAGTGTAAAATTGCGATTAGAAAACAAGTTACCGACTAAATAAAATATGCAATCAAATAATTTTTTTTTTTTTTTTTTGTCAGTGCGATCTTTGCTTCCATGGCAACACATCGGGTATGACTAGCAACTAGAAAACGATCAGTCGCATCAGTAGCCTCGTATGTAACGTATGCGATGTTTACCACTCCAGGAAGTAAGCCGACCCTTAGCAACCACCCTAGCAACAGAGGATTTCTCGTCCGTTTTTTATATTTGCTTCGTAAAGATGGTTCCTCAAACTGAATAAATACAGAATATAGAAACATTAAACTGCTCAGCTAGCTCAGTCTGGTTGGAACAAAGATATCTGATGAACAAAGATATCTGATGAAAAAACGATATCCATGACCTCGTGTGTTTTTGTGTCGTGTTCAAACCAAACCGGTCCAGCTAGCCGCCGCTAGGATTGTACGTGCGTGACTATCTGTGGTGTTACAGTACGGGTGCTCGGAGCGACCAAAAAGGACCAAAAAAGTTCAGATTTGACCAAATGGGTCATTTAATAGAACTATATCAAGTAGAAACTACATTATATTACATGTTATATGGAATTCAATTCTAATTCTATGTTCTCAGTGAGATGTTGATATTTTCTAGTAATGAGCAGGGTGTGATGTCATGATAATTTGTTCCAAATGTGCACTTGACCAATCAGATCTCTGGGTCAGAACTACTTGTTGTGTAATGTGTGTTGGAAGAATAAATACAATATCAGTTAATAAATACAGTTCAATTAATGAATTAATTGACCGTGATTAAAGCACAGGAGATGCTAGCGTGTTGGATTGACACTGAAAAACATGAACTCCTCCTGGTTTAAAGAATTCAGACATAGTGACGCCTTGTAGCTAAAAAAAAAAAAAAAAAAATCAGCAGAAGAATGAAAAAAAAAAAAGAAAGCACAGTATGGGGGTCAGGTCTTTTCCTCCGAGACAGGAAGTTCGGAGGACTGGTTTTCATCTCCGACAATATTACTTTTTTTTTCCACAGTGCAGCGCAGACTGAAGTTTTGAGGGCCCGTGGACGGGCCCGGAGGACCCGGCAAGAGCAGGACCGCCGAGAATCACCAGACAGCACAAGAAGAATAAGGAAACAGAGAAATACCTGCAGATGACAAACAAAAAGGTGGAGAACGAACCGAGGTTGATGAAAGGAGGAAGCTGTGTAGCAGAAGGCTATGAAATAAGAGCTGTGATGAGGGTGAGAAGGAAAGACGGGAGAGGATGTGAGGAAATGTGAGAGCTGTGTGCTACACAGACAGATAAGGGAGCAGCAACGCATCGAAATCTGAACAACCAGCTGAATTCTACAGTATTTAACGATTTCTGGCCACGGAGAGCAGTTTGTGCACATTTTTACAAAGTGGCCAAAGTCCAAATACTCGAAAGTGGAGTTGAAATATCACAAGATCTAAAACCACGATGAAGACATTACAGCGGCTAAATCCCTCCACAGCTGCCCTGTCGGCTCCGTGTTGGACTATTTCTGGACAGGAATTCTTCCGGGACGGTACGATTCTTTTCTTCGCATTTGATGTTTTGATTTCATGTGAAATCCACATTATCACAGAGACAAATCAATAAACGTGTGAATTGTTTGGCTTCAATAAATCAAATGTTGTTTTAAAATTAATCATCTGTCCCTTTATTAAACAAATAAATGACTATTTTGCAAAAACACCATCATTACGTGACACAATTTCAAATCAACCTCTATGCAGATGATGCTCTCATTCTGGTTTAGAAAACTGTTTGATTGGCATGTTGTTTGAGGCGTCATTTAAAATGTGTGCATTGCAGTCTCTATACAGTAAAGCCAATATTGATTTGTGGTGTTTTGTAAGCCCGGTGTGGCCTGTCTATATTTATACGCCTTACGTAATAGTTTGAGTCTAGGCGATCTAAATCTTTAATCAGTTATTTCAACAAGTTATTTTTTTTATTTTTGCCCTGACATCAAGGGGGGAAAAACAATTTCATCTTATGAAATTCATCTGTTTTTACATTTATCTACATATAAAATATTGTTAGTGGACAACATGCTCTACGATCTGAGCCACAGCCTGAGCCAGGAATCGGTGGAGACCAAAATCAGAGCGAAAAGAAAATGAATACTAGATTGGATGAATGATAGTTTCTCATCTCTTTCATGTGATTGGACATCGCAAGTCTCATGATTTCCAAAACATCTCATAAACAAGCAAGTGATCACAAAGCGTGAATGAAAAGAGTTTAATATCAGCACTCTGCTTGAACTACTTCAGTCAACAAAAAGGAACTTTCATAAACTATGAAACCATCTGGAGGAAAAACTGATATTACAAAAAACTTTATAAAAAAATATACAAAAAAGATGAGCCAACACAAAGCTACAAGGAACAATGACGTACTGTGGGTCACTGTGTGTCGATAACAAGCTTCAGCACATGAAGGACCACATTAACAACTACCATAACCCAATTACGATATTTACCACCACACAGGCTTTTTATTGAAAAATATTTCTAAAAACTCCATTGTCTCTGAATCTCTCGGTGTTTTTTTTCCCACACAGTGAGAAGAAGTCTAATTTGAAAAACCTTCTGCACAGTTAATAGAAACCACTCGACTCCAACGGAAATTACCCATTGTACCAAGAACAAAGAAAGAGCGGCAGAACAATAGAATAAAAGCACAAAGAAGAAATTTAATCAAATGTTAATGTACCTGTAGCGGGCGCAATGTTTGGAAACTTCGCAACATCTGTTGAGTGAGATTTTAAAAAGGGTTACGTATTTAACATATTATATTTTGAGCATCAATCGGGACCGTGCATTCTAACACTATATCAGTGCATTCCTGGTTTGCTAAAAATGTTCAAAAAACAGTAGAAAAATCCAGCCTCAGATCTTCTTACACTGTCGACCACCATCAGTCGAAGATTCGATGTACTCCAGAAGGTGATTAGTGGAATTTCCTCTTTGGGTTTACCCATCTTTCCCTCACATAACCTCATTTCAGGGATTTCATAATTTTTCTGAGAACAGTTATCGGGTTCAAATTTGAGCTGGAAAATACACTAACGACAGCACAGTAAGAGGAAAACAGCATCGTGCTCAATTAAATCTGCTGTTAATTACCGTAAAATAAGGGGAGAAAACATGATCTCTGCCGCTGAAGTAAATCCTGATTCCTATGCAATATTGCCGGTAGTGGAAAAGATGCCATTGTAAGGGCGGGGGGAGGGAAGGGGGAGGGAGTGGTTGTGGGGGGCAGAGGGATCAGGGGAATAATTTACAGCCTCAGAAAAGAGCCATGTGTCGTTCTTAAAATGGATCAAGCAGCAGAGGCAGGAGCTAAACGTATAATATCAAGAATATGAAATCTAATACCTTTCCGCTGCAGCTTAACCGAGAATATACAGTATTCATGACAGACATTCTTTTGTGGTTTCCATCACGCGCTGCAGCTGCAGTGATTAAGAGCACAACACATCCAGTGAGTCGATCTGTGGTTCTAATGCCAGCAAACACAACCTCAGCAGTCAAGTTATTCCAGCGATGAGATGTTCTCTGCCGCCGTTTCCTTTTTTATTTCTCGGTCACTGAACGCAGCAAAACGAGAAATCACCAAAAGACATCACTTCTGTCATAAATACAAAATGCCCGTTTCTCGATCTATTTCAAGGTCGTCGGAGCTCTAACGCGGAGCCGGGATGAGTCCAGAAAAAGTCGACGGGATCGCGACTTCCTCTTCCAGGTGGTCATGTTTTTAAATACTTTGCTTCCTCCCTGCGGATTTTCATTAATTGTTCCATAAAACAAAAGTACACGTTTTTATTTCTTTATTTTTTTTATGTGAGCAGCTCGAAAGTCTCAAACTTGTTTTGCAAAATTGTAACACGTGCAAGTAAATAATCAGTGGAAACGGTTCCAGGAATCCCAGAAGGTAAACAGACGCTCCTGGCTCTGGATTGATGCTCTGCAGAGGCGCAACTGAATCATTTTCTTGCTCATTAGAGAAACAATCTGCAGCTCTTCCTCGCTACGAGGCGTGCAGATGGATGGATGGATGGATTCCTCACCGCTCACCTAACCGAGGCTGAAATCAGCTCGTTGAACAACACGACTCTTTAAACAGGTTCAATTTGTGCCGGCGGCTGTTTTTCGTAGTTTGGCATCAGAAGTCTCAATGCCGAAGAGAAACATGATCTGTTAGACAGGAGCGTGTATCCAACTTTTTGGCAGCAGTTGTGGTGGAAGGATTTCCAGCTTCAACAAAATGCCACACTGGTGTACATGCAAGAGTCCCAGTTTGGTGTACAAACACAGAGAGCTGCTCTCCACCCAACCCGACTCCTTTGGGCTGATGTTGAATCGAGTGTGATCGCCCTCCATCAGTGAGCCGACCTCACTGCAGCTAATCCCTGCAGTCAATTTACAAATCTGGTAAAAAGCCAAGAGCTCGAAGTAAAAGTCTGTTGTGACGCAGGCAGAACGGTTGAACAATGAATGCGTGGGTGCCAAAATACAAAACCAAAAATGAGCACAAGTTTTTGCAGGAGAGAGGATTTGAAAAAAGTTACTGGAAATTGCAAATTCTTCATTATGTTGAAGTCTTTCTAAAAACGGGACGGTGACGTGCGCAGAGTTTTACCCAAAGATGAACATTTTTCAACTCTCAGCAAACAGATCAAAAACGTTAAACGCTCGGCGTCCCGTCACACCGCTGCTGTTTGAAAAACCCCGGCCCTCCCATCAACACACATTTTAGAAATATGCTGACGCGGTGGTTCGCACCGTCACCTCACAGCAGGAAGGTTCTGGGTTCGAACCTTCGTCCCACCGTCCAAAAACCATGCATGTGAGGTTAATCGATGGTGATTTGGTGTCTTTCTGTGATAACGGATTAAAAATATGTCGCGCGCGGGGAAGAAAATGATTTGCTGGAGAAGGAAAAACACATTTTGTCGCTGTGTTTTCTGTGTTTGCTGTTTCCAGCGTCACAGTCGCTGCGGATAAAAACAAAAAAGAAATTTAAAAAAATACAACGAAGGCTGACGGCTTCACAGAGAAAAAAACCTGCATGTGAATCACACCTGTTCTATGCTACGCAGTCTTAATACCAGCCGTGAGTCATGCGGTCGGTCTTGGCTGCTCTGTCGGTGCACGCTCAAGCTGTTGACACTCGTCAGCCTCGGAAACACGGAGAATGTGAAGCCGACCGAACGGCTGGCGGAGAGCCGGCCGAGTTAGACGCCGCCAACACTGTCCGGATATCTTCCAAATGTCGGTTCACTTGTTGTTGAAGTGAATCATGACATAATGGTGGATTCAACAAGCTCGAACATTAAAGAAATGTCATATCTTCTGATAATTCAGGGACTTTTTTTCGGGGGAGGGGGGGGCAATAAAACCCATTTTTGCCCGATATTATCATTTAGATTAAAGATGATAAAGATGGCTTATCTTTTCTTCTCCAATCTTCACGATGTTCTAGCTGCTAGACTTTCTTTCCAAGTTCTTGCTCTCCGCCGCCGCGGTGACCCACTTTTTCCCATCAGCGTCGTTAAATCTCATCTTGTTTTATGTTGTCTTATCTTTTCAGAGGACGAGATTATCTTCTGCGTATCGATTAACGTTCGCACGCTCATGGTGAGAAGAGAAAAACTTCTGAAAAGATTTGTTTTTTTCCCCTTTTTAAGCAGCTCGTTCAGGTAGCAGAGATGTTGATTTTTATTTCTTTTTATTTTTCACAGCCGCCAGGCTTCTTTTCATCAAAGTGACAGCAACTAGTTTGGGTGTTGCATTAATCTGTCAGATTGTGAGTTGTCCAAATACAATAAAAGTAATTTAACGCGGGCGGCACAAACAGATGAATGAATGAAAACAACTTTTCTTTTAATCTTTCTTGGTTTTCAGAGGCGGGCAGCACAGAAAGAGAGATGTTTGAATGGACTGCTCCTTCATGCAGATGCCAAACAAAACTACAGAATGAAATACAACAAATGGAAAAAAGAAAACGGGAATATTTTTGGACACCTAATTCTCTTTTCTTTTTCAGTTACAGTTGTTTAATTTTATTATTATGATTATTATTATGATTCTAATTCTAATTAAATGTCCCAGTGTGAGGCATTAGAGGCAGCACACACTCTGAGAAGTCGAAAAACAAATAAAGAAAACAGTCAGCAGCTGTATAATTCCCAGCTCGTGCTCAGTACAAAGATGCATAATGTCCTGTGAATGGCTTGAGAAGCAGTTTTAATATGTGTGGAACATATATATATACATATATATATATATACGTTAAGACGTATAAGACGTTTCTGATGGTTTCATTTGTGTGTGAAAATTCAAAAGAAGTTGAAGCTTGATGCGAAAAAATATAAATAGCATTGAAACGTCATCACGGTCGTCGTTATAAACTGCAGTCGCTTTAAAATGGGAGTTAGAACGTGTTCGTCATCCCTCTGGAGTTGCTCACAATCTGTGCACGATTGTTCGCATTCGTGGCTTTGGACCGGACGTTTAATGGGCCTTAATTAAACCGAGCGTGGAGGATGTGAATTGAACAGCTGCGGTGGCAGTGAATGTGTCAAAAAGCTGCGAACGAATTAAGCTGTTGTTGGAAAAACAAAATGCATCCCACGCAAACAGCCTCCGGAGGAGATTGAGGACAAGAAGACGCCGTCAGAAGGAGCTGCTGCTGCTGCTGCTGCTGCTGCTGCTGCTGCTGCTGCCGCCGCCGAGGTCGGACGCCGGAGCGCGTTGGGCACGTTGCAGTGCTGCCGAGATGGATTCTTTCATTCTTTTTTTGCTCCTGCGCTTGTGCGGAGGCTGCTAATGCATGATTGATCATCAATCAGTATTCCTGCTGCCTGAGACGCAGAGGGATGCAGCAGACCTGGAGCATCTGAAACATCTGCAACTGTGCGAGCAAAAATCCTTCAGAAGCCTTTTTTGGATGTTTGAACAACGCCGACAGCTGCGCAACAACGGAGCGTCGCAGGTGGCGGCGCTCCCGTGTGCACGCCTGTATCACACGCGTGTGACTTGTTGGTGCGTAAAAGGAAATAATAATGACGAGCGTCGACCGTCTCGCCGCAACGCAGACGGAGACGAACCGAGAGAAGCAGCACAAGAGGGATGAAATAAAACCAGACCGGAGTGAAGAAGTGGGACGAGGATATGGAGAAATTCACTGCCTGGGATTTCTCTAGATGGAGGATAGATGAAGGGGGGGGGGGGGGGGGGGGGTGAGGAGGGGTGAGGGGGAGGGAGGGGGAGGGAGGAGGAGCGGTCGGGAATCTACACTACAATCAATCAACATCCATTTAGGTCAGCTTACCCACAAAGCAGAGTACAGTGAACGTCCTCGGGAGCTTTGAAGCTGCTGCTCAGCCGCTCCCTCGCGGATTCATCCCATCGACTCCCGGCGCCCAGGAGTTTCATGCTCCTCTACTTTTTTTTTTTAATTGTTTTTATTCTCTTTCAGTGCGTTCTTAGAGAAGTTGCTGCTCTCATGGCGACACTACAGCCCGTCCTCCTCCTCCTCCTCCCCCCGCTGAGCCCCGAGACAACGCGAGTGAGCTTCACTGTGCTCTGCTGTGGGCCGTGGTCGTCGGAGGACTTCTAAAGGGTCGCTCATGCTACAGGAAAAAAATGGGGAGTTTTCGATTTCATTGTGTACCGAGCCGGGATACTCACGAGATACTAAATCATTGTCACCAGTTACTAAATCGTACTCACCAGATACTAATTAAAACTCACTAATTAATAAAACGTGGGAACAAAATGCCATTTAAATGTTTTTCTCTCTATGGCCACACGGGGCTCTGTAATTGTGAAATTGTCAAACGTGTTCTTTTTCCACTGAACACACGTATGCGACGTGATTTTTTTTGCGTCCTCATGTCCCACCGGGAGCGTTTCGTCTCCCCGTTTTGATCTTACTTCCCGAGTCGGTCGCGTTTCCTTGATTTCCGTGCTTCTGTCGTGGCTAAACGTTGTTCAGGAGTTTATCGTCGTCGTTTCCTACTTTGTGCTTCAGCCTACAGACAAAGTAAATCCAGCCGGCTGTGTTATAGTCATTAAAAGCATTAATCTGCAGCACCGACTAATGACGGCAATTCGATTCGCTCAGAACGCGACGCGGTGGGAGAAGGTGAAACAATAACCTTTAAAAAGACGCCTGTCGCGCTCATTCGCAGAGGAGCTTTGCATTTCTCAAAGCGCACACCAGCGAACCGACAACCTTTACGATGAGCGGGCGACCTGCTCTTCCATTTGAGCCGCAGACTTCTATACATCGAGTCGTTATGAAAAAATAAAAAACCTCATTATGATCCAGTACAATCAGCGGATGCTATTTTCGGTGGAAGTGAGCGCTGAGCGGTCTGAGATATCGTCTCATTTGCGTGTCCGTGTTCTGCGATGAGGCCGGTTGGCTCATCCGATCGATATGAAATGACGGAGAATGGACGAGGTGGATCGACGGAGCGAGTCAATAATCACTTGCTTTGTACTACATGTGAAGAATGAGCGTCAGACATGACTTGTTTGTTTTGATTCCAGCTGAACGAACAGTTCATGTTCAGGATTCAAAATGTTGTCTGTATTTTCATTTGAGATATCGGGCGTCTTGGTTGTGGTACAGCCTTGATTTTTACACTAGACCTTCTTCAAAGTGACATTAGGATTTCTCAAACAGAATAAATAAATAGTTTTCATGATAGGTTTTCTGTATTCTGGCATATTAAATCATAAATCTATTTTATTTAAGAACAAACTAATGAAAAATGAGAGTCTGGATGTTCAGTGTGTTCAGTGTCATATTATGGTCTGCCAATTCTCTCTAATACATTATAGAAGTGAATGGAAACCCCTGACTGCATGAAAAGCAGCAGATACACATCTGTGAGGGTATTTTTGTGTCTTTATTATGCAAGCAAAAAAACAAAAAAAAAACCAACAACCCTGTTTTGAGAGCAAATATTTCGCGCTGCAGTAAAAACAAATTGGTTTGTAAGTAAAACTGTGTGAGGTGTGTGTCTGCAGCCACGACGTGTGGAAGTCAAACCACCAATAGAAAGTCCAAATGAGTGGAAGGTCCCGCCCACAACAAACGACTCACCTCGCAACCAAAAGTTTATGTTTTGAAACCAAAAAGAACAGTTTCACAAAAAAATTTAAATAATCTGAATTCTGTGGCCAAAACTGGAAGAGAAAATTCCAATAATAGTTTCATTCTTAGTTCATAAATTTCTACTTGTCAGCTTGCTTTTTGATTGCAGCGCCAGCAGTGCTTGTTTAATAAAGACACAAAAGGACAACCAGTTCATACAAATCACATAATATGAAACCAGCAGCATCTCTTTAAAGTCTGAATCATGGTTAAGGAAATCAAATTGAATGAGGTCTTTTAATATTTACTTTTCATTTAATATTACAACCATTTTTCTTAATCTCATCTTTATCAATGAGTCCTTTGTGAGTAATTCATAAAACTGTGTTGGGAACATTTCATTCAGGTTTTACGATATTTTTTTACCACCAAAAAAAAAAAAGAAAGAAAGAACGCAGATGCACTTCTCTCCACTGAACAAAATGCTACTACTTTTTTTTTTTCCCTACGGCTAAACACCGGAGGGGAAACCAAGTTATCTTTAACCGTTTCTATGGTAACGGCAAAACAATCTGCACAGTTTGAAGAACGAAACAGTAAACTGCGGTATTTCCCTTTAAAAGAATCCCGAGCGTGACGACCGAATTGTGTTTTTTGTGATCGATCAATGGGACGCGCTCAACGCTCTTCCTTCCTCTCCTCATCTCATCGCCCTCTCGGCTCTTATTTTTTTTTCCTTCCGTTTCTTTTCTCTCTTTTTCGTCAGTTTTCCAGCCTTCCTCCTCCCTCTTCCTCCTCCTCCTCCCTCTTCCTCCTCCTCCTCCTCCTCTTCCTCCCCCTCCTAGCCTCCCTCCTCCCCACCGCCCTCAGAATTCATTACAGGCTGCGCTGATTCATGGCTCAGTCCCACATCATTGGAGAACATGGAGGCATGCCTGTAAATCTGCTGTTACACACTATTAGTACACACACACACACACACACACACACACACACACACACACACACACACACACACACACACACACACACACACACCACAAAAAAAAATAACACACTGCCTGCATACTTATCAGCATATCAAAGACTCGGACAAATGAACAGGGTGCGTGAAACGGAGCGTGACCGTCGACACACACAATTACACACACACTATTACACACACACACACACACACACTTATACACACACACTTATACACACAACATGCAGTTGTGCATGTTGAAAAGCCTTCAACTCTGCAACCTGCTGCGTGTCCTGCTCTGCAGCAAACGACTCGCCGCTCCGCAACAAGCAGGTTCACTGTACACACACACTCTGCAAATATGGAGGGCTTTTTCTATTGGTGTGTGTGTGTGTGTGTGTGTGTGTGTGTGTGTGTGTGTGTGTGTGTGTGTGTGTGTGTGTGAGACAGTTCAAAGCGAATACAGTAGTGCTGCAGTATCCACAACTTTGCGGTAGTACAAGTTGTATTTCAGATTTAATCTGGAATATACTTTAAAGATAACAGTGAAGATGATACAGCACCCTGCAACAGTTTTATTTTTTAAATGTACTGGGGATAAAAAAAAGTTTGCAACTGCTTCATTCATCAGCTGTCTGGCTACCAGCTGACGAGTATCATCCAATCACATTCAGACAGGCGTACTGTGTTGTAGTTTTTGGTGTCTTTTTCACAAAGACATGTTGACATATCGCTGAAAGAAAAACGGGTGTAAATAAAATCAATTATTAACTTTCCCGAGTTAAAATTTCTGCTGTGAAAAAAGACCCATTGTTGACTTCTCCAGATCTGAAAGAATCGGGTTTTTTTGCATGTGTCAAACATTTTGATTTTCAGTACGAATGAAGTTGTTTTACTTCTTAAACACGATTAAGTTTGGGCGCCGAAACTACTCGCTTAGATTTAAGAAAACACAAAATAATGAACAGAAAACATAAAATGAATAAAATAAGTACATTACAAATGTGAGTTATGTTACGTTACATATCTCCTGGGTGAACGTTGGACCCGTCCATCCACCCCGACCTCCTCCTCCCTATGCAGACACCAACTCTTTACCGCCGATCCTGACTTCCCTTGTTTTCTCCCGTCGTAACAACTGCAGCCACTAGAGGTCGCAGTAAACGCGTAGAAGTCATACTTAGCATGAACTTTTGTTCACCCTGCCGCTGTCATCCACAAAATGTCAACCATAGGAAAAAAAAAAAAAGCATTAAGACTTTTTTTTTTTCATCCTGAAACTGCAGGACAGATGATGAAAGTGACCGACAAGCATTTTTCACTTAAAGGTCAGTCGTCCATCATCGGACAACATTAATACAGGAAGTGATGTAACTCAGAGCCGCACACGTTCAGCTGTCTCTTCACTTAACAGATAATATATAACGATGTTGTGTTTCAGGATGGTGTGTGTGTGTGTGTGTGTGTGTGTGTGTGTGTGTGTGTGTGTGTGTGTGAATTTAAATATCGGCCAGGACGTGAGCCAACTGAAGCCTTCACTAAACTTAAGAAGATGTAAACAGTGTAGGTCAATGTATCATTGTCAAGCCACTGAGCTCGCCAAATGTCTCTCACACACATACACATACACACACACACACACACACACACACACACACACACACACACACACACACACACAAGCTCCTTAAACACCACCTACACACATGCTCCATCTTTCCTTCCTCTCGCCTTCACTACCCTCCATTACACACTCCCTCATTCCATTCACTTTCTTTAATTAACCCCCCCCACCACCACCACCACCACTCCCCCTCACCCCCCACCTCTCCCCTCAGGCTTGTGCCAAGGCACTGAAACGCACACATTTTCCTTCCTAAATAGCACTTGTACACACACACACACACACACACACACACACACACACACAGATGTGCAGAAACACTACGTACACACACAAAAATGTCACATCTACACACTGCAAACTCTCCAAGCTGCACGTTGCAAAAAAAGAAAGAAAGAAAGAAAGAAAGAAAGAAAGAAAGAAAAACGGGCAGCTCCAAGAAATGATTCCAGGAAGATTTATAGAGAACGTTTTCTCCAATACGGACAAATATCCTCTGAGGCAGGAACCTCTCGAGAAAATGAAGGAAATGCAGATTGTTGCACATAAAACAATTTCAAAGCGTCGTACGGGGAAAAGGAAAAAAACTAACGAACTGCAACAGATGCGAAGTGTTAACGTCACGCTCAACACAACGATCAGCAGATGCTTCGTATACACACGTATGTGGAAGCATCATTATTCTGGAAAGATATATTATGATATGTATTATTTTAATTAACTCATTACACTTGCAGGTCCTGATGTTTGGTGGTCGGGAGACAGATGGCAGACAAAAACAACATCGCTCGTACATTGTTTTTAACTCAAAGGTCAATGCAAAAAAAAAAAAAAAAAAAAACGATATCGCCGAGAAAATGGATCATTTTCTGCTTTTATTTAAATCTAGTTGGAAATAAAGATCCCGCTGCAACATTTTTGTCAAGCTTTTCTACATTTAAAGGCACTAACAGCTGTTTTTATATAACGGAAAGGTCGGTTGCTGACTTTAAATATTTACCGAGTTCACGAGTTGTAACGCGTTCGCTGACGTTTTTAGAAAGAAACCGCGAAAGGTCATTTTTTTTTATTGAATAGCAAATGTTAATAGTTATGTAATAACATTTTGTAGTCGTACAGCGTTTTGCTTGTAATTTAATTATACTTCTGAGGAAAATGCTGACGGTCTCACTAAGCTCACTAAATTGTTAGTTTTTGTGTTTTTTCTCAAACGTAATCATTTTACCACCAAACACGACTTCCGATATCATAACGAGTTAACGAGCTCCATTTGAAAGCAGCATATGATTGAATTAATTCAACACAATGTCCCAATACGAATTAAAAAAAAATATTAAAAAATGGCCAAGCTTCCATCCAAATGTAACATATTGTAAACAAAACCTCAGAAAATCTGCAAAATAAAAGAATCCACATTTCCTTCCAGGACTTTGAGAGAACGACTCGGTGCGTGGCCTAAGTATTATGGGCTGCCATTATACTGTTGAAAAAGGAAGAGGATGCAAAAAAACATCGGAAATGAACAAAAGCAGCGTGGAAAATGGAAAAATGCTCTTTTTCTGTTTGTTTCAGGTGTTTATTCGAGGAGCATTACGTGTCCTGGTTGCGTGATGTTTGCAGCAAAAAGCTTTCAGTCAAATGATTCAAGTACTTCATAATTTATTTCATTAGTCTTTTTTTTTTCCCATCATTTTTGTTGTTTTATCACTTTGTTTTTAATTGATGAAGTAAACGTCCCTTCCGTGTTCGAGCCCTATTTCATTCACAGTAGAGGAATTATGTGATTTCCCCGCAGGGCCGCGTCAAAATGTGCCGTATCAGCATTTAGACTTTATGTAGATAAAGAAACCAGTAAGGAGAGTATACGTACTCCCGCAACCCTCCTCCGCCGCCTGCAGACTCACAATCCATAACTGTCGCCTTCTCCCAGATTGGCTTTTCTCCAAACATCACTTAGTGTCATTGCCTCCCAACAGAAGGCCGTCTGACGTAACTCAAAACATCGCTCCTCCATTTTCTTTTTTTTTTCTCCCTTTTAATTCCATTTCCGTGTCTCTTGTCATTTCGGTCTTGAAGCCTTAAAGAGGGAGGAAACAGATATTAAGGCGAGTGCAGAAGAAGAAATATTCCTGATATCTCGGCGGGCGGGAACGAGGCGACGAACGACTCCTGGTCTGTGAAACGTCTTTTCCATTATTATTCAGGCAGATATTAAAGGGCTCGCACAGCCGTCGGCCATGATGGGAGGAGATAGCAGAAGAGAGAGAGAGAGAGAGAGTGTGTGTGTGTGTGTGTGTGTGTGTGTGTGTGTGTGTGTGTGTGTGTGTGTGTGTGTGTGTTATTCCTCATCTGGTAAAAAGCACTGTTGTCACCAGTAGGGCTGTAGAGCTATTTGTTAAAGTAGTTAATGTAGCCTCGATATTTGGAGAACTTTATTCTTATGAAGTCAACAATATGAAATATATAAGAGCTTAAAACTTAAAACCGAGGTTCACAAAGCATTTCATTTTGTTTTAGCCGGAGCCCCGAAGTCGTCTTTTAAATCTCTGAGAGCCTTTGTTGATATCAGTGCTTTTATACCCTGTATGACCGTCTTCATCTGCTTTGGTTTTTATTAAAAAAAAAAAAAAAATGTAAGGCTCATTTGAATGCACAGATTGTTTTGTCTTGCGGTTTATTTGACCTTCAACACATTTGAACTCAAGTTTAGAGAAGTCCTACACAAATAAAGTTTATTTCTTACTGATTATTATCATAATCATCGCCAGCATGCGAGCGGTCAACCGTCGTTACAAAAAGCAGCTTAATTAGGCAGAAACGGCGCTGCCTGATGGATTCCCAAAGCGAGCCTGGACTTGACCTTTTCTTACGTTCGGTTATTTTCATGTCTGCAACACGTCGGACCGACCATCTCCCGAGCGTCGCTGATTACCTCCATCATGCTGCAGTCACAGAGGAGCAGCGAGGTAAACACTTCACTCTGCTGTCGCTTCCTACCGAGAGCGGAAATAACCACCGAGGAGTACGACTCTCGGCTGCCAGGTGTCAACAAATATATATACATATATATATATATATATATATATATATATATATATGTATATATATATATATATTTAGGAATTCATGTAAATCATTAAACTGTAGCTGCCATTGAAAAAAATATGGATGTTTCACACTAAACCGGCTTTCGTTCAAATGTTGTACAATGAATGCAAAAAATGATTCATGTTTTTTTTTTTTTTTTTTTTATGATTTCATCTCAATTGGATTATTTCAAATGATATAAATCATCAATAAACGGTTTGCATGCAGTCCAAGACGCTGCGACGCGTCTTTTAAAACTAATTAATTAAGAAGCAATGTCATGTTACATTTTTATTAAATCTCTTCATGGCTTCCTTTCAGTTCTAGAGATTAAAATGAGTGTTTAAAATGCGTCGTCTCTCAGGTGTTCGGAGCAGAAGCAGCAGCTGCTGGTGTTTGTTTTAAAAGCTGATATCTGGTATTCGGAGTGGTGGTGCCAAAAATCTGGAAGGAGTTGCCGTCATCGCTTCATTTTTTGAGAGACTCGGGACATTTCTGCTCAGACACGCCTCACGGGGATTATTTAATCATGTCTCTGAACTTATGTGCTAGTTCGGAGTGGTTTGGAGCAGGAAGTGACCATATTTGGACGAGCTGGGGGAGGAGCCAGCGGTGGATCTGACCGATCTGATTGGAAACCTGATGATACTACATCCCGCCCACCGATAGCTGTAACCTGACTATACCACAGGCCTGTCAATCAAACAGACACGCCCCCAAAAACAGGTCTTCTTGAATCTTCTTTTCTAATGAATGAGGGATTATTTTCAGATGGACCTCCAGAAAACTAATAAGAAGGAGTGACTTTAGCTAACAACACCGAGATAACTGATGGACACATTTTATTCACTTTGGATTTGATGAGAGAAGTTGAATGGGAGTCTATGGAGCCGGAGGCTTTTTGGAGCCGACCTCTAGTGGCACTTGGTGGTATTGCAGGCCTCATTTTCCAGACCCGGAAGCTACGAACACTTTTACATTCCGTCTGCGGTCTCACATTGTTCCACACAGACATGAATCGGATGCCAAATCCAATCAAACTTCCCCATCATCCCGACATGAAACAAGATTTCTAAAGTGCTTTATGTGTTCTTTAGATATGAAGTGTCAAAGAACGGGCCGGAAAAGCTGCAAGCCCTGAAGGATAGCGCATAAAGAATAATTGATGCTGTTCGATTAAAAAACCCTTTTTAGCAATATTATCAAAGTGCTGCACAGCAGTCAAAACCATCCGTTATGTAAGTAGAAAAATACCACAACTTTCATAACTGAGCCTTATCGGCCATCGTGAACCTCGTTCCCGCTCTCAGATCTCGTCCGTCTCCAGCCTGCCAGTGGCAGCCTGAAACTTTTCTGGATTTATCCTGTTGGCTCCAAAACAGGAAGTAGGTCAGCTAATCAATACAGCAGCATCCCTTCGGCCAATGAAAGCGTGATAGATGTACCTGCCGGGACGCAGAAAAAAAATCACAGCATAAAGACTTTTTTAATGGGCTAACACGAGCCACCCAGATGGCCTCGGCGAGTCCTGACAGATGACATCAAGTCGCTCTCTGGTGATTGCCTCCAAAAGCAGGAGGGCGGGGGGGGGGCTTTACTTCTCCGCAGGGAACTGGAGATATGAAAACAGACGGCTGTATTTAACATGATGGGGACCCCATTTCCATATAAAGATACCCTCTATTGAACGCGCTAACTCACAGCCAGTTAAAGATGAAACCGGGCGTTTGAAATGTTTTATGTTAACAAATTCCTTTTGAGATTACAGTAATCGAGTCGTATCCATTCGCCTTGAAGTGCGTTTGTTCATTTCACTTAAATCAATTGGAAAATAAAAATGGCTCTTCTCTTGCCAATCAACGCGATCCTTGTGGGGGAGTCGTCGTCTCGGCTGCTCCTGACGGAAACGCAGCTGCGACAAAACAACGAATGTCTCATGTCACGGCTCATAATTCATCCCGTTTGTGATGTTTTGGATTGTTGTCGAAGCACAAGCTGCGCTGTGACACATTTGGAGCAGTTTTTCTATCAAAGCAAATCAGACTGAAGCTGTTTATGCGAGCAGAAGCGAAGGAAACATTTCCTTCAAAGTCAGTCCAGTAGAAAAAAAAAACTGATAATCTGTTCTCACCAACTGTTGATGAAAAGTTAAGAGTTAATGCAGCGCATTCAGTTAAAGTTCCCAGCAGTGAACCGCGACGAAGCGAATTTGTAATTGATAAAGTGCATAAATTGAACGTTTTTGTGCATATTTAAAACAAAGAAGTGGCTTCACATGAAGCAATAAATTAATCAAAAAGATGACAGCAACAAACCACTTGGGGAGCTGAAAAGCCGGCGGTTTCCCCCCCGACGTCGTCGGAGAGAAACAAAACACGAACATACTCATAGAACCGCAGTTACGTCCAGTAACTACTCTCCATTTCAGCTCAGCTCGAGCTGCTCATGCGTTTCGCTGTCACTGAAAGTTGCGCTTAAATGACTGTTTCATGTCACTTCCTGTTTCATGTCACTTCCTATTTAAAAGCTTGTACCAAGTCTGCGAAGGCCGAAAAACAGTCCCGACGTGATAACTCCGGTGCAGATGGGCGATGCTGAGGCAGCAAAAAGCAAACAATCCATTTCTTTACGTCCCTGAACGTACAATCCAATTTAACATCAATTGATTTTGGCCGCCAGTTTATAGTTTTCATTTGAAGCTGCGGAAGCAGAAGGTCTTTGTCTTTATTGAACAATACATGAAGACATCATTTAAAGAGATCATTGTTGGGAGCAAGTTCCTGTTCATTCATCACAGATTGTGGAAAATCAGGAATTATTCACTGTCAGTGTCATCAAAGAACAACATATTAAATTCATACTGAATGCAGCTCATTTTGTATTTTAGGGATCATCATGGTCTCTGTTTTGTTTTGTTTTTGTGTAAGCTCACATTTATGTTCAGGGCTTAGTAACAATCAAAAATGTTCAATACCTTCACTTCCATATTGAATGGCTCCTGAACAAGACTTTTTTGATACCAGTTTTATAAAATTAACTTTAACAAAAGAGAAAATGATATTATACATAATGGTAATTTTAGTTTTGATGCATCTTTCTGGGGCACGTGTGGCTCAGATGGGAGAGCGGGTCGAGTTGCACACTAATTAAAAGGTTGGCGGTTAAATCCCTGGTTCCTCGTGTACATGACCAAGTGTCCTTTGGGCAAGACACTGAACCCCCGAATTGCTCCCGATGGGAAGCGAACACTTTGCAAGGCGTCTCTATCAGTGTGAGACTGGGTGAATGGGAAACAGGTGATGAAGCCAGATAATAAGCGCAGACCCTTTTTTTGTAGCTACAATGAATGTCCCCATAAACGCCTCTCATGCAAGTTATTGCTTTAGAAGCTGCGGTCTACCAATGTCCCCTGAACGCCTCAGATGCCGTCGGTAGACGCGAGCTGGTCCCGGTTACTGCAGCTCAGAGACGTGGAGAGGTTTTGATCTTCCCGTAGCGCAGACCCTTAGTAAGGGTGTCAAGTAAGACATCGATGTATCGTCACGGTGTCGTGAATGACGACGTCGTCACTTTCTTGGCCCGCGGGACCGGCGTCAACGGCTGTCGAAAGTTCTGCAAATCTTTGAACTGAAATAAACCAAAAATCTCAAAAAACACGGAGAAGCAGCTCAACGGAAACCAACGTTTCAAGATTCGCACTCCTGGAGGATAGGCAAAGAGGAAGAAATACAAGCAGAGCCAGATCAGACAGGTTGAAGGAGGGGGAGGCGGGGGAGGGAAAAAAAAAAAAAAAAGCACTTTATCCCTTCATCGCTCCTGGAAGCCATTTAATGTGTCCTTTAAAGCATCGGCTGGAGTGGAAATCAACTGTGAATCCATGACCTTCCTTTCCAATTTGCCAACTTACCACACATGCTGATTCACTCCACAGTTCTACTTTCCTCTGCCGCCGCTCTGCAGTGTACGGATATGTCCTCCCTCCTCCCTCCTCCCTCCTCGTCTGCTGCTGCCTGTCAACTGCGATCCATCGCCACGGTTACAGTGAGGTTTCCCCTCCGACGCCTCGCCGGCGCGACGAGATTTTTAACGGCTCTCTCGAGTTTTGATGGGAACAAGGGAAGTCACTCGCAGACCCACAAAGACCGCGGTGCTTCTGAAAAGTCGATTCTGCGCTCGAGTCACACAAACTGATTCATGATTATGATTTTACGAACTCCTTCAAAAGCGCTGGGCCTCACTCATATGGATTGTAGCCTCCTCACTCATTTTAATACGACCATTTATCGATGACAGAGCGGAGGACGTCATTAAAAATGAATGCTGCCGGACCTTCATTTGCTCATTTGCAGATTTGCAAAAAGGGCTCCCGCATGCAGA
Organism: Embiotoca jacksoni; assembly: GCF_022577435.1. Taxonomy (NCBI): domain Eukaryota; kingdom Metazoa; phylum Chordata; class Actinopteri; family Embiotocidae; genus Embiotoca; species Embiotoca jacksoni. Next base: position 2,603,288 of record NW_027185394.1, read on the forward strand.
GTTCATGATTTGCAACTTGGCACCACGGTGGCCGGTGACCATGGAAACCGCCAGAAAACAGTAGCAAGGTGAGGAATATGTGAGCAGATTTGTGTGGCCGCTGTTAGACAGAAACAAAGAGGGCACGACTCAAAAGGAGCAGGATGTTCGGGCGACGGCTCGGCGTCCGAAATCACCTTCGACTCCGACGAAGACGTAAAGCGGCGACACAAAAAGAAAAAAAAAACGACCGACCGACCGAACGGAGTTAACCTCCTCATTTATTCCCCCCGACCTGATCGTCAAACCTTTCCTCGTGGACATAAACACTCACCCGACACCCTCCGGTTCAGACGTTTACAATTACCCTTTTGGGTTGTGGCGCTCGCCGGCTCCTCGCTCGGCCCGAGACGGCTGCCAGCGACCATCTTGCCAATTTCTTGCCAGCTGTCTGGCTCCCGGCTCTGGCAGCACCTCGCAATACCAGGACTGTGAATACATTGTAAAAGGGGGGAAGGGGAGGAGGGAGGAGGGGGGGGGGGGCTGATGAATACCAACGTTATGCATCCCATGTGTCACGGGGCGGCACAATCGATTAGCGGGAAGTGGACGGGTGGCAAGAATTGGAACGACATTAGAATAGAAATCTAAAAATGTCAGTTCACTTGACTCACAGCGGCGAGGTGTTGACGTAGTTCACATTATAGTGAAAGAGGTTTACAACCAGAATCTGAAGTTCAGGTTCCTGTAAAAAGGATGAGTGGATCTTCATTCCTAAAATTTCCAGTCAACATAAAACACGACATAATTCCCTTTAGTACACTGATAAATTATGCTCTTGCACGTCAGGACTCTCAGTGCTGTTCAACACACGCAGGAAATAATGTCAACGCCAAAATATCTGCAGCTTTAATTATTGTACCAACACATCAATGTGTTTTCTGTTTCCGCTGTTGAACACACTCAATAAAACACAGCGATTCTTCTGTCCGGCAGCACTTAGTGAAAAAGAAACACTTGTGAGCAGCGTTCAGGAACAGCTGCAGCTTTTACTTTGAAAATTCTGTATGGCCCCGCCCCCTTGCTCGACGTAGCCAAGATGGCGGACGTTTAGAAAAAATTCTGTTCCCCAGAAAAATCAGGCAACTGCCGACCACCATTAAATGACTGTTCAGCAGCTAGATGTATTTCTTTGTAGTAATTTTGCATCATTTTTGTTTATTACTTTATTATTTCTCTTTGTAGTTGTTTTGCTACATTCTGTCATCATTTCGTGTCTTTTTGCATCACTTGTGGTCGTTTTATAACTTTTATTTGTGGTTCTCTGATTGACTTTCTTTCGTGGTAATAACAAGCTAACTTCCTGTTGATTTCCTACAGGGGGCGATGATGTGAGCGAGAGCCAATCAGATTCCACGGTGCGCCGGGCCGTCCCTCCGGCAACGCCTCAACCGAGCTTATCAGCGGTGTCGACGTCTCGCTATTTATCTCTGAAAGGTTGAAAAGTTCGCAGCACTTCTGTCTCCGGAGGACACTGAAAAACCGACGAACGCTTTTTATCACGACGAGGTTATCGGGTTGGGAAAAAAAAAAAAAAGTCAGGTTCCCGACTAAATCTTTCAAAGCAATTATGTGGACGTAAAAACAAATAAGCACAAAGAGTCCATTTTAAGTGTCTCCGGCATTAATAAACGCCACATTCATGCAGCTGCAGCAGTTTTGTTGTAAGAAAAATAAAACACTCGATTTCTTGTTTTTCGGTTATTATCTGGCATTAAAGATCTAATGTCAGAGCTCCGTTAAAAAAATGTTGGGCTCTTCATGTGTTTGACTTTTCAAACTTTTTGAAATGTCATCGCAAACCGTGAGCTGGCAGTGTTTGCACACACACAGACCCCCCCCCCCACCCCCCCATGTCTGCATTCACCACTTACAATACAACAGATTCAGTAAATCCAGCTCATTTACCGCTGCAGCTTTTAACAGAAAGGGTTGAAAATCTATATTTACAGTACGCGTTACGTATTTAGCTCAGTCAGCTGTTTTATTTGCTGCTTCGTAAATATGCAGTTCGCTCACGTCCGTGATCAAACTTTGTCTTCACTCTCAAATACAACATATGTGTTTGTAAAAGCTTTTCATTTTTTGCATTTACTCTTTGAAGTCTTTGTTTTTTTTTTGCTGAGCTTCACTCATAAGTATTCTGCAGTCACATATTTGTTGAAGTGGGGATTCAATGTTTTCTTCCAACTGGCAGCGTACATGCATATTAACTGCATATGAATTAATTAAGAATAAATTAAATGTTGCAGGAATACAAGAAGTTCAGAGGACCTGTTTGCATCGTTACCGTGGTTACAGACAAGACTGGATTATTTTCAACACAACCATAGACTGTATATAAAAGTGGATGTATCTTCTGAGTGCCACTAGAGGTCGGCTCCAAAAAGCCTCCGGCTCCATAGACTCCCATTCAACTTCTCTCATCAAATCCAAAGTGAATCAAATGTGTCCATCAGTTATCTCGGTGTTGTTAGCTAAAGTCACTCCTTCTTATTAGTTTTCTGGAGGTCCATCTGAAAATAATCCCTCATTCATTAGAAAAGAAGATTCAAGAAGACCTGTTTTTGGGGGCGTGTCTGTTTGATTGACAGGCCTGTGGTGCAGTCAGGTGACAGCTATCGGTGGGCGGGACGTAGTATCGTCAGGTTTCCGATCAGATCGAGTCAGATTCACCAGCTCGTCCAAATATGGTCACTTCCCGCTCCGAATTAAAGATGGTGACGGACAGAATCTGAACTGGAGGCTTCATAACGTTCCTAAACCGACGTGGTGACGTCGCTGCCGGTTGGTCCTGTCCTCCTACCTGCATGTGGGACTCTGCTCTGTAAAGATGCTTCTCATGGTCTCGTGCTTTTCTCTCGTCACTTCAATAAATATTGTGATTTACTTTCCCCCGTTTTCTGCGTTGTTGAATCCCTCTCTGCAGGTCCCACCGGCGGCGGTGGGGATCAGGTCACAGGACCGTCTCCGTGACCACCGGGCCATGCTGGCGCCCAAATATTGACCAGCGCACGGATTGGCTCATCGGTATTGTTTTGCGCGGCCCGAAGTTAATCGGCTCAGCGTCAGCTCTCTGTTTGCACTTGAGCTTCCACGGCGTTGCCAGCGACGACGACTAAAGTTAACAAAAACAGCTGTGTGTTCATGTGATGTGTGAGACACACAAACACCAGCGGGAAGGCCCCGAAAGGAAGCGGGGAATCCTCCGATCTGCACAGCAGCACAAACTGTGAGAGACACACACTAACGCACGCACACACACACACACACACACACACACACACACACACACACACATTTCACATCAACAGGCCACCACACAAGTTCACACCTCTGACAGTTGAGTGTTTAAACACCCACAATCGCACAAACACACACATCCAAACACACAAAACAGTGCCAGACTCCCCGAAGGACCACTACCCAGCTGTAAACTGAAAACACACACACACACACACACACACACACACACACACACACACACACACACACACACACACACACACACACACACAGAAGCAGAATGGATTACAGTTTAAGCAGCCTGGCCTTCTGCAGCATACGCTGAGGCAGCTGTTTCTAGATCTGTCTGTGTGTGTGTGTGTGTGTGTGTGTATGTGTGTGTGTGTGTGTGTGTGTGTGTGCGTGTGTGTGTGTGTAAAATGTTAACAGCCAGCAGAGTGAAGGGGGCTCCAGTTTACAGTCGTCCAACATGGATCAATAACTCCCCCCTGACCTCTGACCCCTGACCCCTGACCTCTGACCCTTGACCCTTGACCCTTATTACCCATCAAGTGCAACGTCAAAGTTGTGGAGATTCATTTCCGTTTCAAACTGATTGATTCTCCTCGTCGGTTTGATAAAACCATGAAACAGTGAAGAAGAGAAGCAGCAGCCGCTTCAGATAAACAGCTTTCATCTCATCGACTCTCGTTATCTCAAATCATTTTCATTCAAATCACTTCGTCTCATTTTGAATTTTAGGCAACAACAACAACAACAAAACAAAAAAACTAAATCTTGGAATTCAGCCTCCAGGCCGAAAAACCGATTTATCATTTTCCACATTAGTTTATTGGCGAGGGGAAGTAGGGGGATCATCTGTTGACGGAGAAGTTGATCTTGCGAGACAGTTCAATATTAAATCCTCTCT
>NW_027185394.1:2612482-2662482 GCF_022577435.1 Embiotoca jacksoni
CAACCTCATAACCGCTCCCATATTTGACATAAGTATCATTCTGAGAACATATGAAACCAAAATGGACACAGAGGAGGAAGGAGTTGTTTTATTCATAAGGAGTATACGGTTGTAAACTGGCAGCTCAATAAAGCAGTCGCCCGGAGCTCCAGTGTTATTCAACTAATAGACTTAAGTGCCGAGCAACGCTTTTTTTTGTTTTTTTTGTTATTGCTTTGTTTGGCTGCTGTTTATTTAAAAGAAGAAAAAAAAAAAGGACGTGAAATCCTTCTTTTGAAATATGTGCGCGTTATTCTTCGATTACATCTGAAGCAACAAGCCACATGCCGTGTGAAGCGTATGTTACGGTCCTCCTTCGTCCGTCATAATTAACGCAGCGCTTCCGTCGCTTCAATCACTGCGAGCGTCCTCCGTTTGATTGCTTCCGACGTCCCTTAAAGAAACCGATAATGAGTCTGTCGGAGCTGCTCCGGCATCCCGCTGATCGCCGCCTATAAGATAATTACAACCAACACGCAGAGCGGTGGAACGGAAGGAAATCCAGCCTGAAACTGAAATTTGTACATCAGTGTGGAAATTGAGCCGGAGTCTGTGACTGAAGGTTGTTCTCTTCCTTCGCTGGACTCAAATCTCCAGAGTTAAAGCTTTGCCTCCCGATGCAGCCGCCGAACCCGCCGACCCCCGTCGACACGGACGCTGATTGCATTCGGCCTCCAATCATCCGGGCTTTGAAAGATCCCCGTGTCACGTATTTTTACATCCCTCCGTTGTTCTTTTCAAATACTAAATTGACACCTTTTCAGACGACGCTTCAAATATGGACGTCGCCGCGCAGCAGCTTCACGACTCTGAGTGGTGGTGCTAAAGGACGGACATCGATTTGTTCCCGCGGAACCGCGACCGTGTTTACAGAGACGTTAACCTTTGACCTTTTGGATATAACGTGACATCGCTTCATCCAACTTTTTATCCAATCGGACATTTGTGTGAAACCTTAGTCAGAATTAGCCTGCGAATTCTTCAGTTGGTTTTCGCGAGGTCGCCGTGACCTTCGACCTCCAAATTCAAATCACTGCACCCCCGAGTCCGAGTGGACGTTTGTGCCAAACTTGAAGAAATTCCCTCGAGGCGTTCCCGGAGAGAAGAATCGGACGGTACGACCCGAACAGAGCACACGTGCCTCGTCTTTCTCCAACGTCGGCGACGCCACACGAGTACATTTCCTCCCATAATGCAGCTGGAAAAAAAAAAAAAAAAAAAAACAGCCCAAACCAACAGCTCAATGCAAAACCTGATGGCATCACGACGCACAGAACAAGACGCCAACACCGATCTTTGTTTCCCATTTTTTTGGATTTATGACCGGTGAGATCCTGCAGGCAGCGAACGCTCATCATTTCAGACGCAAACAGGGTTTTTCACGAAGGACACCAGGTTATATTTAGAAGTGTAATTTCTCACATTCATTAAATAAACTCTCGACCACCTAAAAAAAACGTCTGGTACCTGCAGGCGGTTCAAACTCCCGGTGAAACCCACCGAGTCCATTTCCAACTCGTTAAATCAAAAGACAATCCACTTCTACAACTTTGCATAAATGTTTTCACCTGACAGCAAAAAACAACAAAAAAAGCTGCGTCAACCAGCGGCTCGGTGCTCTAATCCTCCATCGTTGCCAAAAAAAACAAAATGATGCCGCTTTATAAACAATCACTGGAGATGCAGCTGGAACGAACAGATCTGCCGGCAATTACGACCAACAGGGTTCGTGATAAATTTTGTCGGCGGAGTCATTATGCAAAACCAAACCGATTCACTTCCACTTGCCGTCGCGCGCGTTGCTGCTGTTTGTTCAAAAGGTCGAGTCCCAACGCTGAGATATGATTTATTGATTTCTTCCAATTTAGAATTCGCAATTAGCGCTGCACTCCTCGCCCTCGTTAACCGTTACTGCCGAACCCGACGAGGCTGCAACACTTCACGTGTCAACTCTCTCTTTTCTTTTCTTCACCCGAGAGTGTTTGCACCCCGGCGGGAACAAGTTGTGATCCCTCACAGGCAAATTGGGTATAGTTTCAGGAACTGACAATTTAATTGATTTGGTTTGGCCGTTTCAAATTGTCCCTCAGGCTCTCTCTTTTTTACAGACTTCACCAGAGTACTTGTCACATTTTGTGCGCACAGCCTGAACGCAACACAACAAAACCTTCGAGGAGCGAGTGTCCAAAGAATTGGGGCTTTTTGTTTTTCCAGTTTGACACAATTCAAAGACACAAAAAAAAAGAGAGAGTTCCTGGAGTTTCGTGACAGTACGCCTTTCAGAGAAGCAATTTTCTCAACACCGTCGATTGAGAGGTTCCTCGCGGTGGCGTCCACGTCGCCGTTGCTTGGCAACGGTGTCGTCACGACTAAAACCGCTCGAACGACGTCGTAACCGGCAGCTCACGAGTTCCACTTGAACGCAGCACACCCGTTTGGGAAACACTGCACCCGTTCGGTGTCGCTCGTTTCTAAGCGTCAAGTTTGAACGGCGGTGCATTCAGGCTCAGTCAGCTGGGGGTTTTTTGGGATGCTTTCCAGACAAATAGCACGTTGCGTAAACTGAGCTTTGAAGTTTGGGCTGTAAAAGAGTCGAACCTAATTGGTTGCGTTGTGTCGTAACTCTTGCTACAATCGGAGAAAACATCCGGTGTAAATCCTCTAAACGGTACCGGCGAGGAAAACCGTTGAACAAATTTATAGCGAAGGGGCACGGAGCCAGAGATCGCTCGTAAGGGGCGCCTAAAAGCTCAAAACGTTCCTCAAATTGGCACAAATTATAGAGATGGAAGTAAAATCTGCACAGATGGACGCTTCAGCAGTTTCCTGCACAAAAAGCTACAAACATTAAACAAGCGGTGTTTCCTCCAAACCGGCGGAGCTTCCTTCCTCCAAACTGCTGACTAAGTCCGAGAGCTTCGAATCCAAAGGGACATAAAAAAGCTTTTAGCGCGGCGTGAACACGTATCACCTCATTAATGTCCACTCCCCGAGTCCTCGTTTGCTTTGCTGATTTATGCAATTCTTCGTTTTACGCTAGTTGCCGCAAAGTGCTTTTAGCTTTTAACACCGCTGCTGGAAACCTTCCCCATCCGTCCCCGTCCCCCCCCGTCCCCCGTCCCCCCAACAAACAACAATCATCACATTTCAGTTCCTCAGCATCTCAGTCTGAGACTCCTCCTCTAACACTGCTTTCCTGGTGGAGAACCCTTTTAGGGTTTTTTAGGTTTTGGCCGGTTACGTTTCAGTAATTAAGTCGTGCAGCTAGTCCGGCGTAAAAAAAATAAATCTGGCAGGTTAAATTCAAACTGGCGTCAAATCTTTGGTAACCGCTAATCTAAGATTACCCTCCCCCGCCCTCCCTCCAGACGAAGAGAGGTTGTCTGCAACATCTTCAATTACTCAAACTGACGCCGGGTCCATTTTTACAAGTTGTGGAGCAGAACAGAGCCGGCGGTTGTTAATGAGACATTCAGGGAGCGAATGTGGTTTAATAAAACATTCAGAGGAGCTTCTGTGCTTTAATTTCAAGCGGTCGGCTTCTTTTTTTTCTTTTTTTTTTCCGTCTCTGATATAAAGTCACTTTCTTCTTTCCATCATCTCCGACTCGCATCCATTTAAGAAGAAAAGAAAAAAAAGAAATACGGCGGGCCGCCCCTTATTAAAACTTTTGTTTCATTTCAGGAAAATGAAAACTACGCCGGGAATGTCGCGAAGCTCTCAAATCAAAACGCGATGATGAAGTTAAAGAAATAAAAGTCGTAGAGAGAGATGGATGAAAAAAAATAAAAATAAAAATTAGCTCAGTCACCATCTAACAACTCATTTCTCTTCTGACTCAGCAGTTTTATTTGGTAAAGACCCGACTCTTCCTCTCAGTGACTGCAGTTAATCACCTGCGTTGCCTCACCTGCCTGCTCAGCTGCATGTTATTAGTTCCCCTCCTCCTCCTCCGCCCTCCTCCTCCCTCCTCCTCCGCCCTCCTCCCGCTCCTCACAAATACAAATGAAGGATTTCATTTGGTTTCTATCCAGACGTGAACACCCCAGAAGAAATTACATGAATAAATGATTTTCAGCATCGTCTCCATTTGCTTTTTTATGGGGATGTTTGGGTCCTTAGAGCACTTTAGTCCACCACTGAAACGCTGAAAAGTCACTTTGAAACACCAGACGGGACATTTTTTTTAAGTAGTTTAACATTCAAACAGCTCTGCGATCTTTTTTTTTTTTTTTTTTTTTTTTTTTACCCCGAATTAAAGTTCCTTTGTTTCCTGAACCAACGCACACGTAGAACTGGAAACTATTGTGGTTTACTTTTAATAATGAATATGCTAAAAAACTATAAATGTAAATTCTTATCATGTCACTTAAAGAGGTTTGAGGTTTGTTAAAATATATTATTCTCTATACGTGATGTTGATTGATGGTATTTGTTGATCCACTCACATTAAACTGTGAATTATTGGCCAACTTGGGGATGTTTTCTTTAGTTAGTTTTGTTTGTCTATTGTCTTTCTGAACGTTGACACATCCATAAGTGTATTTATTTCATTTGTGTTAGTCCTTTTTTGTTATATGTTGAAATGATATAGAAAATGAGAAGGGAGTTTATCCTAATAAATAAATCAACTGCACTTGCCTTCAAACATTTGTCTCGGTTTGTGTTTGTGTGTTTTCAATCAACCTTTGCGCCACAAACAGTTAAGAGATTTTTTCCTGTTTTATTTGAGTCTTTTTAAAGTTATTTTCTTCCTCCTGTTGATGCAGAACCACAACTAGCTGTAACTAAATGTTCTATCCAGTTTGCAGATGAAGAAATGTGCAGTTTAGAAACAGAAACCGAACGAGATCAACAGTAACTTGCTTCTTTGAGGTTTGTGAGTAGTTTTACCTGTTTTTAATAAAAAACATGAAAGGAAATAAAAGAGGCTCATTTTGCACAAAAAAAAAATAAAAAACCTTGAGATTCTCTTACAGGATGTACTTGAATTATTCTTTATGCAGTTTGCAGCGGAGGATTTTGGCCAAATGAGTTTTCAAATAAACAGGCAGCCTGAGGACGACACGTCGCAGCAGATAAACCTGATTACGAAGCACCAGTTGGTTCGTCGCTGCAGACATTATTAAAATATCCGAATATTTAACATTACGCCTTTGGACCTGTTGCAGCCGTGAGCTTTTTTGCAACGGATGAAGCACCGAAACACCTGAACAGACGGAGACATATTTTCCATATTTCCAGCTCACTGTGTGCGGATGGTTCTGACGTGGACTTCAGATTTAGATCCCGTCAGTCAAAACGTGGCGCTCCATCTTTTCATCTGCAGCGCTGTTTTATCTCGGCCCTCGTCACCGTTTACCTGCAGCACCTTCTTTATTCTGATTTATCTTTTTATTTTTTTAGACAGAGAGAGGGGGGAAAAAAATTGGCTGAAAAATGGAGCGACATAATCTTTAATGCTTTCATTAGAATGATTTTTAATCCTCTTGCTCAACAAGAGGCTGCAATGCAGAAGTGGGTAACTTTAAGCCGTTTAAACATAAATGCCACCTGAATTCATCTGGATGATGGGCACTCATTAGTTTATAGGTTGGAAATCCCTGCGGTCACGTTTCACCCTGCGACTTAAACACTTCCGCTTCCTCCATATTCTGCTTTCATTTCACTTTGACAGAAAATCTGCATTTTTATTTCTTTATTTTTGCCTGAAAAGTGGTGTAAAAGTACAACAGGAGAAAGACTCGCACACACACTTACTTTTTTAACATATTTCAGAATGTTAAAAATGAAGAAAAGTAAATGTTTCATATTCATCGCAGGAGAGTTTCTCTGTGCTCACTGAAAAGCTGACCTGAGGGGGCGGGCCTACGAGTAGGATTTGTGACATCACAAGTCTTTCAGAAGCAGATCTCGGATCAGTATTCAACTTTAACAAGTACAACGTGCAAAATTCAGCACATGTACCATGAAAATGGACTCGACACTGAAGTTTGAAACATCTCGTATCCAGCATTTAAACTTGCATGAAATACATTTGCATATTCATAGATTCTGGGATTTTTAATGAGGGAGAAGTGGTAAATGTCATTTTCAGGAGTTTTACAGGATTGGATTTGTTGTCGTTTTTTTTGTGGAAAAAAAAACAACATCAAACCGAAATTAATGTTGAAAGTAGAGAATTTTTCTGCCTTTTAAAGCATGTCTGGAGGGCATCTTTAATGTTTGATATGTTTGTCTGCACCTGTAACCACAGAAAGGTCGGAGTTCACTCGCAAATCTGGGAGGACTTCCCACCAAAACAAGCTGCGCATCCCAATATCCACACCAGCACACTGTTCAGGAGCAAAACCATGCAGTTCAGAACGCAGCAAAAGCTTTTCAGCTGCTGTTTAACTGTTCTTCCACAATTTGCTCGACACGGCTTCAGTCGCAGATTCTTTTTTTGGTACTTTGTTAACCAATTTCGGGAAATATATTTAGATGACGGAAAAAAAAAGGTCTGAAATAGGTCAAATACGTTTTAATGTGCCTAATTCAACCCGGCGAGTACGAGTCTGAATTATTTTCTGCTTTAATTTGGGTCAGGTCTCTCTCGTTAAAGACTTAGTTAAAAAAAAAAAAGCGTGATCATTATCTCGCTGTTAATATCTCTGTATAGAAGGCTAATTGTTTCCTCTAGTTCGCGCGGCGCACCCATTCAGATATACACGGTGAACATCTGACCTCCTTTACAGCCGACGCGCGCGGCTATTAACCTCGTTTACACATCAACAGGTGTTTTCACTTCGTCTGGGTCATCAGACGCCGTTCTGAACGGCACAAAATGCTTAATGAAGCAAAAAGTCGGGGTTGTGACAGCAGAGATGTGCACAGAAATATTCACGAGACGCTCGCAACCCTCCTGTCCTCCGATAGTAATTTACCAAAAGGCTCGTCAGTGTTTGTTTTGTCCTTTTAATGGTCATTACCTTAATTGTGGTTTAAAGAGACGGCGCTGTGGATGGGGGGGGGGGGGGGGGGGGAGCAAAGTCAAGGTCAGTAAACATAACGCTTATTTTTAAGCCTTTCTGTGATTTTTCTTAACGACTCAATGTTTATGCGGCTCAGGATGTTGAACTCTAACCTCACGGGAAGAAAGATTAAAGGACTCAGGGAGCGCCGAGCCCCTCTGTGAGAGAGAGTGTGTGTGTGTGTGTGTGTGTGTGTGTGTGTGTGTGTGTGTGTGTGTGTGTGTGTGCGTTTGTCTGCCGCTCGGGGGGTTTAAATTACTTTGACAGTCCTCCTCTCTCCTGAGGGCAGAGTGTTAATGAACTCCACCGGAGTCATTCTACAGTAAGTACAGTTATCACACTAAATTATGACACCGTTTTATTGCTGTGCTGCAGCGGAAGATGCAATGTGGTTCTTTAAATAAATATCCAAAACAAATTAATGCAATAACTCAGTCAGCATCCAACAGATGTCCAATTATGATGTTTTCCATTTAAGCTGAAGGTAATGAGAATCCGTGTGTTTGGTGTTTCCACTGAGGCTCAGATTTAGTTTAAAAAAAACTGATATTTGGAGATTTGAATGGTTCATTAAAAATCATTCCAAAGAAAAAGTCGCCCAACCAACCGAGAAAGATTATCGTTTAAAATCTGGCCTTTATGTGATGAATCTCTTGTCGTTATGAGAGTTTCTTACTCTGACTCTGTTTTCATGCCTCCACTTGCGTTAAAGTTGTGACTGCAGCAAAGCGTGTAACTGTGACGCCTCAACATCGCCGAGCGTAGCGGTCTCACGTTTTGCTGTAGTGGACGGGCGTGTCTATTTCACGCCTCGCCGTGAAACGGTTGAGCTTCTGTAGACTTTTACGTTTTATTTGTGCTTCCTGGTCTTAAACCTCTAACTGGTCTCTTTTGCATTTACAACTTCCACTCGAGTGCAGCGAGTTCAAAACCAAAACAATGGGCTGAAAGTTGCTAAAACACCACGTAGGGATAAAGGTCACTGCAGAATAAAAACGGGTGAATCAATACCAGCCTCAACGCGTACATCACACACATTTGATCCGTTGTTAATGTGAAAAGGAAATTACTGCTGGTTTTAAAGTGATAGGTGATATTCTTCCGTCTTAAATCTCTTTTTTTTTTGTGGTTAAAATTGTGGCTAGAAATGTTTATCGAGTCGTATTTTATTTCCTGCAGGAAAGTCTACGCATGAGTTTCAGCGCCGTCTCCACACAGACACAAACTCTGGTCGGGAAGTTTTGAATGCTTTTGATGTTTTATTTTATTCTCTCGCCGCCCCAAAAGAACCAAAAACACAATTCAAGTTTAAAGACGAGCGCGGCAACGGAAATCCTGAAATCTGTCTGAAAACTCGAATCTGCGGTTTCAAAAAATAATAATTCTCCAATCTTAAAAAATAAATAAATAAATATGAATAGAATATGACCTGCAGTGTGTGAATATTGGCAGCCGTCGCATCCGCCACTTGTTGAATCACAACGAGATCGTCCTCCGGGTGCGGTGCGAGCGCCGGCACCATGCCGGGCCGGCACCGCCGCCTCGGCTGCTCTTATCTGCTCCTTCCTGATTTAGAAAAAGGCTCGCTTCTGTGTGTGTGTGTGTGTGTGTGTGTGTGTGTGTGTGTTTGGCAAAAAGTATGAATTGCAAATAGCCGCTGAGGTCGCATTAAAGACGGTGAAGAGAGGCGACGTGTGCAGCGCCGGGCGCGTTGCTGCCGCAGCGAGCAGCGCTGAGTGGAAGAGGCAGGTCAATACCGACCGGGCTGTAAACACACCATTTGTAAATCTCTGTCATCCACTGCAGATATTGGTGGGAGGGTGGCGGGGGGGGGGACTCGCAGGACGGAGAGGAGGAGGAGGAGGGAGGAAGAAAAAATGAAATGTGGCCAAGAAAGGAGAGTCAATAATACGAGAAAAGGACTGTAAAGAGAGTCGGGGAAGAATTGATGGAGGGAAGGAAGGCCGAGGGAGTAAAGGAAGGAGGGAATAAAACACATTCAAGTTGCAGGAGGGGAAGGACAGAAAGGAGGTGAAGGGGAAGGACAGGAAGGAGGTGAAGCTTAAGGAAAGAAAAGACCTGAGGCATGACGAGTAAGTCATGGAGAGCGAGGGAATAAGAATTATGTGAAGGAGGAAGAGAGATGGGAAGAAAGTGAAATAAAATAAATGGAGGGAGGAAAGGAAGAAGGAGGTACAGAGAGGAGAGCAGGAGGTGAGGTGAGGTGAGGTGAGGTGAGGAGAGGAGAGGAGAGGAGAGGAGAGGAGAGGAGAGGAGAGGAGATTGAATGAAGCGGAGATGGAAGAGGAGTTACTATAGAAAAGGAAGGAACTGAAGCAAGAAATGAGGAGACGAGGGAAGGTTAGAAAGAAGTGAGGCAGAAGTGAGAAAGAAATAAGGAAGAAGGAAGAAAAGAGGAAAAAATAAGCAAGAATTGAAGGAGGTGGTAAAGATGTGGAAAAGTAAAACTAACATGGAGGGAGAAAAGAAAAGAAGAAAGAAAGGTAGATAAGGAACGCAGGAGGTGGATGAGTTACTGCAGGCGAAGGAAGCAAAGGAGGGATGAAAGGATGAAGGAAGGAAAGGAGGGATGAAAGGATGAAGGAAGGAAGAAAGGAAGGAAAGGAGGGATGAAAGGATGAAGGAAGGAAAGGAGGGATGAAAGGATGAAGGAAGGAAGGAAGGAAGGAAGGAAAGGAGGGACGAAAGGGTGAAGGAAGGAAGGAAAGGAGGGACGAAAGGATGAAGGAAGGATGAAAAGGAGGGATGAAAAGATGAAGGAAGGAAGGAAAGGAGAGATGTGTTCAGAGAGTGACGGAGACGACGAATAAAAGAGGAATAAATAATCCTGAGGGGAAACTTTGCTATTTGGGTTTGTACCCCAGCCGCTGCCTCCCTCCCTCACGTCCTCTACGTGCTGCAGTGGGGGTTTGTTTGTTTTCTCCACCAGCTCGTCTGTCTTTCAGGTGGAGGAGAAAGAAAAAAGAAAGAAAAGAGGAAAAAGGAGCCCTTCCGGAAACAGACTTGATTGATCGTTCACCGCGATTCATCGTCCTGCTGTCAGATTTGCCCACAAGGCTGCCAGTCAAAAAAAAAAACAGGCAGCCAATAACCCACCTGGCACTCAGTAGGGTGGGAAAAATATCAAGCTTCCCACAACAACCCTCCCACCCCCACCCCCCGTAGTGTAGGATGACAGGGGGGGGACAATGATTGTACTTCGGCAGACGTACCTGGTAGTAATACTTCTTAATATCTGCAGCCACCAACGTGCAAAAAAAATAAAATAAATAAAGGGACGAGGCTGGTTTAATACCAAAGAAAACTAAACAAAAGAGCAGATGCCGACTTGTTGTCTTCCTACAACAACAACAACAACAACAACAACAACAGGCCTCTGAGCAGTAAACATGGTCACTGCTGCAGCGAGCAGCTGTGGAGCTCGATGCACTTCCTGCCCTGACAGCGTCCACCGGTGTGTGTGTGTGTGTGTGTGTGTGTGTGTGTGTGTGTGTGTGTGTGTGTGTGTGTGTGTGTGTGTTTACATGTGGGAAGAGGATCAAGGCAAATTTCACAATGTGTGTTTTTTCTTCTTCTTCTTCTTCTTCTTTTCCGTCGGAGACACCTGCTTTACACCCGGAACAACCTGATCTCCGGTCTCGCTGCGACCCGCGGGGCCTCCTGCGGTGAGGCCGATCCAATCCGGTCACGCAGACGCACAACTGTTCAGTAACGCCAACCTAAATGCGCTAATTTGGAAGATATCGCTTTTTTTTTTTCTTTTTTTTCCCCGAAAAGCTCCTCTGCGGCAGAACCTTCTGGAAAGCGGACGTCGTGCGGTGAATAAGCTCCGTCGGCCCGCCGCCACCCACCTCCAGTCAGAAGACGGTAAAACGACGCCGCAACAAACATCTGCGACTTATCGAGTCAGTTTTGTCTGTTAATGTGTTTTGTTAAAAACAAGCGCAGGAAACAGTCAAAACAGACAAATGTCCATTTTGTTTCGAGAAAATTTGCGTCGCGGGAATAACCATCGATTTGAGAAGTGAAGCCGACGGCACCGAGTCGGACCAGAAATGGTTTTATTTCAGCTCCTGGATGAACCTGAGAAAATATCTGTGTCGTCAGCAAAACCTTCTCCATTAAAGTATTAATAAAACTGCACCTGTAGTTGTTTTGTCTTTTCTTTTTTTGTATTTAATCAATTTTGATTTCCTCCTCGACCTGTTTCCAGTGTAAATAATCAGGCTGCTGTTTGATCTTAACAGATATAAATGGTGCTTTTCATTTGTTCTCGAATGTATTTTGTTTTCCTGGTCTTATTATTGGCCTGTCAATCAGAAAAGAAAGTTTGATTGATTGGACTTAGCCACAGTTGCAGCACACCTGAATATTTGACATCTTGCTTAAATTAATTCCACGTATTTAAAAGCAAATCTTGGCGAACTATTTCATTTTCGGAGGGTGAGGAAATCCTGTTGCCTCTCGTCTTTTAATTTTACTTTCATTTTTACGAGTTCTGTGAAATTTTGGATGACAAATTCTCATTTCGGACTTTCACATCAAACTAACATTTTTAAATGTTAAAAAAAATCTCGAGACAATATTACAATATTACAATATGTGATATCTTCTAGCTTCTCACTGTAGAGGAACCCCGGGAGCTTTTCAACTTTCCCAGCGGTGATCCTCTTACGGGCCCCTTCCTGTCTCTGTAATATCTCTCAGCTCACTACAAACAGCTGGTATCCAGGTGTTTGCACAGGACTTAAAAAAAAAGAGAAAAAAAAGAAGAGCTCAAATCAATAAGCTTGCAAGGTCGTTGGTTCTGGATGAGGACGGAGCGGCCCGTGTGTGTGCACACTGTCAGGCAGCCGCATCAACTCCACCAGAACGTTCACGGGACGGGAAAAAAAAGAAGCTATTATTAATTCATGGAGTCCCGACAGCAAAGCTCAACAGCATCGTTATAGGAGTGAAGAAAACAGCTGACCGCGATGCCCTGACAGACAGCGAGGAAGGTGAGTAAGACACGGTGAAAGGGAGGCCAGGTAAAAGTCAGCGGGGAGACAAACTCATGGAGCAAGACCAAGTGATATGGGGAGATATATAATATATATATATATAAAAACAAACCCTTCCCACCCCCCCCCGGAAAGAAAAAACGTACAAAGTGCGTGAGCGTGTTGTCGGGTGTGCGTGCTTTGACTCCGAGCCGGTTATCATCGCAAAAGTCCTCCTGCATTATTTACGAGCCTGTCAAAGGACACGGAAGGAGCATAAGAAAAAAAATAAAAATAATAATAATAATAAAATAGCCAACAGCTCGGGGGTAACTTACGATGCATTTGCAGAGTTAATCTGAGCCGGCCAGCTGATTGCAGCGATATCCAGAAGAAGACGGGCGGCGCGTACGAGCGCAGGTACGAAGATACGGCAGAGTCGGGTGGAGATTCAGCTTCTGAGGGCGGTTTGTTCCCCGCAGACTGCAGCAGCATTACAAGCATTACTAGCTATAATAACAGCAGGAGGGATATACAGAAGTCTTATGTTGTGTTTGGATCAGAAAGGCTTCACCTTAAACACGACCAGGACATTTCTATTTTTTTTTTTTTAACCCTGTAATTATTACCTCAATTATTTGTTTAAATTCCACAATAAATTATTGTTTAACCATTTTGTTTTTTTGTTTTTACTTCAAAATTTCAGCTTTTATTTATTTTTGTTACTTGGTGTTTTGTTTGCAAAGTTCATTTTTATCATGTATACCAGGTAATGTACTAAATAATATCCTGAACTACTGTACTGTCTGCACAAACTGACACAAGGCAGTCAAATCTAAGGAGAGTTAGCGCTCTTTTCCTTCAGATTTATCGGTTATTTGATGAGAAAATAAAAAATAAAAAAAAGAACACAATGCTGGGATTTATGGGTATTATAATATCTTAATATCAAAATGGCTCAAGGTTCCCTGTCCTCCGAAAACTGGACAAATCAAGTGCTGTTAGTTCAGATTTGATCTCGCATGTTAAAAACAACAAGAACTGTTTTTGTGACTTTACTCTTCCATCTCGATGGTTCAGTTCCTGCAGAGAGGACATCCAAAAAAACAACAACAACAAAGAAAAGGGAGTACTTCCTTTATGCGGTTGGAAAGCGGCTCCTCTGACATGGAAGAGGCGTTCAGGTGCTGCTTCAGGACAGGAATATTCTAGTGCTGATGACAGCACATCAATGCACAATTAACAATACGTCCGAAGGGAAGTTACAATAAAGAAGAAGAAGAAAAAAAGAAAAAAGCCCCGAAACCAAGCGGGCAACATGTATCATTAAACTTTAAAGGTCTGTCTGAACAAAAGCCAAAACTGTCAACAGCTTTGATATAACAGAGCAGCCACGGGGTGGTGGTGGTGGTGGTGGTGGTGGGAGGGTGGAGGAGGGGTTGGGGGGGGGGGGGGTACACAGTTGTTTTTTTCACATTATTCAACTTATATATAACTGACCGACACGCAAATGCAAGTTACGAGAAAATGTACGAGAAGAACGGCGAAAAAAAAAAAGACACGTGGAGGTGAAACAATAATATCTCGCTTACGATAAACAGCTACTGGTATAATTCACGTACGATAGAAAAAATTAATTTTAGGCAACGTTCGGACCCGTTACCGTGACGACGTCGTACTCGAAGGATGTACGTTTTGTATCTTGGCAACAAGCGTGACCGGAAGCAGCTCCGGTCGACTCGACTCGAAATAAAAGTGCAACAGAAGCCCCAAATTAATTTATTCATCGATAAACGTTGAGCAAAATAAGATCTTAAATGTCGTTGAATCGCCCACGACTCATTATGATTTATTTTTTGGATTTTTATCCATCCACACCTCTTCCCACTTTGGATTAAATGGGATTTATTTCATATCGTTTCACCGCCTCACAATAAACACTCGTGGAACAACGGTGTTGCAAGTTAAGGTGGCGCGAAATCCCCGAGCAGCAAAGAAGAAAAGAAAAGGGCAGAAAAACAAACACCAAACAATTACCGATGTTCTCGGTGCTCCGGACTCCCAAACGCCTCCGATCGTGCCGCGTAAGCGACACGGAAACAAAGCGCAAATTGGGTTTAGTTGAATACCGGCGCAGTCATTTTCAATAAGAGCGCTTTAATTTGCTTTCCGGGGGAAATCATTGATTTGCGGCACCTTTTCCACTAATTAGGAAACCGAAGGAGACACAAACAGTGGCGCCGCTGCCGAGGCAATCAGCACAATCACAAAACAAAGGTTTGGGATTCAGGATCTTATCTGCAGACTTTGGTTGCTGCAAAACAGGAACAGGAATATTTTTCTTTGTCTGCTTCCCAAGTTTTCTTGGCAGTTTTGCCTCAAAGGCCCGACGATGCTTTTAACTTTCATGTCAGCTCATGTTCGGCGTGTTACAGTCGAAGGTCCAACTCTTACATCAGCGGCGTTACAAGCGGCGAGTACAAGGAGGAAGTAAAGGTCAAAGAGGCAGCGACGTGATGACACTCCTGTTGCATTCAAATGATCATCTCAAGGTAACAAAACAAAAAAAAATGGAGACATGAGGAGCCAATTAGAGCAAACGGGGAAAGAAGAGCCGGGAGAAGGTTTTAACAAACTGTTTTTGTTTTAACAAACTGTTTTTGTTTTAACTTGAAAAATAATCGATGTCAAAAGAAAATAAGCGCTCAGTTTGTGGCTAAAAAAATAGAAAAACACTCGAGCAGTTTGAAGAGCGGGAAGCCGGCGCGTTATCCGTCAAAATGACCTGCTGGTCGTTTTACAGCTTCGGTAAATCGCTGTTAAAATACGGGGTCAAATAGAAAGAGGTCTCCTGTCCTGGCAAAGCGTGACATAGACACGCTTTGCACTGTCTGGAGCAGGAAAGTTACACGGTTTGAAAACATGAAATTTACAAGCGCGTAAATATCGTGTTTTTTGCTTAAAGTTTCATTTTCCTCGTAAGTCACACGGCTGTAAGCGCGCAGTAGGTTTAGTTTTTAAAAAGCGTGGCTATCTCACGCTTTGCTGTCTCGGACCGGCGTGTCTATTTCACGTTTTGCTCGTGCTGCCGGCATAACCACAGCTAATAGACCAATTAGATATTGGACTCGTACGAAGTGTTTACAGCTTAAATGGTCCAAACCTCATCCTTCAAAGTTACAATCTTTGACTGAAACCCTGCGTCGAAAATAAATGAGTTTGAAGCCAAACATCAGGGGATCTTAAATTGGATCAATCTTGACTGGTAGCTGAACAGACCGCACTTAAATGTAACCCCATTAACACACCATAGGAAAATCTCCAATCTTTGAATCTGGCAGATATTGAATTATTCATAATGTGACTGACTTATATCACCATATAATTCTTTGAAAGGTGAAAAATCAAAAGCATGTTTTCAGGGGCTTGTTCGCTGTGAACAGAGAATCTGCCTGTGTAGCAGTCTCCTCAGCCGGCGCTGCATTGATGTACCCTTGAGCAATGCGGTAAGAAAAAAAAAAAAAAGCCTCAGCCTCTCATGTGGAGCAGCTCTGCTCAGCAGAAGAGGACCGTATAGATGTGAACACGTGTTGCTGTTCAAAAAAACAAAAAAACACGAGCATGTTCAGTCACTGCAGAACCGGTCATATAACACCTGAACGACTCCCCCTCGGGCCTCCGACCGCACAAGTGCAGGCGATTAAAATCTCCTCGAGTGCTCATTTGTAGTCCAGACAATAAATAAAAAAGAGCCGCCCCGGTTATAAACCCCCCCAGGACGGCACACGCCGCTTCCTTTCAAAAGGAATCTTACATCCTGGAATCAAGCACGAGTCGGGATACTTAGCATCAGCTGAGAAATTGCGTAGCTTGACCATTTCCATGTCTTAAAAAATAAAACCCCGTAATCACCGAGGAGCTTTGGTCCAATATATCAACAGCTTTGCCCCTCTGAGTGGAATTAACACAATAGCAGCATAATTAAGGATCATTTCCCCCCAAGAGCAAAAGTAGGTCAAATCGTAATGTCGGAAATTTATGTTTTCATTCTGATGAAACATAAAAATGAGAAAAAAAAAATTTTAGCACCGAAACCAAAACAGGGACAGAAAAAAAACCCAGAAACGCAAACGCAGCTGCATAAAACCACAAAGCAAACGTTAGCGATGTATTTTTTTTCTGGGGCGATACAGGGACATACATCAGCCCGTCCCAAAAGTCATTTTTCACCTCACCGTGGGGGGGTTTGTTAAAGCAGAGGTGTGGGCGGGCTGCGAGGACCAGATTACTCCGTCTCCGGCAATCAAGTAAGGTGGTGTTAAGCGTGACCTTGTGGCCGGACGCCGCCGACCTTCACCCACGGTGGGAGCTCGCCGCCGTTTCTCTCCCGGTTTTACCTCGGAAAGGATCGAACGTCCTTCCTGGCAGGTAGTTCACGCTTTTTTTAATCTGTAAATAAGGTTTCACGTGAAGCCAAACAAAAATACTTCCAAAGTAAAAAAACTTGAAGGTTTTCTCTGCTTGTATAATGACTTTATATACTTTATATATAATAATAAATGTAGTTTCATATTTGATCGTGGAATGATTTGACGAAACAACTCAAGGCCTCTCTTACCATTATTTATTTATTTTATTTTTTTAAACCATATCACATTCGTCCTCTGATGCATTTTGAAATAAGTTTGACTTTTTTCTACTTTTAAAAAGGTCAATAAAGAACTAAAGATGCTTAATTTGACCCTGAAATCTCAGTTTAAAATACAGAAGATAAGTTTTATCTTTACAATTAGAGACTGGAACAAAGTCCTCATTAAGAGTCATACATTTATTTGTTTTGGAGCCCGGGGCAGCTTGAAAAGCAAATCCAGAAGAGTTTTGACCTCCAGTTTCCTAAAAACGTTCTCTTCTGACATTCAGCACTTCGGCCTGTTTTCAAACTGCGCGTCGGGGAAATTGTGGTTATACGTCGTCGTGGGTCTCGAGGCGCCGAAGTTCGCTTCCCGTTCCATTTGTGTGCAAATTTGTGAGATTATCTCCGACATCCACCGGGACGTCCACCGGGACGTCCACCGGCGAATGATTTCATCTCCAAGACGGGCTCGGGACGTATTGATTATCTCGAAGGGGAACGGTTCAATTTATGCTACACCTGAAAAGTTGGAATAAAATTTCTCAAGTGGTTTGAAGGCATGAAAAGAAGATGCGGAGACTTTAAAGGGTGAAGATGATGAACAGATGCAGAATAATGAGGAGACACGAAACGACAAAAACAAAAGGACAATATTTCTTGGTGCGAAACTGGAAGCGAGAAGAAATAAAAAGCATAGAAGAAGAACTAAGGAGGATATGGAGGGGTGACATTTGGAGTTTGGTTCTTTTTCTGCACCAGACAGTTCGGAAACATTCATCCCTCGTGTTTTCTGTTTTTTTTCATATATATAATATTGTAGGTTTGTTTGTTATAACCCGAGGGGCCACAGGTGGTCCAAACTCAGCATTTTAGAGCTGGTCAATAAAGGAAGGACGTCTGAAGTGAGCAGGAAATGAGGCCGGCTGTTCTGTGAGAACATTAAAACGTAAAATAATAAACCGTAATATTTTAAAAACTGCCATATTGCTGTGAGCTGGTTGATATGGAGGCCAACACAACTACCAAATAAGTTACGGATCGGTAGCATCCTAACATTTATTAGTAGGCCAAACCGCTTCCTATGTAAGCCATAAATATAGTTTATTTTTCACCAACGTCCTAAAATAGCTGAAATTGTTCGTTCCTTTAAGCCGAAGGAAGCGGTGCGTTTGTTGGGGGTTATTTTCAGCTGTGGGTTAAAACACATTTCGCTGCTTTAGTGAGATCATTGGTGTGTTTAATAGTTTTTGGATGACAGTAGAGCTCGATGGCCCAGAGGAACAAGATGTACCACAGACAAGAACTGTGTTTTATTAATGGAACCTGTTGATAGAGAATATCACCGGCCGTATCGAGGCTGAAATCAGGAAAAAGAAACGCAGGACAGGAAATTGCTGCAGGCTCGATGGAAATGTATCACAAAAAGCCCGGTTAGGGAATTGGTCAGCAAAAGAAAGCTGGACATTAAGTTTCCTTGCAGCCCGGCTGTGGCCTGAATGTATGAACTGCAGAGTTATTAGGATAAAAAGAGAGAAACCAAGTAATTATAAACTGATGCCGCAGGGAGCGTTCATACTCCACTAACTACGCAGCACCAGGCATCTCAGAATTCATGAAAAGTCCCACTAACAAAGTACAGATCGAAACGCCGACCCTGATGGAGCCCATCGACGAAGAGAAATAATAAATAAATGAGTGATAAAAACACGGTTTGTTTCTACTGTGGCAAATCAAAAATAAATCCCCAGTGAAATCTGCCCAGAAGGAATCTGTTTTTGTTTGTTTCTTAAAGTTAAGACTGCAAAAGGGGCCACAATGAAATCCACTAAATACGAGAGGAGATAGAAAAGGGAAAAATGTTGAGGGGAGGATATAACAGCAGATACAGCAAGACGAGTGTGAAAGGGGGATTTAGTAAGCAGCTCCATGCAAAACAGATCATACAAATGTTAAACTATTTTGTTAAATTTTTTTTATTGCTTTTCATCTAATTGAAATTCCAAACTCATCCCAGTCCCGGTTCGCTCCACGTAATCAGTAAACCTGAAGCCGTCGCGTCGCTTCCAACGCACGCTGCAGCCAATTAGCTGCAGGTGCTCGCGTATCGTGATGCGGTGGAGCGGACCGCCACTTACTGCACCGGTACACGGCACCAAACACAAGCCGGATGGTGCAATTAACGGGTCCACCTCACCGTCTTCTACTTTGTAATCAGCAATGCAACCGCAACATCTTCTAATTGCAATTTCAGCATGAAACTACGAAAAAATAGCTAATTTTTGGTGATCTACTCTAATCTAATCTAATCTAATCTGATCTAAGACTCGCCAACAAATTAGGTTACTGTAACACATGAAAACTGAAAGTGGAAACAAAAGGATGTTTCGGAGTAAAAGTACTCGCAGGCAGTGTTTTACCGTCGTAGCCGGTCCAGGTGGAGCATCTGCTGATTTAACGGGCCGAGATACACCACTGCTATATATTGATTGATATATATAGATATATAGATATATAGATATATTGATATATATTATATATATATAAAGTTGGGATATTTTTCCGGCGTTTCGATGAATGTCGAGGAATAAAAAGCAGATCATTTTTCTCTAGACTAAAGAGGGAATTGTAGAGTCTAATATTAAAGTAGTGTAGATTCATAAATGAGACCCGAGCGAGTTCAAATTGTTGTGTTGTTACTTTTTGCTCATTTTCCACTCTGTTGGAAACCCAACACAACTTCAGTGTTAATTAGCTCCTTTGCAAATGCAAGCCTGCAGTTGTTTTGCAAATTCACGAAATGTACAAATGACAGGAAGCTAACCTTGGTAGTTACAACACAACTTGAGAGCGCTAATGTTTTGTAAATGCTTAATATTTACCAATTGAAAAAGATCATCCAGCTGTTATCTGGTAATGAAAATACAGAAGAGCCCGTTACCAATGCTAGCACTAGCCGCCAGCTTATTTGCACCTCGCGGCAACTCAACTGGAAATGAGTTTAATGGCAAACTGCTAATGCTCGCCTCTAAATGCAGAAATGAAAGCTAATCTTTGTAGCTACAACGCAAGTGATATAGAAACAAGAAATCAAAACGAATAAAGTGAAGACTTTGACATCGTCGCCTCCAGTATCAGAATCTCAACACGGCTTCTAAGAGCCGCAAAACACTCGATCTTAAATCCACAGAGAGTCGGGAGCAAACCGCAACCAGCAATCTCAAGAAAACGCCAAAAAGAAAAACCACCATAAAACCTTGAACTGTGTGAAAAGCGAAATACGACCTTTCTTAAAAAGAAGAGCGCGCGAGCTCGGCAAAAACCCTTCTACGGATGAATAACGGCTCAAAGACAAAAAACAAACAAAAGAAACAAGGACTCGTACAAAGAGGGACGCTGAAAGTGGCGGCGAGAGGAAGACGAGGAGGAAGGAGGAAGATCTGTGCCACGGGCGATCTGAGGACGCGCCGTCTGCTGCTGTCGTTCGGCGAGTCGCGCTGTCAGGAAATAAAGGGGAAGGAGAGCGGCGGTAACGGAGGCCGACACCGAGCTTTGGGGGGGAAACCAGTCTCAGGAAAATAAATAATAAAACAGGGTGGAAGCCGAACACCGGGGTGCACGGATGATTATAACGCAGGCCGGGAAAAGAGCGGCCAATATTTCTCTGACAAAACGGATACAACACACAGCCTCGGGATGAAGAGGCTTTAAAAGACGAGCATCTCCACATTATCTTGCTGCGTTGTTTTTACAGCAGAAATGCGTCTTCACAGAAGGAGCTCGGCTCCTCCGAACATGTGAACCGTTTACCTCGATACCCGCGGAGGATCCTCTCTGCAGTCAGGACGCAGGACACGTCGCCAACGCAACAAACAACAAGCTCATGTTGATCTGGATGGAAGCTGATGGCTCGGAGAGACGACGTGAAGGAACACCAAAGGGACCCGCAGGATGGCGGGGGGGGGGGGGCGACAAAGGCTTTGATTTACTCTTCAGCATTGAACGCAGCGAAATGTTATGATGTCATCGTGAGATACGCTCTGTCGGCGTCTTCCTTGTTCTTCTAATAAAAGCTCCATTTTTTAGTCCTCGCTGGAATCTTCCAACCCGACAGCTCACACTTCTTTCTCTTTTTTTCACAGCTGTCACGTCAGCCGAGCGCTTTTGTTTTTTTTGGTTTATTTTTTTAAGGCCCTCTCTGTCCTTTCGCCTCGTCGGCTCACTAACCCGTCCGCCGTCGATGTTTCCCATTTCGACCCGTCACCGGCCCGACGGAAAGCTTCTTCTAAATCCCCCCCCCCCTCCCCCCGAGAGCCACCGAGGCTGCAGGTGTTTCTACTGTCATGTGATCACCGTCGATCGAGTGGGAATCGACGGCGGGGGTCATCGATTAAGAATTAAAGCCGTAAAACGCAAATAGCTCGTCATAGATTAGGTTAAAAAAAAGAAATAAAAAGAAGAAGAGAAAGACTGGCGGGACTGTGGAGAAGTTTGTCGACTCTCAGTCCGCAGGTTTGAAAGCATCATTTCTGCTTCCACCGACACATAACTGATATCTTATCGCATCCCCGGCGTCGGTGTAGTTGCCGTTTCTGTGTGCAACCATGCCGGAAATCTCTTCCTGTCTTTATCACCACTGTACTCAATTTGTTTCCCCCCCCCCCCATCTTGATGGAGTGCCTGTCGGACCGAGTTAACCCTCTTCTAACCTTACATGCTGCGCATCAGGGTCTTCACGACTCCTCTCCGTGACAGGTTAACCTAAATTCTTCAGACGGCAACGTGTCAACCGGTGGGTATCGAATGTCCATCAGTAATGGACACGCCTGGACGATGTGATAATGTCCTGACGTTGGGAAATAGGACAGTAGTGTCACATCCAGTAGCCGTCAGTGGATAAAGCTCACATTGAAAACAATAGGGACGATTGTTTTATCCTGTAAAGATCCAGGAGAGTCGGGGAGGAAGACGAGGAGTCCAGGAAGCTCAGTCCTTCATCAGCAACTACTGCCGTAGTGCCTTTGAACCGTACACCGGATATAAAAGTGTTCGTAGCTTCCGGTTTTGAAAAAATGGTTCCGATCCAGACGTGCCTTCAGCTGCGATACCAGCGAGCACCACTAGGGGTCGGCTCCAAAAAGCCTCCGGCTCCATAGACTCCCATTCAACTTCTCTCATCAAATCCAAAGTGAATAAAATGTGTCCATCAGTTATCTCGGTGTTGTTAGCTAAAGTCACTCCTTCTTATTAGTTTTCTGGAGGTCCATCTGAAAATAATCCCTCATTCATTAGAAAAGAAGATTCAAGAAGACCTGTTTTTGGGGGCGTGTCTGTTTGATTGACAGGCCTGTGGTGCAGTCAAGTTACAGCTATCGGTGGGCAGTGGAGGCTTCACAACGGCCGTTCTTAAACCAACAGGTGACCTCGCTGCTGATATGTCAAACATAACGACTGACATATTTTGATGTACGCCGTGTTACAGTAGCTTAGACAAGCTTTTCCCTTCCTCAGCAACTACTGTCTTTCAGGAAAAAAAAACCAACGCTAAAATGCTTTACTGCCAGACGGTAGAAACTGTAAACCGCGTGTGATTCGAGGCTGTGCTGAAAACCAAAATAAATATGTTCAGCAAATCTTTCTTACGTAAACAAAGGCTTTAAAAAGGACGCGGCCGTCTTTTAATACCTGTCAAAAGCAGAACGAGCCGCAAATGTGACGCCGGCATCCCCCTTTTTTTCGGGTTCAGGAATTATCGCCGACACTCTCATCCAAAACACCCGGCAGAGAGTATAATAAGCTTATAATTCACTAATATTACAAGGAGGCAGTTACACAAGAATGTGTGGGTCACGTCGGCTTCAGGGGAAGCAAAGAATAAAAAAAATAAAAAAAACTGGATATCCATTTTCTACTGCGGCGACGGATGAAATGAGGAAAGTAGGGAGAGCAAGAGGCAGAAAGTCTGCTGGCCGAATGTAATCGTCGGTTGTACACAGCTGATTGATTGCGCAATACCATTTCCATCTTCAGCCTAGAGTGAACAAAGGGTGTTAGCAAAGTGGGGGGGGCGAAAATGAGCAAATTAGAAGAGATTTAGGTAGAACTAAAGAGATCTGGGCGAGCAAATGGTGCTTATCATCCTATTAGCCTGCTGGACTTGTGGGCAGATAGCGGGGCATCTGGAGGACTGCTGTGGGCAAAGAAGGGCTGCAGAAGAAGAGGGCGAGGGAAATTAAATTACAGTAACAACAAGTCTGCAGGAAGACTTTTTATTTATTTTTTTCCACAAAACCTGAATGAACTATTGCGTCATGCTGTGTGGGAGCCGTTAACATACATGATGTGTACACTACTGTTATTCTGTACTCTGCTTTGCCCCGAAGCTGTTTATGTGTTGTAAAATGTCAAAGTGATTTTTCACTTCTGCTGACACAAATGCCACAGAGCCAGCTGTGCGGCAATTTTATTATTTGTTTTTTTTTAATCCGATGCGAGTTAATATTTGCATGCGGCAGCACGCCGTGATTATCTATCTTGACTATCTTTTATCCATCAGTCTGGGAGCTGCTCATCCAGATTGTCGCAGTTTATATTACGAGGATGGAAGTTCAACCACTCATAATGGAAACCTGTCAAACGGTACATCATCATTTGACAGCTTCCACTAACGACCTAAAAAATACTCACGGTGCAAAAATAACTGCGGTTGCAATGGACACCACGAACTGGGCGTTAAAATAAAAACATCAGTTTTGTGCACTAAAGGTGTCAACAGGTCTAATGGCCTTTAACGTGTGCTTTTTGGTGTTTAATGAAATGAGAGACTGTGTATAAAAAAAAATGAAAGTAGTCCGAAAAGTGAAGCCGACGCAGAAGAGCGTCTGATTGACGATTTGATTGACACGCCCGGAGTGAAGTCAGGTTTACGGTAATAGCTCGTCCAAATATGGTCACTTCCGGCTCCGAAAAAAAACAAGATGGTGACGACCAAAACGCCAGAACGGAGGCTTCAAAACGGCAGTTCACCAAACCGATGGGTGACGTCACGGTCACGCAAACCCAGTCCGAATTTCAGACCCTTCTTCTCGGTTGAACAGCGCAGCGAGTATTCGTCGCAGAGCGTTGAAGACTTTATCGTTCCAGACATGTGGGCGCCTCGTCTTATTTTCCCATCATCGTGTCTCATAAAACATGGTTTGGATACTGCCAGATTTTACACAATCTGCTCTACACAATTATAAAAACATACAGTGGGTACGGAAAGTATTCAGACCCCTTTAAATGTTTCACTCTTTGTTTCATTGCAGCCATTTGCTAAAATCAAAAAAGTTCATTTTATTTCTCATTAATGTACACTCAGCACCCCATGTTGACAGAAAAAACAGAAATGTAGAAATTTGTGCAAATTTATTAAAAAAGAAAAACTGAAACATCACATGGTCATAAGTATTCAGACCCTTTGCTCAGTATTGAGTAGAAGCACCCTTTTGAGCTCGTACAGCCACGAGTCTTCTTGGGAATGATGCAACAAGCTTTTCACACCTGGATTTGGGGATCCTCTGCCATTCTTCCTTGCAGATCCTCTCCAGTTCCGTCAGGTTGGATGGTGAACGTTGGTGGACAGCCATTTTCAGGTCTCTCCAGAGATGCTCAATTGGGGTGGAGCTCAGCCACAGTGATCTTTGGGTTCTTCTTTACCTCTCTCACCAAGGCTCTTCTCCCACGATTGCTCAGTTTGGCTGGACGGCCAGGTCTAGGAAGAGTTCTGGTCGTCCCAAACGTCTTCCATTTAAGGATTATGGAGGCCACTGTGCTCTTAGGAACCTTGAGTGCTGCAGAAATTATTTTGTAACCTTGGCCAGATCTGTGCCTTGCCACAATTCTGTCTCTGAGCTCCTTGGACAGTTCCTTCGACCTCATGATTCTCATTTGCTCTGACATGCACTGTGAGCTGTAAGGTCTTATATAGACAGGTGTGTGCCTTTCCTAATCAAGTCCAATCAGTTTAATTAAACACAGCTGGACTCCAATGAAGGAGTAGAACCATCTCAAGGAGGATCAGAAGAAATGGACAGCATGTGAATTAAATATGAGTGTCACAGCAAAGGGTCTGAATACTTATGACCATGTGATATTTCAGTTTTTCTTTTTTAATAAATTTGCACAAATTTCTACATTTCTGTTTTTTTCTGTCAAGATGGGGTGCTGAGTGTACATTAATGAGAAATAAAATGAACTTTTTTGATTTTAGCAAATGGCTGCAATGAAATAAAGAGTGAAAAATTTAAAGGGGTCTGAATACCTTCCGTACCCACTGTATCTCTACTGACAACATTTTATGGTGAGATACTCATAAAAAAACAACAAAAAAAAACAGAACAATTTCATAAAATGAAATAATTTGAGTGAGTGTAGTGAAATTACCCTGAAAACAGGGTTTAAAGGGTTAAAAACTAAGCTTTCTTCATGAAGCACCTTGAATACAAAAACATAGATAGACAGAGTACATGTACGGAGTCTGCAGCAGGTAGAGTGGGTGAGAGCACCGAACTAAACAGATGTGATTTGAGCTCCTCATTAAAAACCGCCCTCTAAAGTTACAGAGCAGAGATGGAAAAAAAAAATAATAAAAATGGGAAAAAAAAAAAAAAAAAAGTTGCATTTCATGGATTTGTAAGACGGCGCCTCTGAACACCTTCTTCACAAATCAGCGACGGGAGATCTGAGCGAACATGAAAACGCATAAAACAACAGCAGAGTTGCTCTGCAGGCTGCTGCTAAATCATTTACACATAATCACCGAGACGCTAAAATAAAAGTCTGAGGCGGGAGACGATCGAAGTATGGATTAGATCCTCGGCATGCTTTCAACATGTTGGTTTTTTTAGGGCTCTGATCTTGGAGTCGGGGTTGAAGATAACACAGAGGCTCAAAAAAAGCTTTTGATCCTGAAACCGACCGACCGACCCAGAGATCCTCGGATTGCGCAACTCTCATCAACTCGGAGGGTTGGCGTGTTTCTGTCTCGTCTTCGCCGATCTCAAAAAGAGGTATTCGTCGCTTCCTGATTGCAGACAGGTTTGTTGATGAGCTCCTTCATCAGGCCGGGAAAACTAAAGTGCGCACGTGCGTCATCTGAATAACCCGGGAAATTTACACGTGAAGGATGTGAATCAGGTACACGAGTGACATTCGTCTCAGAGGTTTCCCACCTGCAGCTCCGACACGCTTCCCGGCGAAACCAGATCGTAAGCGGGCGGCAAATGTTGGAGGCGGAAACGCACCCGGGAAGCATCGCGGTGGGAAAACGCCTACTCGGCATCTCCAGGTTCCTGTGTTCGTATCTGAGGCGGTGCCCCGATGTGTTACCGTCACTTTACAGCAGCTTCTTTTCATTTTGAACGTTTTGGGTTTTTTGGTGTTTCTTTTTCTCCATTCAATCTTTCACCCGAAGATTTCTGCCTGCTCGGCTTTTATTTTTCATTTAATCTCCAAAGTGAGCGCGGCTGAACTGAACTGTTAAGCTCAGTTTATACCGTGTAGCTCGCGCGTCCTCAATCCATCGTGGATCCAACGTTTCAGGTTTACAAACTCCAGTGTTCAGACATTTACAAAACCCTAAAATATGTTGAATATTCCTCACAGACGCATTAAAATAAGGTTCGCAAAGATGTCCAATTTATAAAATACCTGTTGATTAAATTCGACCGAACGGGAAAGCGAGATCCGATCACGAGTGGCAGCGCGTTTGGAGATGCATTTTAAATTTAAGGTGGCAACGATCTTAAAAACCAAAACCATCTAATACAGCAAAAATGTCAAATCCAAGCGGAGCAGAACCGACTGTGTGCAGACATTTTCCTCCCGAAGTCATAAATCCAACGTACGACTCGGAGCAGAATAAAGAATGAAGCTTTCTTCTTCTTCTTCTTTTTTTTAAGTAATCCAATGCGTCCTCATGAAATGTGACACCGCCTCGACGCCAAATGTGGAGTTATACAAAATTAATAGAGCTTTCAAATATTTGTCTCTGTCACCATCTATATTCTGCAGAGGCTGGACTTCTGGGTGATTTGTCTCTCTAATGGCGGCGTCGGGGTTCAAAACGGTCATTTTACCGTCAGAGAGCCGAGCGATAACTCGCGTCACCCCGCGGCCGGCGAAGTGGGCGTCGCCGTGTCAGGCCGCGGTATCGATTCGTTTTTCCATGCGAATATCAAAAGAGAAAAAAACAGCTTATTGATCACGTTCCACAAGTCTGAGGACCTGTCGTCTACTTTCTACCGTGTTCAAACGTCGGCCGAGCGTCGAGCTTCACGCCGGTGAAATGATTGTTTTGACAGGTTCAACTTAAAAAATAAATAAATAAATAAAAAATAAAAAAAGAAGAGTTTTACACGTGAACTCTCGTTCTCGTGACCGCAATTCGTCTCGCACTCGTTATGCAACAACCCAGAGATCCGATTGGCCAACTGTACGTTGGGAACGTGCTCAAATCGCCATGACAACACACCTTACTCATCACTAGAAAACATCACTCCGCCTTCTCGATGGGAACATATGATTAGAATAGAATTTAATTTAATATGCAGTGTAATGTAGTTTCTATTTGTTCTAGGTCTATTAAACGACCCATTTGGTGAAGTCGGGTCTTTTTTGGTTCTTTTTTTTTTTGTTCCCCTGCGAGCACCCGTACCTGGCTAGCTGGACCGGTTTTAACACGTATTTTCAAGATATTACCACCGTGTCACGAGTCCATCGACATCTTTTTTTCCATCAGATATCTTTGTTCCAACCAGACGGAGCTCGCTGAGCAGTTTAGTGTCTCCATGTTCTGTATTTATTCAGTTTGAGAAACCATCTCAAACAAACCCTCACTGTTGCTAGGGTCGTTGCTAAGGGTCGGCCTACTTCCTGGAGTGGTAAACATCGCATGAGAGTCTGCTGACGTGACCGATTGTTTTTTCTAGTTGTTAGTCATACCCCCCGTTGCCATGGAAACGGAGACGGCCCTAACAAAACGTGTTTTATATTTTGACAGCCGCTCGCCCACGCAATACGAACACACTTTAATTACATTTGTCATTTTAGTTGCTAACTCGTTCTACGATCGAAACGTTATCGCAACACATGAGCGCACCGCTGCCGTTAAACCACGACCCTCTGGGGGGGTTTTCTCCCGCTGTAACCGCGGCTGTCCTCGGCTGTCCTCAGCTGTCCTCGGCTGTCCTCGGCTGTCCTCGGCCGGCAACGGAGCAGCTGGGGGCTAAGTGCCTTGCGTGCCTGCACCTCAGCAGCAGTCTTTAAGCCGGCGGGTGGAAAGTGTTACTCACTCAGCCTCCCCTCCACCTTACCCCCCGGCTGTCTCCTCCCCCCCGGCTGTCTCCCCCCCTCCGGTCCTATGCAGGGATTCAAACCCTCTCCCCTCTAATTGACTACATTGCATTCACCTCCACTGTTGTCACTGCAACCTTGAGAGGCGGTGCGAGGTAACAGGATCTCGTCTGCACTGAGCTCTGAGCCTCTGACAGAGTCACGCAGGCATTTTCTCAAACGGCTAAAAAAAGACTAAATTGCCTCGAACAATATTCAGCTCAGGTTTGGTTCTTTTTTTTTTTGGGGGGGGGGGGGGTAATCAGACTGGCTGCAGGCTAATAGCCTACAAAGTCCAAAATGTACAGTGGCTGCAGGGTAATGGGGACCCGGGGCGGCGCTGAGGAAGGATGGAGGAGGAGGAGGAGGAGGAAGAAAAAGACACTTCCAAAACCAATCCCCAGGTGAGTGTGGAGCTACAGGTGCAGCTCGCCTCTTCCACCTCGCTGCATTTCGCCCTCGTTCTCTTCCTTTCATCCTTCATCCATTTGTTTTCCTCACCGCTCGCCCTCTCGTTGCTCCTCGCTGCCCTCGTCTCTGAGCGCCACATCAGGTGGGGTTACAGGTGCACCGCACAAATCCCCCCCGCCTCCCCCTCCTCCGTCCCCCTCACCCTCCGCCATCCCTCGCTCCCTCCTCGGCCGACTCGAGCCACATTAATCCGCTGATGTAGATTTACAGCGACATGCCGGCCCGGCGAGCCCCTGGTTAGTTCACTTCGATTTTCACGACGTTCTGCTGAATGTCCTTTTGTTTTCTACCTTCCTCTTCCTCCCTCTTCCTCCCTCTTCCTTCCTCTTCCTCACTGCTGCGTACAACCATTTCCTACGTGATCCCTCTCTTCGGATATCTGCCCGGATAATCCCAGGTGAAGGATTAAGCACGACGCCTGACCCAGATGGTGAGAAAAATCTAAGAGAGAAAAAGAGCGAGCTCCACCCGGAGACTTCTGGGACTTATTTTGTTTCTGTTATCATATCTGGTGTCAAAAAAAAGCAAAAAAAAAAAACAAAAAAAAAAAAAAGCAGGTAGCAGCAGCTGAATTTACATTTTGCCGAGAGGCAACAACATAAAAAAAAATGTAGTAAAAGCTTTTTCCACCACTTTTCTTGTTAATAAAACAGTTTGTGTCTGTTTGGTTGAGGCACATGAAGCACAGTGCAAAATGTCCTGGGTTTTAATTCTGTCCCAGAAATGTTGCTGCACGTCATGCACTTGTTTTTTTTTGTTTTTGTTTTTTTCCTAATCCTCCATTTCCACTTTAAAATGTTTCACAAAGGAGAAAATGTGGAAAATAAAATAAATCCTAATGCCGTACGTTTTGTGGAGAAGCAGTGAGAGGAGCTCTGTCCGTCATTTCAAACAGCTGCACTCATCAAAATCAAAAGCTTATTTTATCAGTCAACCCGGCAAATGATTGAAATAATGACCACAACAATAGTAGTTACAGCTGATTTGGTTATTTACTTTGCAAAAGATACACTCGGTATATTTGTACAGTCGCACGTAATTGTGTTGCCGGGGAAATAAACGCCGACATTAGTCTGCAAATTACGCTGCATCAGCGCCGAGCGGGACACGGGTAACGTTGACAACCGGCTCGTGAACACAGTGGAGCTTCGACCGGCTCGTATTTGTGTCAGACGCCGGTGAAAACCAAAAACTGAGCTAAAAGACGAGTGAATACTGGATTTAATATCACTCAGATAGACAAAAACAGGACTTCAGATTTATGGATATGTGATTATGCAACTTTGTGCTGACCGGCTTACCATATAAAACCATAATAATAATAATAATAATAATAATAATAATAATAACTTGGATATATGCAGATTTGTTCCGCAAAATCAGATCTTTTAGGAACAGACTTTCCACATTGCTACTCGCATGTTAAACAGATGGGATTCGGTGCGTCCAGACACCGGCCGCCCATCTGCATTGGTTGCCATGGTAACGACGTAGGCGCAGCTACGCCGGCGACGTGATGAAAAGCCGTATATTCCGGTCGCTGTTCGTAAAAGTGTTGTTCTCCTTTTTTTTCCCCTCCACGGTGCGATGCAAGAAATGTCGTTTGGATTACAGATCACAAATATCGTATTTAATGTGTCGACTTTCAAAAATCAGCCCGGATATGATAAAAAAGAAAAAAAGATTTTGTCTGTCGGTCTGAACGCGGCCTTAAATGTGTGAACGTGCGGCTCAAAGTCTTTTCATTGCAACGCCAAGTGTGAGTGAAAATACAAACGAGACTGAAAACCAAAATATAACAAAAAGAAACCCAAGAAAAACGAGGTGTCCGTCGTACAGAAGTCTGGAAACACGTCGACATTTTCTTTACTTTTTAAAATGTTCAAACAACGTGTAAATAATGATGTAATTAAGTTGTTGTTTTTTTGCCACTTTGTCAATACAAGGTTGAATTTAAGAGCGAATTTAATTTGGCTCTGATTTAATCCACGCCTCATAAATTTATGTCATATCGAGTCATGTCAGTATTAAGCAATTCCATCATTAGAAAATGAAACAGTGGGTGTGTTTGTTTTCTCGACTTCTCCATCTTGTTTTTTTTTGCACTCGCTGCTCTCACTGAGTCCCACGCCTGCTGCAAACACACACACACACACACACACACACACACACACACACACACACACACACACACACCTGACATCCTAATGCATTCACCCAAATGGCATATGTTGACTCGGCGTGCATCGATTGACTTTGACGCTGCAGCATTTTGTCTCACACCTCAGCCTCCTTTCTACCAACGTCTCCTCTTCGAATCATTTTAATTTCCTTCCTTCCTCTATATTTCAATCCACTGTTTTCCCTTATGAACCAGTTCAGTTCAGTTCCCGTCTTTAGTCCGTCCTTCCAGTCTATTCTCATTCTATGGTGTCAAATACTGACTGGAAATAAAAAGTGTTCGTAGTGCCTGAAGCTGCAATACCAGCGAGTACCACTAGAGGTCGGCTCCAAAAAGCCTCCGGCTCCATAGACTCCCATTCAACTTCTCTCATCAAATCCAAAGTGAATAAAATGTGTCCATCAGTTATCTCGGTGTTGTTAGCTAAAGTCACTCCTTCTTATTAGTTTTCTGGAGGTCCATCTGAAAATAATCCCTCATTCATTAGAAAAGAAGATTCAAGAAGACCTGTTTTTGGGGGCGTGTCTGTTTGATTGACAGGCCTGTGGTGCAGTCAGGTTACAGCTATCGGTGGGCGGGACGTAGTATCGTCAGGTTTCCAATCAGATCGGTCAGATCCACCGCTAGCTCCTCCCCCAGCTCGTCCAAATATGGTCACTTCCTGCTCCGAACTAGCAAGAGGTTGACGGAGAGAATCTGAACTGGAGGATTCATAATGTTCAACAAACCAACGAGGTGACGTCACTGATGGATGCTTCTTGTTTTTTCTCAGCCCACAGGCGTCTTATGGATGGATGGATGGATGGATGGATGGATGGATGGATGGATGGATGGATGGATGGATGGATGGATAGATAGATAGATAGATAGATAGATAGATAGATAGATAGATAGATAGATAGATAGATAGATAGATAGATAGATAGATAGATAGATAGATAGATAGATTAGATGATAGATAGATAGATAGATAGATAGATAGATAGATAGATAGATAGATAGATTAGATGATAGATAGATAGATAGATAGATAGATAGATAGATAGATAGATAGATAGATAGATAGATAGATAGATAGATAGATAGATAGATAGATAGATAGATAGAGATTAGATGATAGATATAGATTAGATGATAGATAGATAGATAGATAGATAGATAGATAGATAGATAGATAGATAGATAGATAGATAGATAGATAGATAGATAGATAGATAGATAGATAGATATAGATTAGATGATAGATAGATATAGATAGATATAGATTAGATGATAGATAGATAGATAGATATAGATTAGATGATAGATAGATAGATAGATAGATAGATAGATAGATAGATAGATAGATAGATAGATAGATAGATAGATAGATAGATAGATAGATAGATAGATAGATAGATAGATAGATAGAGATTAGATGATAGATAGAGATTAGATGATAGATATAGATTAGATGATAGATAGATAGATAGATATAGATTAGATGATAGATAGATAGATAGATAGATAGATAGATAGATAGATAGATAGATAGATAGATAGATAGATAGATAGATAGATAGATAGATAGATAGATAGATAGATAGATAGATAGATAGATAAATAGATAGATAGGTAGATAGATAGATAGATAGATAGATAGATAGATAGATAGAGATTAGATGATAGATAGAGATTAGATGATAGATATAGATTAGATGATAGATAGATAGATAGATATAGATTAGATGATAGATAGATAGATAGATAGATAGATAGATAGATAGATAGATAGATAGATAGATAGATAGATAGATAGATAGATAGATAGATAGATAGATAGATAGATAGATAGATAGATAGATAGATAGATAGATAGATAGATAGATAGATAGATTTTACAACTTTTCACGTCCTTCGAGCTTCCTCTCTCTCTCAACTGACACCGCAGGTCGCTGGTCCATTTTGTTTCCTCTCCACACCGGCACCAGTCGTTAATCAGATATACAGAAGCTGAAGGAGAGTGTGTGTGTGTGTGTGTGTGTGTGTGTGTGTGTGTGTGTGTGTGTGTGTGTGTGTGTGTGTGGACACAGAGAGAGGGACGGGGAGAGTGATGTCCGAGCGTGATGGATCGTACTCAGAGATGAATGTAGGTCCATTCATCTCCTCGTTCGGGGATCCATTCACAGAAAGCTGATCGAGCGCGCTGATAAAGAAGAGGAGGAGAGGATTGGAAAACAAAAAGGAAAATCAGCAGAGAGAGGGAGGAACCGGAGGAACGAGCGACAAAGAACAGAGGGATGGTAGATGAGTGTGAGGAAAAATACTGAGGAAAAAAAAAAAGGAAATAAAAGAGGAGAGATTTATTGAAAAGGTAACAACAGATAACAAGAATGAAGGAAAAACTCTGAAAATGAAAAGAGGGAAAGAGTTAAAGGTAAAAAGGTCATTGCATGAAGGATTAAAGGAAAGAGGAGAGTAAACCAAATAAAACAAACTGGATGAAGGAAAAGAGGATATGGGAGGAAAGGAATGAACACTGAAAGGGAGGAAGGAAAGATGAAAGATGAAAAGGCAGCGGCCGCATAATCAGAGACCAAAGATGACTAGAGGTAATCAGGAAGAGTAGAAGAAAAAATGTAATAAAAGTCAGAATATAGAAAAACAAAATGGAAGTAAGAAAAGAGAAGGAAAGGAGACTGAAGGTGTTTCCACACCTGAGAGTTCAAACCCAACTGAATCAAGGTAAATATTCGTGTGACGTTGTTTACATTCATTTGTTCCTTCTTCTGTTGTTTAATTAGCGATATTACGATAAGATGAATTCAACAGGTGAAAGAGAACAAGAGGAAAAGGAGGAGTAGGTGAAGAGCTGAAAAGAGAAAAATCACAGGACTGTAAGGAGAGAAAGGTTTTACAGAAAAAGGGGGCAGGAAGGAACAAAAAAAAAAGAAAAACAGGAAGTGGGAAGGGAATAAAGAAGAAGACGAAGACGAAGACGAAGACGAAGGAGGCCAGAAGGAAATGAAGAACAAGACAAAGAAATGAAACTAGAATAAAGTCCGGACGGCTGCCAACAAGAAAAAGAACAATCCAAAATGGCTGAACTCATTTAGCCTGTCACAGCCCTTCAGTGGGTATGATGTAACACACACACACACACACACACACACACACACACACACACACACACACACACACACACACACACACACACACACACACACACACACACACACACACACACACACACACACACGTAGGAGAGAGTTAGCCTCAACAACACTCGGGGATTATGTGAATGAAACGAAGTATTCAGACGGCTTAGTGTCACAATTAAATGTGTGTGATTGTGTCGAGGCGACGGAGACAAAGAGAGGAGCAGGAGGAGCAG
This sequence comes from Embiotoca jacksoni, assembly GCF_022577435.1. Classification (NCBI taxonomy): domain Eukaryota; kingdom Metazoa; phylum Chordata; class Actinopteri; family Embiotocidae; genus Embiotoca; species Embiotoca jacksoni. The sequence continues at coordinate 2,646,567 of NW_027185394.1, forward strand.
GAGGAGGAGCAGGAGGAGCAGGAGGAGGAGGAGAGACGGACGGACTCGGCCTCCTTCGCTCTGCCTCGCCGCCGCTACGCTGTGATGGATTGTGGGAAGTGATGACACACGACAACTTCTCCCGCCGTATTGAAACACGGAGCGACGCGACGGAGCGGGTGGCGGCTTTCCACCGAGGTTTCCTCCGCGACGGCACTTCCTGTCCTCCCTCTCTCTCTCTCTCTCTCTCTCTCTCTCTCTCTCTCTCTCTCTCTCTCTCTCTCTCCGTGTCCTCCTCGCTTCCTTCCTCGCTTCCTTCCTCGCTTCCTTCCCTCTTTCTATTCTTCCGGCAGCTAAGCCGCACCGACATCCCGACATCTGTACCAGACAGCTGCACCAGATGCCGGTAGACCCTGTTGGCTTTTCCAATTTTGGGAAAAAGCGCTTCGACGATCTGCTGCCGCGGCCGCCCCGCCACGTCGAAGTGGCTGCGCGACACGTTAGCGGGCGATTAGCAGCAACTTACTTCTGCAGCTTCGGCCGCCGTCTGTCGGTTATGTCAGCGTACCAAACAATGGAGCGTCTCCACAGCTGTCGGGGGAATTTCACTACCTGCACGTTTCACCTCATATCTGGGTCATTATAGTTTCAAACCATTCATGATGTATCTTGTTTTGTTTTTTCAGGCTATCCCGATCTTTCATTATTTATTTTGATAATACTTGGAGGTTTTGTATGTTAGCTTTTACATTAAGGAAAAACAAACTTATGAAATTGTGTTTTTACATGCATCTCGCCATAAAATGTGGTCAGCGCAGATATCTTTCTATAAACGTGTGGAGGAGATTGTCTAGAATCTGGAAACATCAGACGCATGTTTGTGGGAAATTCAATGACTCGGCGATTTTTTCTTTTTTTTTTTAAACAGTGCTCAGTGGCTGATGGAAAATAGGGACTCAAACCAGGGACCCACACTCAGTGTAAACTCAGCTGTGAGGAAAGGTGGTTTCGTTGGAGTCTTGCTGTTCAACTTCAAAATAAGATTCAAATGTGCAACAGGAGCAAAAAAAAAAACAAACAAAAAAATCATGAGTTAATCCAAATAAAGTTTTGAATGAATTCAAATTAATTTTTAGATGAATTTGTTGGTGCTCCTGCCTTTTTTACCATATTAAATAAAAATAAAAAAAACAGACTTTGCTTTTGATTTTGGAGTCAACAGAATATTTGGAATAATAAAACTAATTCAGTTTCCCCTGAGGCTGATATTTGTGTTTAGATTTTTTTTGAAGCTGCCAAACAGGAAACTTCATTTTCCAGAAATAGAAAAAGAATAATTCCTTGCATTACATCGGGCCTTTTCCCACCATTCGGTGCTCGGGTCCTAATAAAACTGACCTGGACAAATATGATGGGACCCGTAACCTAATATTTTGTTGCGCAACCTTCAGAGGAAATCACTGCAAACAAGTGACTTCTGTCTGACTGCAGTCTCCTGGACCTTAAAGTACTTCAGAATATTTGCAGGAACATGAAGCTGCCTGGAGACGGTTTTATATCCTTTAACATCGGTGTCTATAATGTTCTTTCTGCTTTGATTTCTTAGGTTTGTGTTCAGCGATGATACCAAACCAAATTTTCTCCATTTTAAACAGGCTGAACTGCAGGACTGAAGACGCGTGATGCTGATTACAGAAAACATTTTGAAAGATGAAAACAATTCAGTTTTTTGTAGTCTTTTCTGCTCGTACCAACAAATCAGTCCAGAGCATTTTCTATTATCTTCACAGCAGAAGGTTTTTGGATGTTTTCTTTGCTTTATTCTATGACAAACATAAAGCTGCAGGTATATGCGACAGCTGCTTTTAATTTTCTCAGGAGGAAGGAAGCGCTGTTTCAACGAGTCGTGAAGGGTTAAAAACAACTTCATTGACGGCCTTATTGCCAGCTCGGCAAATTTAAAGTTGTGTTGTTGGTGTTCCATCAGCGGCCTCAAAACCCAGCGGGTTTGCCCCCTCAACCATCCTGAAACCACCGTCCTCCTCAAACGGTCCCGTCTGTGGTTCAGCTCAGCCTCCAGGTTTCGTCGACGCGCCGCGGAAAGCGTGAATACGGCAGAAACGAGCGATTGTGATAATTTGTTACCGCTGCACATCATGACTCTGCAGTGTGCAGCCGCTCTAATCATCTCGCTCTCCTCCAAACTAAAAGCTGTCACATTCACTCTCAGACCTGATCCGTCTCCGTCTCATCTCGGGGGCGAAGCCTCGAATTCTTTCTTCTCCGTCCGTGTTTTTTTTTCTTCCTGCAGCCACTGACTGTTTGCATCTCAGCATCTTTTAAAATCCTGAATGAGTTCGTGCTTTCGAAAGGTTTCTCCTCATAATCCGCTAACTCAGATGAAAAACAACCTCTGAAAGCAGTTTAAACTCACATTGGAAGCAAAATTAAAGCAAACAGTATCTAAGCAAGATATCTGAGCAGGAGCTTTGTTTGTTGCTGGCTGGTTTGGGTGGAGCTCAGCTGTGTGAACAAATGTTACATTTGTTTGTTACACATGTGAAATCTTTCATTTCTCAGAGAGAAAAAAACAAAACCCGGTTTAGATTCTATAAGCACAACCGAAACAATCTACAGCGACACAACCTGGAGAAGTTGAAGCCGTGGTTGCAGACATACGACTAAAACATTTGGGTAAAATAGGGAAACACTCGTAGCCTTCCTTCTCTAAATCTTAAAGTACGGAGATGGGACTCCACTTGTTGCCTCAACAGTAGCCGCAATTCTCCTCAGTTCATTAATAAGTCTCTGAAATTTCATTATTCAATTTACAGAAATATACAGTATCAAAATCAAGTATCTGTTATTAATGCTCGCAAAAAATACTTCATTAAATCTCTTTTGAGCCAGAAATAACTATATTAATCTCAAAGCTGCTATTTCAGATCGCAAAGTCGATTTTATGATTTCATTTTTCACGTTGTGTGGCTTCGGTTTGTCTTCTGTCACTTCGTTTGTGTCCTCGATGTCCGAAAGAAACGGGACGTTTTACCCTACGCGGGCACTCAACAACGAAGGGGCGGGGCCAAGTGGGCGAATCGTGACTGGGCCCAACAGTCTGCCTTCCTTCACAGGGCACACGACCACCAACCCAGAACCACACCAGGTCCAACACGGATGGAATTCACAGATGTTAAGTAGTGCCATTAAAAATCCCTGAACGGTTAGACAGCCGCGTGTTTAAAACTTCATTAACATCAGAACTGAAGCCGAACACGTCTTACGTACTTGTAAAACCAGCGAGTCTGTCGGGGTCCAACCCGCCGTCTATCCGACACCAGCTTCTTTAAATCCTCTTGTTTCACTTCAAGGTGGCTGACACGACCGGAGAAAAAGAAAAAAAAAGTCCACCTTATCCACAGCACCTTTGAAGTAATGCTTCGGGACGACCCGAGGCGCGCACACACACACACACACACACACACACACACACACACACAAAGCCTCGGCAGCAGTAGACGGCCTTAAAAATAACAAAAGTAGCAGGATGAGAGTGGAAATATGGAAAAAGGCTCGCGGACTTTAGACCGTCTCAGCCAGGGAAGCCACCATCTTGATCCATCACACCTTGTCCGGCTTAGGTGCCAAACAAGAGATCAAATAAAAAATGTTTGAATGGAGCCAACAGTCGGAAAGAAAAGAGCATCTCTGCTGCCTCAGCAGTCTGTGGCCTCAAAATGGTGGAAGCAGGAGCTGGTTTTTGTTTTTTTTTTCCCTTTCTACTACTAAAGAGGGCACGAGGTCACACAAACATGTCCAAAATGTCACCTCGTCGCAGAACCGGGGTCGTCGACATGGTTACTGTCCACTTTTGTAGACCGGCTTCTGTTTCTGACACCACCAGAAGAAAACCAGGAAACTGCCAGCATAAGTTTTATATATATATATATTTTAAGAGATGTATAACACGCAGGTGGTGTTTCAGTTTGATGCTGGATAGTGGAAGGAAGTAAAGATACCACACACACACACACACACACACACACACACACACACACACACACACACACAGAAAATGGGAGTCTTTACTGCTAATGTCCCGCTGACCGTCGGCTCCCTCTTTCTCGCCATATAACTCCATTATAGACACTCGCTCAGGCTGCTGTACAGAAATGGAGCAGGATGAAGAGTGTGTTTACTGTACATGACTGGAAATTCAATCCTCAGCGGGCTCCAAGTCGAGCGCGTATTGGGGGGGGTGGAGGGGGGAGGGGGGGTCAAACTGTTGAATCAGCCGCACGCAGTAAAGTACATCATCATCAATGCCACCGGTGTTTTGTTATTTCATTACGTTCCATAAGGAACATTACTGGTGTTGAGTTTGGTGCTGGTGTTTGGAGAGGAGGATGAAGAGGGAGGATGAAGAAGAGGAGGAGGAGGTGGTGGAGGAGGGAGGGAAGGAGGTAGGGAGGGAGGGAGGGGTGCATTCTCCTAGCTCTGAATCCCAATTTCCCCTGTCTGTCCTGGGGAGTGATCTTCACGCACACAGCCTGCTTTTTGCTGCTCACTGGTGCACCAGCTGCTGATGCACACACACACACACACACACACACACACACACACACACACACACACACACACACACGGAGGACTGATCCTGGATGTGATAGCTGCCCTACAGCTAATAATACTGATGGGTGTGGGGGGGGGGGGGGGTGAGCCGCCCCTCGTGCAGAGGGACATATAGACACAATATGCGCAACAACCGGTTGAGACATTTCACAATGTAAAAAAAAAAAACACCAAAAAAACCGGCTGCATGGTGAGATCGGGAGGAGCGCGAGGAGGCATGTATGCGGGTGGGGGGTGTGGGGGGGGTTTAGGGGGTTTGGGGGGTTTGGGTGGGAGGGGGATGTCACATCTGAATCACAGCCGCGTGCATCTGTCTGTCACTGGAACAACTTATCTCCGACTTCACGCGTGAGAGAAGAAAAGCCACAGAGAGAAGGGGGGGGGGGGGGTGAAGGGGGGGGGGGGGTGATCGCGCACCGGTCCCGTACATGTGTGTGCGCGTCTGGGTGAAAAGACACGACCGTATGCGATTGTGCACGCGCATCAATGACAGAGGGGTCAAAGCCTCTCGCGCGCACCGGCCGACCGGCCGGCTGCGTCCTGTCCGTGTGACAGCGCGTGCCGCCGGTGGGAGAGAGGTGAAGCAACATACATGCACAACAAGCCCCCCTCCCCCTCCCTCTCCTCCCCCTCGGGAGAAACGCAGCGGAGAACCTCGCGAACCCAAACAGCCGGAAACGTGAAGGGCAAAGCCGGAGACAGTTGTCTGAGACGTCGGCGCAACATTTTCACCTTCAGCGGAACCAGACAGGAGAAGACCAAAAAAAAACACCCAAAAAAAGAAGAAGAAGAAGAAGAAGGTTTCACAAAATAAGACGTGAAGAGAATTTACTCACTGTTTTCAGGAGCCCCGCACTCTTCTTCTTCTCCTCCTCTCCGCGTCTGCTCTCCGTGCACCACAATCCATCCGTCCATTCCTCCGCTGGACATTTCCTGCGGCATAGAGCCGGAATCGATTCTAATGTTGCGGGATATAATGTCCTCGGGACGCAACGAGAGAGAGGACACACACACACACAAAAAAAAAAAAAAAAGAAAAAAAAAAAAAAGACCCCGTATCACCCCTCCAAACACACACACACACACACACACACAAAAGAAAAGAAAAGAAGAAGAAAAAAAAATAAAAAAAAAAATAAAAAAAGCCCAGAAGAAGAAGAAGAAGGAGAAGAAGGAGAAGAAGGAGAAGAAGGAGAAGAAGCGGAGAATCACGCGCGTGCACAGTTTGGACCTTTTCCTCCACTCGGCGCGGCTACATGTTGCTGACTGCTCCCTCTCCGTGTCCCTCTCCGTGTCCCTCTCCGTGTCCCTCTTCGTGTCCCTCTCACTCTCTTCTCTCCCCTTTCTTTTTTTTTTTTTTTGTTAAAATTCAGTATGTACGCTCCGTCTCCTAGCAACGTCTCTCCTCCTCCCTCTCCTCCCTCCATCCATCCCTCCCTCTCTCTCCTCATCACTTCCTCGCGACACGTGTTGAATGCTTAACTAAGTTGCCTGATGTGGGATGATCTCTTTTCTTATTTTTATGATTATTTTTTTGTTTTTTTTACATAGTGTATATTTCTTTCTTTCATTCCTTATCTCTCTTCATCCGTCTCCATCCTCCTCTTCCTCACCCCCCTCCCTCCACCCCTCCCTAACCTTTTCATCATTCCTCCTCTCTTCCACTCAATCACATTGTTTTTTTCTTCCTCCTCTTCCTCTTCTTCTGAGTTCTGATTCCATCATCTCAAATTTGACTCAACATCGACATACTATTGTATTTAAATGTTCTTTTATTTGTGAAAACTGCACCTAAACGTCTTTGCTGTAAAGGTTGAGACCGTTTTGGTAATCTTGAGTTGAAGAAGGAGGTAACTCATTAAGTTACAACAAAAGTAAAGCAGAGAAAAGGTTTTAACTTTTGCTGCAAACAAATTAACTTTTCCAATTACTTTTCTGCATAATATATTGTGTAATTACATCAATAGATGTTTAAGTAAAGTACCGCATGAAATAAAAAAAAACATTTACTCAAGACCTCTGAAGCACAAGTTTCTGTTTTATGCCTCTTTATTTCTACTAAATCTTGTACTTTTAACTCTATTACATTTAATTAATTTACTTTTTTATTTACAAAAACATATCGGCATTAAATATAATGCAGCTTCATAGATTAACAGTTAAATTGCATTCAAATTTTGGCCTAAAATACATTTAAAAAGTAAACATACTGTAAATCAATAATTAAATATCAATTAAAATCAATATAAGCCAATATTATCATATTATCATATAGAATATGATAAGATCAGGAGTGATTTTTTACTTTTGATACTTCGTGGACATTTTGATTATAATGATTTTGCACCTTTCAATTAAAACTTTAAAAAAAGAGGATGTTTACTTTTCCTGAGCTCTTCTACTAACTGTGTTAATCATTAGAAGATTTAAATCTTTAGGTTTAAAAAAAACAAAAACAAAAGGTAAACAGAAAAGCTTTAACATATAAAAACATGATGTTGAAAAAGCAATTTTCTGGTTTGTTACTTTGCATTCAGCGCCCACAAAGACGGTTAACGAACCTCGATGAAAACATGCACTTCACTTTGGGTTTTTCTGCAGTTTCTCCTCCTAATTGCAGCGATGGGAAAAAAAAAAAAAAAAAACTTTTTGTTCGCTGCTTTCTCTCCTTAGCCGGAGGGGAAAAGGACGATAATCACTGCTGCTTTACAACTTCTTCCCCCTTTAACATTATTCCCTCCACATTCTTCCACCCAACACAATGACAGTTTCAGATTTAGCTGTCAAAAAGAGAGAGAATAATAAAAAAAAAATTAAAAAAAATTGGCCAATTAGCTTAATCTGAAATCATTTGCATTTCTGAGTGTGAGAACGACTCTAATTACCATTTAAAAAAAAATTCATATCTGGATGGAAACACTACGTGGCTGTTATCATCATCATCATCATCAAGTGCTTGAAAGCCATTAGTGTTTTGTGAGGAGTTTATATTTAGAGATTTGCCAGCGATGTAAAATCCACACGTTGCTGCAATAAAAGGTGAAAAAAAAGAAAAAGCTTCGGTCCGATTTGATCTGGATTCAAACCGTCGGCATTTACAGAACAGAACGGAGTACGAAACGATCCCCGAGCCTCGCTTTCATCTTCCACCCGCACATCATCGTTAATGGACGCGCGTGTGTGTGTGTGTGTGTGTGTGTGTGTGTGTGTGTGTGTGTGTGTGTGTGTGTGTGTGTGTGTGTGTGTGAGAAAGATAAAGACGAGAAGAGATGTTGCTGCTGCTTTTCTTTCTTTTTCCTCCAAACACTCGTTCCTCCCGCCGCCTTCCTCGGCATAAATATAGGAAAGAATAATTAAAAAGGAGCAGCAGCCGGCCGCTCGGCCAGTCAGTCGGCGCCGACGCGTTTTAAAAATAGGCCCCCTAATTATCAGAAGGACGGCTCAGACAGACAGGCGGCCATCTTGGTTCTTGTTTACGCCACGGTTGTGTGTTGTTGTAAACTGGACGGCGGGAATCGACTCGTGGCCTTTAAAAAAAAATACAAAATAAAAAAAACACCAGCCTACCTGCAAAAAGCACAAATAAAGAGGTTCAAAACACTCGCTGCTGCTTCACAAGCGTTTCTGAGAACTAATTCCTCTGTTGTGATTCATTTTGAAGTTATTCAAGTACAAAACTAGTTCCACTATTCATTACTTCATAATGTTTATAAAGTCTTATAACTCCTTTTTTCTCGTTGTTCGTTGATATTTTAGAGCAACGTTTCCTTCATGAAGTGGGAAAAGAAGTATTGAGATCTCGCAGCCGTTACCAGTAAAAACCACCGACTGTTTATAAAAGAGTTCGTAGCTTCCAGGTCTGAAAAATGGTTCTGATCCAGACGTGTCTTCAGCTGCAATACCAGCGAGTGCCACTAGAGGTCGGCTCCAAAAAGCCTCCGGCTCCATAGACTCCCATTCAACTTCTCTCATCGAATCCAAAGTGAATAAAATGTGTCCATCAGTTATCTCGGTGTTGTTAAGTGAGCAGGACGTCGGGTGAACTTTATATTCTTTCCAAGAAGAATCAGTTATATATTGAAGCTTCTTCAGATCGGACTTCACCTCTGAACAGCTTAATTTACCGTCGGGTTGTCTGTAAAAAAATCTTGATCTTCAAAGTAGCTTTAGGTGTCGAGAAAAACATATTTTAAAGAAATGTAAAGTTGGAAGTATAAAGTGTCATAAAATGACAGAACTGAAGTCCAAGTATCTCTACGTTGTGGTGAAGTACAGCCCACATAAACAGCTCAGTGATCCAGCCTGACACTTACATCACCATCTCTCCCTCCTACTGCGGCGCAGTCAATCAAACTCCGGTCTCAGCATCCCGTCGGCCCATCCGAAGGTCAAAAACACATCCGGACGTCTAGACGTAGAATTTCTGTAGACGTTCGTGCTAGAAATTCTTTCGACGCACTCGCGTGTCGTTATTTCGGGGTGAGGTGGGTCCTATTTAGTATGAAGCCTCGAAGAAGGTTAACTAATGAACCTGACGCTCTATCAGGGATTGTAAGACATCGGGTTCATTTTAAAACTGTTGAAGAAGCCTCTAACCAATCAGCATTGACCACCATATGACATACTATATGTTGTATGCACAAAAACTCACAACAAACAGCGCCCCCTCTGGTGAGCCACGCAACTTCAGGCAAATTCAACCAGTCTCCAAGGAATTATGTTCAAAAACAACCAGAAAATATACGTTTTGAAATGTGTGTGTACAGACTCTCAACCAAAAGTCTTCATATTGACCCAAAGCAGACGTCCTAGAGTTTTAACAACACTCAGCACGTGGAGGTTTTGCTGCTTTCGGGCCGAGCCGGCAGCCTGCGGAGCGAGGAGAAGACGGCGTGTGTTCACGTGAAGTGTTTTTCATTCGTAGGCTACGACTGTGAGAAGAAATGACCACAAAGACCACCGCAGCCGGAGGACATGTGAGCGTGAATCACGATGAACGAGGAGAGGCTGAAGTTTGGATCACACATGATGAACCAGAGGACGCAGGAAACGGAGTGAAAGGTGTGAAGAGGTGTTTCCTGTTGGTCCTTTTCCCTTCGACCTGTAATCACGCCTGTTCGTAGTAATGTGTTACATTAACGCTGCTCCCGCGACCCGCGCAAAAGATAGAAAACCCTGGTTTGATGAACGGTCGGAGCTGATATCATTAGGGCGGATGAATCACCGGTAACCACGGATACAGGATTTCAGAGGGGTCGTTTCCTCACCGCGGCCCCGATGATGAACGGCTGCTGAAATACAACCTTTTTGTGGTGGTTTTTTTGTCCCCTTTTGGTCGTCCTGTGGACACACACGGAATAAACATCACGTCCACATATTCCTGACAGCTGCAGCAGAGTGGTTTTTCAGCAGCCTAGCTGAGCAGTGATCTGTTGACTTGCGAGTCAGAAGACGTCGGGTATAACCGGTCGATACTTCAGTCGGGAATGGAAAGCTTCTTAGACGATGACTGCACTAACGTCTGGTCAGTGTTTGGTAAAGAAGTGTTTGGTTCGGACTAAAAGGTGGAGAAGAAGAAATCTGCAGCGTAAAGATCGACCAACGGAACAGAACGTCTGAGATACGAGTTCAAGGAGCAACTCTGACAGGAGTGAGAGGACACAAATCTGCTGAGGTATTCAAAAAAAATGTGTGTACAAAAGACATTAGTGCATGCGATGATCGCTCTTCCTTATTTTCCCGCCCGGTTGTAATGCGTTACCATCCAAAGCTGGCGGGAAACCGACCGAAACAACTCGGCTGTCATTGGTCACCTGGCGAGCCGGGAGATTGGAGCGCTTTCCGGGGAAGTTTAATTCAGTGGAAAACCTTTTTGGGGGGGTGGAGGGGGGGAGCATCCGACATCCTCGGCGACACAATAGAAACTCCAACAAATCCTATAATGAATGCGGAGATGTATGGAGTGTGTTGTCTGTGCTTAATGAAGGCAGCCACGTCACCGTGAGCTAATCCTGAAGCTGCACCATTTATCATCTCGGAAACATAGACTTGCAAAGCCAAAAGTCAAAACAATCTATTCAACTAACAGGAAAATGAATTAGCTTGGAGCGCTGCCACGGAAAACACGAGTACCTCCCCGGCCTATTTTAAATCTATAGGGGGGATGACAGTGTACAAATTAAAACAGCTTTTCAATTCATTTTTCCCCCCAAAAAAAGAAAAGGTTCATTTTGAAATGTGTGCATGTGGTGCAGCTCAAAGCATCAAAAACTGACAGAGCGAAAGCTACAGTTGACATTTGGCCAACGATGCTTTGATTTTTTTTGGGGGGGGGAATAAAACACATCTCTGGGTAATCATCTTTAAATATTGCACGAGTTGTTTACATGTTGTTTCTTTGTAAATCTGTGAACCACAAAGATAGCATCTCTACACGAGTCAATTATCACCAGCTGCATTGATCAAATTTGCTCCATACGCCCCCTACTGGTCAAAGCTTCCACAGGATGGATCTAATTTCTCTGAAAAAGCTGTGACTTTTAATTTTAAATATTATAATGTTGATTTGGGTGTACAATATTTATTATTATAAAAGTGTTTGTAATTTACTGGTCATTCAGTATTAAAGTATTTTCCCGTCAGAGTCTGTTGTATTTGGTTAACAAGAGCTTGAGCTGCCTAAAAAACGTGTTTTCTTTTTTTCTTGTATTCTCCTATTAATTATTGAGAGAGCAGCAGGAATCCCTTTTGTCAGACGAGAATGTCATTTTTGATCAAAGCTTCACTTTAGAAACCCAAATGGGACGTCGAGTAATTATTCACAGGCTGCAAATCCTCAGACGTAACGCTCTGCATATAGAATAAGAAGACTCGTTTTGTTTTCCATCTTCCATCCGGGTGGCTCCCCGGCGTACGACTGCATTTTGTCAGGACAACATTTTTGAAAGGAGCTCAAATAAGTCCCGGCCGAAAGCCAACGGCGGGCAGATCCTCGTGGAGTCGGCCTCCAGATCCCTCATAATCACTTTAAACTCACCGCGGGAGCAACTCCAAGAATACCAGCAGCACTAACGCGCTTATTCACCAGATCCAATCCCGCACGGCTCGATCTATATAAATGCCATCAGAGTGAGAAACGCCAGTTAGCCGCTGGTTGATGGATTCTGTGTTTTGTTTTTTTTGTTTTTGTTTTTTTTTAAAAAGAAGCTGCGACTCCAATTTCTTCCTCTTTTGTCTCGTCGATGGCAAACGTCATTAGAAGTGATGATCTAGGATGTTATCGTGTAAAGTGGATGCCAGCTTTGATGCGAAAAAAAAACCAACGAGGAATCTATTTATACATATTTCATTAAAGAGTTTCCATTTATTGTTTAAAACTCTTTGTGTTTCTTCTTTTTTCTTTTTTTTTTCTGTGTCAAAGTTCAGTGGCTGGATCGCTTTCCAGTCTGGAGGAAAGCAGGTCGACGGGTTTTGTAATTTTAAGGGTGAATAAAGCAACTTTTTAGCGGGGTGTATTATAAAAGGTTGACATTTTAGAAAGGCATTTTTTAATTGGTTGCCGCAAATCAGCCGACACGCACCGACACACTCGTGACCTACACTTCCTGTTGAATGAACAGTCGGGTCTTAATAAAAAAAAATTAAAAATCCTGCGATGACATTAAATTCGGTGCGTTTGAAGTCACCGCATCGATTCAAATGAATCCATTTTTAAAAGAAACAGCAGGCTGCGTTTCGATTAGCGTACTTACATTTGTACACTTACATGTTACGACAGTCGCTTTCGCAGTTCGTGAATTTCGACAGCTTTTAAGTTGTTTTAAATCGCACACGGCCGGCGTGCGCTAACAGGAAATGGCCGTCACATTTGAACGCATCGCTCGCCGACATATCCGTCAGCTCGGTTTGGTTTATTTAACTTCAAAAATTGAGGTGTTTTCGTGGCACGATAATCCCATTTCAGCGCAATCAAAGGCCGCTTCGACGTGCGGACTGGAGATCGAACCGAGACGCTGGATGACTCCGCCGAGCCACGACCACCCAAAGAGAAAAAAAAACTCTGATCAGAAAACATTCCCCGCAGGTTTTCAACGGGGATTCAAGACTTTGAAATCTTCGCAGGAGTTTTGATCCGAAGCCGGCGAGGATCGAATCGACCGACGCGACGCACCATCGAGGGCTTTGATTGTCTCTCGGAGGATCGAACCTCTGAACCGAGACGCAATCATGATTATTTACAGTCTCTGCAGCCAACTGGACCGTTTGGGTGCTTTGAGGCGACATTAAGGGAGTTTTAAAGTCAACTATTCATGTTTAAAAAAAAAAAAAACTCCATAATTACATCAAATAAATAAATAATTTTTTTTGAATGAATGAATAAAACTGGTCTCATTTCACTTTTCATATCTTGTGTTACTGGTTTGCAAAGTCTGCAGCCAATGAGCAGCTATTAGCTGAGTCGAAGGTCACGAAGGACGAAACCACAGATGGCTTCAAGTACGCGGCTTCACAGACGAGAATTAAAGGAGGCGAGTACAATAAACACCGACATCATTCAGCATCACTGGACCTCATACGATGTGAACAGGACGTACACAGTGTTTCCAAGCTGAAACGTGACAAACACACACATTGCATCATTGTGAAAGAGGAACACTCGTCTGGTTTTGTTCAAACGTCCTTGAGTGAAGCTCACGACTCACCAGATCTTATTATGGGTTCGACTGAGACGGCCGAGAAAAAAAAAGACACGAGAGCCAATTACTGACCGACAACAAATCGTCGCATCAGCGCATCTATCGGATTAAATAAGCTGGAAAACCCGCATCACTGCGACCTTCTGATGGCAGAAGAACAGGAAACTAATCTGCCGTGAAATCCGTGAAACGCCGATGTCCTGTTTCAATAAATGTCCATAAAGTGTTTGTTTTTTTATTCCACGCTGAAGAATATGTGGCACAAACAGGAAGTCAATGAGCCGAGGAAGTTGTTTGTTACCTGAAAATAGTCGACGACAATCGATTATCTCTGGTCACCGTCGGACAAAGTTCAGGTTTGTGTTTTAAGTTGAAGTTTGAAGCTCGGTGAAGTAAATTACAACTCAAACAGTCTATTTTTTTTATATATTTTAAAAGATATCTGCAGGGAAACTTTAAGATAGCTGTTTAATGGAAGTTAAAGTAATAATCTCAGTGTGTTTTTGGCAGGAAAATATTGCAAGCAGTGGTGGTGACATGTTTTCCTATCACCAGAGAGGGTGGGCGGAGTCAACAGTTGACATCACACAGGTGACACTGGATTGCTATGAAGTCCAAAGGCACTCACTCACCATATTTTTTTTTTAAGGTTGGGTGGAATCACAGACTGGATATAAAAGTGTTCGTAGCTTCAGGTCTGTAAAATGGTTCTGATCCAGAAGTGTCTTCAGCTGCAATACCACCGAGCGCCACTAGAGGTCGGCTCCAAAAAGCCTCCGGCTCCATAGACTCCCATTCAACTTCTCTCATCAAATCCAAAGTGAATAAAATGTGTCCATCAGTTATCTCGGTGTTGTTAGCTAAAGTCACTCCTTCTTATTAGTTTTCTGGAGGTCCATCTGAAAATAATCCCTCATTCATTAGAAAAGAAGCTTCTTTTGCGGGCGTGTCACCAAAAGTACCGGCAGGATTTTATTTTCACATTATTCAGTCTCAATAACTCACAAAGTCCTGAATAATTACAGCGACGGTTCAAGGAAAACTTTAGGTGACTATGAAAATTAAGAATAAATACCTTTAAAAGAAAAAAAAGAAAAAGGCAGTGTAGTGTTTGTATGTCACATCCTGAGGGAACAGACTTCCTGTTTCACACAGTCTGCATTTTATTCACCGTTTCAACTCGTCAGTCGTTTCTACGAGGTATCGGATCATCCTGTTCTTCAGGGCCAACGCATCACAGTGAAAAGTAAATATATACGCTCGGTCAATGAAGCGGAGATAAAGGAAGGATAAAAGAAAAATAGATCATCTGCAGGTTGAACATACACTTTTTATAATCAGCGTTATTCAATACGGCCGGGCCCCGGAGAGAAGCGGTAATTCTGCCAACTTTGATTTGGACCCCGTGACCAGAGCAATAAATGAGATCCCCCTCCCGCCCCCCTCTCCCCTCCCTCCTCCGCCCCGGGCAAGGAGAGGGAGATTTTTTGGACTCATAAATCCTGAGACTCGGCTACAATCGGTCTCCGCGGATCAATCCACGTCAGCGCTGGCGGATGAAAAGCGACACGCCGAAAAGAAAAAAAAAAAAAGCAGCAGTATGAACTCTCATTTCTTCTCGCTGGTGTGAATTTGGACAAATTTCCTGATGAGATTTTTCTTTTTCTTTTTTTTTTTTCATACATTTCAAGGGATCTTTGGATGATAAAAAAAAATTGGGAGCTGGAGGATTTCATGTTTTGAAGCTGCGGTGCCACAGGTACTGCAGGAAGTCTCCTAAATCCCCCTCCAGCCTCCGAGGACATCTCCGGCGTTTCTAATGAGGCAGATGGCTTCAACAAGTCTCTCCAGCTTGACTATGATTTCACCATGTTGGTGGTGGTGGTGGGGTGGGGGGGAGGATGGGGGAGGAGTTGGGAGGGGGGCACAGCTGACAGATTGGTAAATTCAACACGAATTGTTAGTTTTTTTTTTACCTGGTTTACCACAATCTCACATCCAATCTTCTTTTCATTCTCACCAAGTATTTGTGTCTTCTTTCTGCTCCGCGATTTTCTAATTAAACTTTTCTCCTCATCTCCTCCCTCCCGTCCCGCCTCCCCATCTTCTCTCCGTTAAGGACGTTTACACCAGCTCCCGTGTTTTTATTTATTTATTTAATTTATTCATTTCTCTTTGGTCGGCGCAAAATAAATTATAGGTAAATTACTCACTGAAGTGTAGGAGGATTTGTATGCATGCGAGTGTGTGTGTGTGTGTGTGTGTGTGTGTGTGTGTGTGTGTGTGTGTGTGTGTGTGTGTGTGTGTTTGCATCGTCTACTTCTGTCTTTGTGAGGACCAGTTTGAGGTGTTATTTCAGAGTGAGGTGTTTGCCTGGTTCAGGTTGTGGATAGAGACCCGGGACCTTCTTGTGTTTCTGCTCTCACCTCTAAAAGGTGACGTGAAAAACACTGAAGAGACGCTGACTGGTCAGTAATGAGGAAGCGCTACACGTTTTCTTGCTCGTTCGTCTTCGTTTCTTCACTTAAACGTGTTTTTGTGACGTCACATTTTGTGTCAAACTCTGGAAATCGTCAACCGAGACCCCGAAAACGCTTCAGAAAATCTGC
>NW_027185394.1:2667482-2762482 GCF_022577435.1 Embiotoca jacksoni
CTGCAAAAACACTAAGGTTCAGTTATTCAAGCCAGAATAAAATATGAAGATCTGTCACACGCAGACTACAGTAGATTAGAGTAAACAGACTTCTTCAATTTGCAGATTAAAGGAAATTTTAATAAAATATTGCAAGTCTTTGAAATGAAAAAAAAAAAATCAAGGCTCCTGAGAGAGATGTGTGTTTTGAAGTGTATTAAAAATGGCCAGAAAAAAGTGAAAAGTCACATCAAAGCTGTGGAATTTTCAGGGAACAGGCTGAAGTGAAGTGGAAATGCAGTCGCAGGAAGAGAAGCTGTGTTTCATCTCCACGTCAACGGTGTTTAGGACAAATGGAAGCTGCACCGGGGAACTACAAGCCTCGCGCCATCAAAAGTGTACCACTTCCCAACAACTCCAAAACTACTTTATCATTTCCACGCTGCATCTTCAGGTGATTTAAACACATTTTGAAAGTTTTCTTTCTCTGAGAAGGGGTTGGCATGTTTGCCTACTTTTGGAAATATACTTCTCTGCTTTCTTTTACTGCTGTTTGCCTCTTTTTCAAGCTAAACATCTACTGCGTCTAAGACACAATAAAAGGGACAAATTAGATGAAATGTGTCAGCAGAAATGTTTTAAGAGACTTTAAGGATGTTCTGATATATTTTGACTTCTTACTATTGTTGACTTTAAATTGAAAAAAAATCCTCTGTGATGATGCAAAAACGCCGTTTCAGCTCCGATCGTTTCCCAGAAAGCCGTTCTCTGTGCGGAGCTCTTTAGCACTGCGTTGCTATCGGAGAAGAGGAGCACATATGAACGTCTGAGTAATAACTGAAGTCTGAAGTCAGGTTTCAGTTCTGCAACACTGCCATAAACTGTGAAAAAGAGATCTCAAGATTACAATAATGATCACAGTTTCATAACAGGCCAACAACCTTCATCCGGGGCTTATCGAGCGTTTGACACGTTATTATGTCGGCCTGTGGAAACATCATTTTTCTTTTCATTCACAAAATCTTCCAGCTGGCAAAAAGCCCCCCCAGTGGAAATGTAATTTTCCAAACCTCCCGAACTCATATCCGCTATCAGCTGGAAAGACGTTTTTCTAGGATCCCCATTCAGGAATAGAAGTTCTGGCTCTTGATTAATCGCTTTCGACTCCCTTTCACTCCCTCTGATGGCCTGCGACACACACAAAAAAAAAGAAACAAAAAAAGGCAAAGAAATTCAAACCCCAGCTGTGAAAAAGGCCGGAGTTTGTGAATTAAATGTGGAACAAAAAAAACCTGCCGTGTAAAGACAGCCGGGTGGGAGGGTGAAGGAGCGGCCGACGAGACGGAGATGAGACCGAAGATGTGGACGGAGAGACGGGAAGACGTTTACGGGGAGGGAGGAAAACCGGCAGAGCGACAGCCAGACGACGGAGGGAGTGAGAGGAGGGGGGGGGGGGGTGAGGGAGGGAGGGAGGGAGTTAGGGAGGGAGTTAGGGAGGGAGGGAAGGAGGGAGGGAGGGAGGCCGCTTGACAGAATCAAAGAGACGGACAGACGGCTGCGAAGGTCGACATATTTACGTATACAGTGAGACTGCGTTGCCCCAGCAACGGACAGCTGATCAGTCATTCGCAGACCAACAGAGTTCAGTTCAGTCAATCTTTTTTTTGTTTGTTTTTTGTCCCCAGGGGATAATTAGGGAGGGCAAACAAGCAGACATGTGGGCAGGGAGACGGGATGGCAGCGACGGGCGGACGTGCAGAGATACGGAGGCTCAACGCACCGCTGGACACCCGCCTCCTCCTCCTCCTCCTCCTCCTGCTGCTGCTGCTGCAGCCACGCCGCTGTTGTCATAACAACTGAAATTTAAAATCCCACATCAACGTCGTTACGAGACAACTTTTGAGAGTGAATTTTATTCGACTTTAGACGGAGGATGATGAAGGAGAGGAAGGAGAGGAAGGAGAGGAAGCCTCTGCATCAAACAATTCAACACATCTGGGACTTCATCCCGGTCCATTTAGTCCCCGCCAAGTGGCGTCCAAACGGCTGCCAGGAAGCAAAATGTGTGGAAATTCCCCTTCCACTCAAACACCTCCTTCACCTACTGCTTCCTGTGGGCGGAGCCTCAGAGCCCACACAGGAAGCCATCTCTACTTGGGCCAAACTCTCTGAGGAAAAGAAACTCGGCGGCCTCGTGTGGATGTCTCATCTTTTAGATGTTTGGACCGAGTAAATGAAAGTGAATTTGATTTGTGGGCTGTATGGTTTTACTTCACGCCGAGGTGAAGCAGAGACGTGACATTGACGTGGTATGTTCTCGTGGACTGACAGGGTGAACACATGCATTGGCGCGTCATCGGGTTGTGTCCATAGACTGGATATAAAAGTGCTCGTAGACTCCGGGTCTGAAAAATGAGGCCGATGCAGAAGTGGATTTAACTGAAATACCAGCGAGCGCCACTAGAGGTCGGCTCCAAAAAGCCTCCGGCTCCATAGACTCCCATTCAACTTCTCTCATCAAATCCAAAGTGAATAAAATGTGTCCATCAGTTATCTCGGTGTTGTTAGCTAAAGTCACTCCTTCTTATTAGTTTTCTGGAGGTCCATCTGAAAATAATCCCTCATTCATTAGAAAAGAAGATTCAAGAAGACCTGTTTTTGGGGGCGTGTCTGTTTGATTGACAGGCCTGTGGTGCAGTCAGGTTACAGCTATCGGTGGGCGGGATGTAGTATCGCCAGGTTTCCGATCAGATCGGTCAGATCCACCGCTGGCTCCTCCCCCAGCTCGTCCAAATATGGTCACTTCCTGCTCTAAACCGCTCTGAACTAGCAAAGATGGCGACGGACAGAATCTGAACTGGAGGATTCATAACGCTGCTTGGTTGTGTCACCGAGACCAATCCTAATTACAACTTATTTAAAGAATGAACTGGAAACATTTGATTTTTGCTAATTTGTCCCAACAGACAAACTGTTGAGGTTATTGCTTCTGCTGCTTTATTATCTTTAAGATATTAGTATTCATCACAAAAATGGTATTTTTCTGTTTTAATTATTTTTCCGTCTGCGTAAAAGAAGTTGACACATAAAAAGCTTTGTTTGATATCAAAATATTCAAAAGTGCTAACATCTGATTTATTATTGTGTTAATATTCCTGTAAAGTCTAAAATACGTCCCGTGCCGTCAAAACTGAAGGCGAAGCTGAGCGTCGGTGCTTTAAAACGGAGGCAGATCACATCCCGGACGGATGTCCTGAGACGGACTCCTCCGGCCTGGAAAATGAAAAAGTGACTCGATGCAGAACTGTGACGACGAAGTAAAAACTTGTTGGGAGGCTCAACGTGATGCGAGCCAAGAATCTGACTAAATAATAATCAGAAAACAGTCTCGGAGAAGTACTGAAGAGTGTGATTCTAACTGGACAAGCAAAGTAGAGTCAAAACAGACTCTCACATAACTGTCCAGTAGAAAACCACCCGAAAAATCAGTTCAACCTCGAGTTAAAATGAACATTTACGAATAAAGATACGTCACTTTTAAGAGTTCAATCAATAAATGATCAAAACTAATAATAACATTTCAGTGATGTGCAGCCTGATTATTATAACAGGAAGTGATTAAACGTTTACTCCTTTATCTGGTAAGGCTTAAAAATGAAAATGTTTCAAATTAATGAAAATCTTGCGCAAAAAAAAAAAAAAAAAAGTCACTTAAAAATGATATCGCGAATTTTACGAAAATCTGCCGCAAAATCTAATATTTGTCATCACAACAAACCCTGCGGAGACTTCATCAGTCTGGATGTAAATGTGGTGTTCAAATGTCTCGAGAGGTTAAACCTTCGTTTCCCCGACAACCAAAATGTGTATTAAGACGTCATCGTCAAGGTGTCACCGCATCCCGTCACCGCACGACGTATTTTTGACGCCTGTCAGTTAGCGGTTCTTGAACTAAACCTCGAAACCCCGTCAGGACGCAGCAGCCTCGTGTTCTCCAGCTCGGTTTTGTGCTGCTTTCACGTTAAAGAAAAGCTCAAAGATACAAGACAGAAAAAAAAAAGAAAACAATCGGCTGCTCGCTGCAGTTTTTTTTGTTTTTTTTCTTCTAACTTTCAATTCATTACTTCTGGAGCGGGCAGAGAGGATTTTCTCTGCCGGCGTCCGTCCCGTTCACCGGAGGAGGATTTGGGCAGATAGGGCATCGTAGCGCCATCATAGCGCCGCCGCCGCCGCCGGAGGAGATCTTCTCCGCTGCAGCCGACGGCTGATGAATTGGTTTAACGTGAACACGACGTCGGAGCCGCTGCAGCGCCGAGGAAAAGTGGGAGGAAAGGAAATTAAGATTTCAGCTGGATCCACAAAGCTGGTGGTCGAGTTTTATCCCTCGATCAAACGGAGTTCAAACGCATTTGAAGGGACGTCTGAGATTTCTTTTAGATTCAAATCTGATCCATAAGCACGGAACAATATCTCCCCAATAATTACGTCGATATTGTGCTTTTTAAAATGCATTTTGCTAAATTCTATATTTGAACTCTGTTCCTTTTTATCAATGTCTTGCTTTGTGGTTAATTTTATCAGCACTTATACATTTAATTGCTTTTTCATGTTTAAATTTGATTTGAAATTTGTTTTTATGTTAATTTATATTGTTTTTTTATCCAATTTTCTTGCTGTAAAGCACTCAGAGCTGCATTTCTTGTGTGAAAGGCGCCATAACAATGCGGTTTATTATTATTACTGACATGATGTGTTTCATAAGCTCCAGCTGGAACTACAGCGAGAGAGCGCACACACACACACACACACACACACACACACTCTCTCACACACACACACACACACACTCACACACACACACACACACTCACAGAGAACAGCTTGTTCAAGATCTTTGGTTGAGTTGAGATATTTGCCGACATAAAGCACACAAACCCGGGTGAAGAAAATTAGCTTGATTATCTGATAGCGGTTCATTAAAGGTCCTACATGGTAAGAATTCAGATTTCCATTTCTTTTTTTTTTTAAGCAGATGTAGGTGCTGAATAAATAGTGTAAAAGTGTCAAAAACGCTCGGTCCACAGAAACTGCATTCAGCAACTGTGGCATTTGGACTTCCTGTGAGTTTGTGATGTCACAAACTGACGCTCAATGCCATATATGGCCAAACTGTATTCAGATGGCTTTTTTTTGGTACTTAAAACTACTTAAATATCTTCTAGACTGCAAATAAAACCGAGGAAAAGTGTCAAATATGGGACCTTTAAAATATGCTCTGGTTGGCAAACACTGGCCCTTTAAACTCAGTTTTGGTCTCCACCAACCTCCGAGAGAAGAATCCGTGTCTTTCACCACTAAATCTTTTAATTTGTTCCTTTAAACAAAACAAAAACGAGAAGTGAAGCGTCCTCGCAGTCGGACGACGTCGAGGCCGAGAGGGTCGATGGCATCGACAGCCTTCACTAAATACATCGGCTGACCTTTGACCCCTGCCTCCCGGCGGGGAGCGTCCGCGGCCTCCTTAACGCACCGTGGAAATGGAATCCGCCTCGTTAACATGCAACACAGCACTTTCTTTCACGCTCAGATTCAAATCAAAGTGCACCCAGACGGTTCAACAACTCTCCTGGACACACACACACACACACACACACACACACACACACACACACACACACACACACACACACTCTCTCTCTCTCTCCATTTGATTTATAAGAGCACCTGTCCCGCCCGCCTACAGCCTCGTCTGTGTTTACTGCTGCCATACGGGTAACACAAGGAGCCATTATAGCGGCGCTGCTGCCGAGCGACGAGGTAATTTCCTCCTCGGGCCTCCTACAGAGGGAACAGTAAGCGACGCCTCGGGGAGCGAAATCTGCCCAACAGACCAGAGATATCGTCTCTTCCTGTATCTCTACTTTAACACGAGATCATATAACGAGTTCGGACGCTTCTCCAAATACTTCTTGGTCTGTCTATGTTATCCTGAAGCTCCAGACGTAGACGTGAAAAAAAAAAACCAAACACACACAACAACACACAGACGAGCAAAATGAAGCTGAAGTGGCTCCACCGCAGTAAACACCGTCCCAGAGAGGAGAGCGGGACTGTTACTCTTCCAGAGGCAGAAGAAAACAACCTGCGGTGTTAAAAACACAGATAAGAACACAAAAACTCCACAAAAAAAAACAAAAAAAAGGATGGAAGTGTTGCTTATGGGTTTTTAACCGAGCGGCAACCAGCGCTGACGTCAGCCGTCGGTTTGTGAACGTCCGTTACGAAGCCTCCAGATTTTGTGGCCGGCGTCATCTTTGCTATTTCGGAGCAGGAAGTGACCATATTTGGACGAACTGTGGGGGGGAGGAGCCAGCGGTGGATCTAAATGATCTGATTGGAAACCAGGCGATACTACGTCCCGCCTACCGATAGCTGTAACCTGACTGCACCACAGGCCTGTCAATCAAACAGACATAGTTGAATAGGAGTCTATGGAGGCTTGTCGGAGACGACCTCTAGTGGCGCTCGGTGGTATTGCAGCTCAAGGCACTTCTGCATCGGCCTCATTTTTTTCAGACTCGGAAGCTACGAACACTTTTATATCCAGTCTGCGGTTTCAACTTGAGAGAAATTTGGTCGTAGAAACAGATAACCTTGAAAGTATTCTCGTCCCAAAGATAAAGCATCACATTCTTCACCTCATAATGAAGGCCGCCATATTGCCACCTCGGTTGGAGAACAGATTAACGCGCCCCCATACAGCGACAGTGCCTGATTCTTGAAATGAGGGAGGAACGTCACCGTGTTTGGTCGTAATCCCCCCCCCCACCCCACCCACCTCTCCACCTCCGCCCCCACTTCGTGACAAACGCCACCGCCTGCTACGCCCCGCCGGCCCGCTCTATTGTCAGGCTCCGCTGCCTTCGGGCCGCTCACACTCGTTAATCATGATTAACATTCTGCTGGAAGCCGCTCATTACCGACTACCTCCTAACACCTGTGGTTCTGGACCCCTGACACTTCTCCATCAATCCCCCCCACCCTCACCCCCACCCCTCCCTCCCTCCGGCTACCAGAGAGGATGTAAAGGCAGCGATGAACAGGAGAAAGAAAAAAGAAAAAGAGAGCAGGAGAAGTAATCACACATCTATTTAAGCCATTGCAAGAAAAGCGTCGAGTCATGCCCGGCAGAGTAAATGTGCTCAAAGCTGCTTTTAAACCCGACATGTTAATTATTTGGGTTTTTGTACACCACATATTCATTTTCAGGTATAAATGTGATGTGACGCAGATTTTGCAAGACTTTTTCCCAGAACAGTTTTTTTATCTGTCAAAGAAGGAAAAAAAAAAAAAAAAAGCCTCCGAACATGTCCGTCACAAGACAAAAAAACAAAACAAAAAAACTCTGCACTGAAACAGAGGAAAGAACATCTGGAAGGAGAATTAAACTCAACTGCGTTAGCAGGGAAAAAAAAGCACTGCGGTACTTTTTAGCTTTCAGCTCATTCTGCGACTGATAACTGAGCATTAATTCAAAACTACTCAAGGACACTGGAGCCAAAGGTTTTGTGGAGATCACGGACACCTCCGCTCTGCGTGAGCGGAGGCGTCCGCCGGCCTCCGCCTGGCCGGACCAAACAGGTCGAGACAGACTCTCTTGGCAAACGTAGCTGGCAGCTTCTGGAGGATCGGACCGATATTAACAGGTTCATGTAGCGGCTCAGCAGTCTGCTGTAATAAACACACCGACTGTGGAAATATAAACCAATCTGGTTTGTTGTTTGGCTCCTTCGGCCGATTTGTTTTTTGTTTTTTTTTTTCCTTTTATTTGGTGCCAAACTGCTCCAGAACCACGAACGAGTAGTTCATGTATAAGACAGGAAATATAATCAGGGAAATTAACTGAGGTCATTTGTCTAAAATCTGCATCCACTTTAGATGTTTTTAATGAACCAATTAAAGTTGAGTTTTTCTGCATTTTCTGTGTTTAGTTCGACTGTTTTTCTCAGTTTTGTGTTCGGTGCAGAGTCGGTCGTGGAGGTTAAATGTTGGCATCAGATTCAGCTCGCTGCAGGTGCAGTTAATTAAAAGGATAAAGTGGAGGGGATTAGTGATTGGCTGCTGTGGGGCCAAAGTGTGAGGACACCGAAGATCGGTCCAGCTTGAAGCCTCAAATCTCAGCTGTCGTTTAGTTTCAGAAACTCGTCTCCGAGTGCTCTCCAACAACGTCTTTCTGTTTTAATACCGCAGGAGAAGAGTCCGTACGGACGGCGCCCTCTGGTGGCATTCACGACGTCGGAACCAAACGATTTCTAAAAGCCTCGAGTTCACGAGTTGTGACGTTGTTTGCCGACGTTTACCGAAACGTCGGAGGTCGCGGAAGTACATTTTTCGTTGGATGTTCAGCTTAATATGTTATCATTTTATTCATGAAGCGTTTGTCTTCATAACTTAGATAACAGCCTTCGTCTGAGGAGACCGTTGATCTTCCCAACGGTCTCCTCTTTTCCCTCCGTGTCTTTGTATTTCCTGCGTTACGTTCCAGACGCCGTCCACGTTGCCGTTGCCTAGCAACAGTGTTTTCACGACTTAAAACCACTCGTGGGTTTGTTTTGTCACTGTTGAACTTCACTGCCATCTAGTGGATTTTTAAGATGTACAAGCATTTCGTAGGTTAAATGTTTTCTTATCTCGTTAAGGAATAAATACGCCGTTCATCCAACCTGTGAATCAGATCTGCTCCAAAGCTCTACGGTTTCTTCTTCGGCCCATTCGACACCTTTCCACCAAATTTCATGAAGATCGGATTGAAAACCACTGAAAATATAACCTGCTTGGTGGCGGTGACGTCAGAAAGCAGGAAAACATCAATCTAAAGGAGCCAAGTGTTGCAGAGATGTAATAAATGATATGAGGTGATAACTTCTGATTATCCAATTCATTCAGACTCCGAGCCGCGATGTCAGACGACACAAAAAAAACTAATCTTTCTGTTGAAGTTGAGTGAAACCTTCAAAAAAATAAAAAAGAAGGTTTTTGTCCCACGAACATTGTTCTTAACAAACAATCTCTCTCCTGATGTGAACCTGACAGCGAACAGATGCATAATTTACACATCCAGCAGTTAGCGAACCGCATTACCCTTCTTTCAGAGTTGTGTGTACGGCCACCTGATGACTGCTAATTAAAATATTTCTTTAACTCCTCTTTTCGGTCCATCGACTCCGGAGGGAAATATCTTTCGCTTTTTTTCTAATTGCTCCACTAAGCTCACCAGCTAGTCTCTAACTATGTTTGTCAGCTATCTGCAGCTGGTTTTTAAAGGCTTTTTATCATTTGTCGTTTTGTTTTTTTTTCCTCATAAACCCGACTGCCTGCTGTGGCTGGAAACGACGCTACGAGGGCGGCGGGGAGCGAAACCAGACGGGGAAGCTGCCGACCAGACAGCTCGGCAACGAGCCCAAATGTCCTACGAAGCTCAATGGAGCCGAACGCGGCGGATGCTTCAGGTGTCGGTGACGGCTGCTCTGATTGGGGAATTTTGTACAAAATCACACAGTTAGGTTTGAAGAAAGAAACAAAAGGACGCGTTAAGTTTTTAAGTGAAGAAATTAGACCTTTTCTACAAATAAAAAAGACGAATCATCATCTTCTGTGTGCGAGCAGCTCCAACTGAAACCTCAAATTTCTGCTAAAATTATCATCTTTTTTTTTTTTTTTTTTATCATCTTTTAGTCAAATTGAAATTTGTGCAGCGCATAAAAAAAATAAATAAAAAAAAAAAAAAAAATCAGGGTCAGTTTAATCAGCCGGTGCGTTTCAGGTGTTTCTTTCAAATCATGAGGAAACGGACTCTTTGACTGGCAGGAGGACCGATTACAACAGTCGTCAGGGACGCCTTAAAACGCTCGGCACAAAGATAACACTTCCCGACCCCCGTCGTTTTATTATTAAGCGACTGATTACGTCGAGGTTTTAAAAGGTGATAAAAACCTTTAAAAAAAACTTGATTAGGTGTAAAAAGCTTTATAGAGTACGTCTGCAGCAGAATATTTGCGATGCTGAAAGACAAACAGAAGAGGCCGGGCGTTTTATCACCGCGTACACGCCGATACACCCCTCCATCTTTTAATCCATTTTTAATACCTCTTGTCCGGAGCCGGATTTTGTGCCGAGGTTTGCACTTTTTCGGATAAAGAGGAAAAAAAAAGTTCCCGACAACAAAACCTTTTTTGAAACAAGTTCAACGCACAACTCGCTCGCCTCGTGGCCGTTTTCACAAGTGGATAAAAATCTCTCATTTGCCGCTCGTCCCCGAGCCCATTATTACACCTCTGCTGGGCAGTGGTAGACCAAATGAGACGCACTCCTGTACACCCCCCCCCTTTGTTTTTTTGTTTAATCTGGAGAAGAGAAAATAAAAAGAAAGTGCCGACGCGGTGAAACGAGTCCCAAAAAGGCTCTCCGGCCTCTGAAGGATCCCTCGTTCTGTGTCAGGAATAATAATAACGTGTCTTTTCAAGGCGTTCAAGGGAAACGTGCCGCTCTGACGGGGCGCAGCCTCTTTTTACCGATACTTGTAAACTCATTAATGTGGCTTGAAGAAAACAATAACAAAAAAAAAACGCCCGTTTATTCTAAAAACTCAAATCTGAGTCAACGTTTATCAGCGAAAACCAGAAAGTAGCAAAAATTCGTATCTCTTCTTTGACCATGAAGTTGCAGCTCGACATCCGTCTCATCAAGCGAACAATAAACTGTTGATAAACTGTTTCCCTTCAAATCAGTTCAGTTTAAGTTGCAGGAAACTATCGACTTTCCACTCCTGAAGTATTTAAGAATGAAACGATTCCTTTCACAGCGTGCTAAATCTTTACTGTAACTTCTCGTCGCCTGTATGTTACTTTACATTCAATGTTTCATCTTTCGCTGCCCTGAGGCTTCAAACCAAAAACAATTCCATTTCAAACATGTGACCTTGAAAAATATGAACCAAAAGAGATCAAGGTGGCAACAGAGGGAAGATACGAAGCGAACGGACACTAAAACATTGAAATGCCAGATTCCAGAAATATTTTATGATATACGTTGTGTTTTCCAATATTTAATTTAACGAAGCCCTCCGTCCCCCCAGATGCACTGTGTGCCTGCCATTAATTGAAAAGCCACATTTTATTTATTTTTTTTAAGAAACGGGAAGAATTCACAGCATCACGATCCTTCTGGATATAAATGAGTATGATAACTACTTTTTAGCCGAGAGGCACTTTAAATCTCATTCATTGCTCTTTTTTTTTTTATTTATTATTCTTATTTTTCACCATTTTTCAGAGTATGAGGGTTTTGTGTCCGCCGGGTGTCTCGCTGCACGCTGGTGATAAAGGGGAAAACGCCTCGAACCCCAAACCTGCTGTAAAACGGTGATTGCACTCATAGTGGAGGAGAGGGGGCGGGGGGCGGGGGGGGGGGGGGGGGGGCAGGTGTCTGTCTGCATATCTGTGCGTTTACTATAATGACTGCAGCCGCCCCCGGGCCTCGAGCCCAGAGGAGCCCCCCCCCCACCATTACCCAGCATGCCCCGATCCAATAAGAACAAAGCAACTAAGTTAAACAGATGTTGGTGATTAGTAGAAATTAGCTTTGTTTTGTTTTTTTGTTTTTTTATGAAAACATGCCAAGTTGGAATATTTTAACAAATTCAGATATATTTCTGCCATTACGCAAAATAAGGTGTGACTCGAAAATCATAAGTGTACAAGGTGGGACGGGGAATATATAAACGTCTGTTGGGGGCGGGGGGGGCAAACAACATCCATGTTCAGTCAAATCACTTTATGACAGAATTACAGAGTCTAGTAAACAAGTAAACAATATGATAGTGAGCACCGACGAGGGTCCAGTGAAGCAGTGAATTATCGTAAATAAAAAATACAAAAAAAACCAGTTATCACCGCTATTGCCGTCAAGTCGGCGGAGTTATCGCCCCCTGGTGGCCCGGAGGCCCGTTTCCACTTAAAACCGATGAACCACAGCTGAGGAGTTTCTATCACCATCACGTACAGAAGGTACAAGCAGGTAAAAGAAAGTCTCCAAGCAGCGCTGCGGCCCTTTAAATAAACCACTCAGCTCTGTTCCTCGTCGTGTTCCCCTGAACACCTGCTGAAGCCGGCCGTGCTCCGAGTCCTCGTCCTCGTCCTACCTGCTGTATTTACCACCGATGTTGATTTACAAGGACATCAATTCTCCGCAGCATGCTAATGCACTCAGCCGAGATTTACACTGATGTCGACACACAATGCTAATGAGGTTGGCCGATTGTTTGCCGACAGCGTGTCACGACGGCTCGCCGGAGATTATCGAGGTGTCCTCTGTAAGACGAACGGCGAGAAGCGGA
Source organism: Embiotoca jacksoni (assembly GCF_022577435.1). NCBI lineage: Eukaryota > Metazoa > Chordata > Actinopteri > Embiotocidae > Embiotoca > Embiotoca jacksoni. Next base: position 2,679,856 of record NW_027185394.1, read on the forward strand.
GACGGTAACGCGGACGGAGTTTCGGGTTCAAGTCCTGCCGGGGTTCAAAGTGTGACTTGTTTTTTTTTTGTTGTTTTTTTAAGTGATGGAGATTCGAGCACCAGCAGACATGACTGAATGAGACTGTTCTTTGTTTTGTTTTTTACCTCCGAGAGCTACTTTGACAAAATGAAAGTGTCCGAGAGCTCCTCGTGTTTTAGTGACATTTATTCACAAAGCTGAGCTCCATTCAAACCAGCTGAGTAAGCTTTTTTTTTTTATGGGAACAATAACAAATGAATAAACATTGTTTCACAACAGCTTAAATTTAACAGCATGTGCCTGGTTTTTTTCCCGAATGCATTCCTTTACGCTTTCACTTGACGGTTTTGTACAATTACACCAACTAAATGCCTATTACGCAAATCTCATGTGGCAAAACAAGTTTAATAAGAGTCAAATAAAGTGTTGTAAGATGAGATTTAAAAGGAAAATACGCTGTTAAAGTCCAACCAAAAATATTTTATTGATGTTATTCACCTAAATTCTGAGCAGCCGTCTGTTTGTGTGAAAGTCTCTGCTGTGTTTCTGTCCTCTGACCTCTGTGTGTCTCACTGTGGACGGAGTGAGTTAAGGTGCTCAGAAGCGAGTTACAGGTTGGAGACTTCGGCTGTGCAGCTTTCAGGAATCACTTTATGCACCGTACATTTGAAATGCCTGTGAAATTAACCCCCTCCCCCAAACAAAGGGTCCTAATTTGCTACTCAAGGAGCCATTTTTCAACTCAACTCAGCTGGAAGATTAATTTTTCCGTTTCACATTTTCTCTGCAAAGAGAAAATCTTGCTGTAAGTTTGTGACCCATTAAATCGAGTTTAAGTTCACTGGTTTTCCTCAGAAAAAAACAACAACCTTGTGATTATTCTGTAATGATTCTTTCAGTTGAAAGAAATAATTGTATTCTTGGTGCGGAAATTTTCAAGGACAGTAAAATTTGTGTGATTAATTTGGCAATCAGAGCCGGAGCTTTGATGTTTTCAAAAGGACGAGTGGTCCTCGAACGCCCCACGTAGACGTCCTGCATGCAGCGAGGATAATTATCTCAATTATTTGGTCCAAAGGTTGCGTACATGTACACACACACACACACACACACACACACACACACACACACACACACACACACACACACACACGAGCAGCAAACACAGCGGCCGTCTAATTCAAAAATAAAGCCCCTCACGCACATTTCGCTGCCTGCAGTCCTCTGGTAAACAAAGCTATCATCTCCCATTAGCATCCTGTTGACCTGCTCACATGTGATATTAATCAGGCGGTGATTATGTGATCAAGTGAGGAGAGAGCTGCCGAGGGGGAAAGAAAAAATTAAAACGAAAGCCTCCTTTGGGGATTTTGCTTTCCAAAACGTTATCAGATTTGATTTTTATTGACCGTGTGTGTAATTCTGTTTTTCCACCTTCAGGATCCAGCAGAGGTTGTTTTTTTTTTGCTGACGGTGCTCTTATTTTCACTGACACAGATTTTAATGAATAAACTTCTGGTGAAGCCCGTGAAAGTGACCAGAGATATCGTCTCTTTCGAGCGTCCGTTACGAAGCCTCGAGTTCGGATTTTTGGCCGGCGTCATATTTGCTATTTCGGAGCAGGAAGTGACCATATTTGGACGAGCTGGGGGGGGGGGGGGGGGGGGGGGGGGGCAGCGGTGGATCTGAATGATCTGATTGGAAACCTGCCGATACTACGTCCCGCCCACCAATAGCTGTAACCTGACTGCACCACAGGCCTGTCAATCAAACAGACACGCCCCCAAAAACAGGTCTTCTTGAATCTTCTTTTCTAATGAATGAGGGATTATTTTCAGATGGACCTCCAGAAAACTAATAAGAAGGAGTGACTTTAGCTAACAACACCGAGATAACTGATGGAGAAATTAGTTGAATGGGAGTCTATGGAGGCTTTTTTGGAGCCGACCTCTGGTGGCACTCGGTGGTATTGCAGTTTAGGACGCTTCTGCTTCGGCCTCATTTTTCAGACCCGGAAGCTACGAACACTTTTAAATCCAGTCGATTGTGTAACCTGAAGAGGTCAAAGGTCAAAGGTCCAGTAAAGTCAATTACAACACCATGTTCTTCAAGATTTGTTTCATAATCTTCGGGAGAGAAAAGAATGAGACCGTGAAACTATGTTTATTATTTTGATGACTATACTCTACATAAGAATGTATTTACTGGATTTAAAGGGACATTTCATCTATTTTAGAAATGAAGTTATAAACTGAGCTTCACCACACGGAGGAGATATCACACATATGTTCTGATGTCACTTTAAACAAAGCTGAAAGCTTTTTTATTTAATAAGCCAGAAACCTCTTCCTGTGTTTGTATCCGAGTCTGACACACCGACTTATTTTTCTGTTTGGGTTCTTTCGTTTCTTCCAGCTGCAGGAAACGAGAGCTTAAATATAATTAACATCTTTTTTTAAGATTTACACCTTGTGTGTCTCTTTTTCACAGTCTGATCAACAACAGAGGAAACCGGGGGAACAAATATATCAACTTCTCTGTGGATTTAAACCGTACATTTGCACGTTGAATTTCAAAACTTTTCACGCCAGCAGACATCACGAGATGCATCATCATCATCATCATCAATGAACAAGCCATAACTTATTTACCTTTTTTACTATTTGTAAATACTTTTTAAAATGCTATGAAAAGTTGGGGATGATTTTGACAGTATTTAGTCCACTTCACGCTCATGAGCACCTACATTTCTTAAATTTATCCGTTTAATTTCTCAAAATTCATTTTATTTCATCTCACGTTTTCGAGCAAAACTGTCGGGAGAAACCGCTGGAATATCTTTGAACCTAAAGATACGTCAGGTGCTTCGACCTCTCGCATTGATTTCTTGAAATAAAAACCCCGACGTGACGGCTGGAATAACGAACGTTGCATCAGGAGACGTCCACCTGGATTCACCTGGTAACGTTTTTAGTTTTACAGCCGCGCGGCTTCGGCTTTGGATTTAAAACCACAAAGCAGAAAACAAGCAAAGATCCCCAAAAGCTCCCGTAGACTTCTATTAATAATTCTTCCCTCGGCTACAAAAAAATACAAAAAAGTCTTTTTTTCTATGAAGCAAACGCTGGTTTCACCCGTTTTTAGTTTTGCCTCTCTGCTGCTCTTTTGTGTCGAGTCCACGCCGACGGCTCGGAGCAGATGGTTTTTTTCAGACCCATCTTCATCTCCAAGCAGCTGCTTTTATTTATTTGTTTATTTATTTTCCCCATCACGTTTCTGGAAAAAGAAAACTGCCAAGAAAACCCTGAAAGTTTATCCTCTGAGTATTAGTTTCTTACATTAATGTTGCATCACCTGAGAAATTAATAATAATGATAATAATTCAGGATTGGAGAAGAGTTAGGAAAGTCACACAGGTCATAAATATTCAGAGGAGTAACACTGGTGCTGTTACTGTCCTGCATTGTGTCGGTGAACCCATCGTCTCTGGGATGGAGGGATCCCAGGGTTATATTAACTTATATTAACTCAGTACATCGAGCATCTAAAATCCTTAAACCAGCTAGAAATCAAGACTTTTAAGAAAGCAAAACAAACGTTTCTTTGGCTAAAGTGAAAAATGGAGGTTGTCGTCCTTGAAAGTAAAGTTATGATTGAAACTACATAAATATTCATATTTCTGCATTACAGGCGATGTAATATAGTGATTTATCTCTGCAAGTTTTCAGGTTTTTATTTGAAAAAATAAAATGAAACGCTGGTTGATTTTGGTTGTAACAAAAAACTAAAAAAAAAGATATCAGCATTCTGACCTTTGACCTTCAGAGGCTCCCAGAAACACAGGGAAAAGGGTCAACTCTACATTTACACTGCAAAAAAAAACAGAAAAATGCTCTGACAAAAGACTTCTTTTTGATCTGAGCAGAGCATGAAGCATTGAGTGAGATTCCTTAAAACAAGAAAGCACATGAGGTTGTTGCACTACAATTAAAAAAAAAAAAAAGTAAGTTTATCTGCATTAAATATAGATTAATCTAACCACATTGACGCATTTATTTCACTTGTTTAAAGCAAAGGGTACATTTCGGTTACAAGCACCAGGCTGAGCTTAAATTAAGGTTTTTGTTTAATTTAAATATTGAAAGAATTTAATATAATAACATAAAAAGCACATCATTCGACGGAGTTCTTTGATGAAGTTGTACGTTTTATGGTTCACAGGGTTTCTGCAGTAGCGAGAAGACACCAGAGGGTGGCAGCACTGTGCTGCAGAGATACACAATCTGGATGCACGGCTGGCCCTTCCTGTTTGATTGGTTTTAAGAGACCGTGTGTGTGTGTGTGTGTGTGTGTGTGTGTGTGTGTGACACACAAGCTATATGATGGAGAACAGACTGCCAAACACTGGGATGTGTATTTATTCCCCCGTGTGCGATGCATTTAGTGTGTTTAGGAGCAGGTGTGCCGATGCGTGAACGTTCTGCACCTCCATCCATCCATAACTACAAACATATGAATACATAAACTACAAACAAACATGCGCTGAGGGCCTCCTGCAGGATTCATACAGTATTGGCAGTGTGTGTGTGTGTGTGTGTGTGTGTGTGTGTGTATTGTGCCCCTGTCAGTTTGTTGCCATCTAATAATGTACCGCAGTGTAAAAAAAAATCACTCACACTAATGTGCAGTGTGTGTGTGTGAGAGAGAAACACACACACACACAGACACACACACCTTTCTGACTACACTCCTCTCCGTCAGCCACCTTCCCCTCTAACAGATGGATGATGGGACGGAGCCGTCGCCAGATTCAGCCTCCGAGATGATGCCTGACGGTCTTCAGAGGTGACGAAGAGGAGGAATCCAGCGCGCATGGGTGGTGAGGAAGAGGAGAGTGGACTGAGATCAGAGGTAGCGTAATGATAGATGGAGGAAAGGAAAAAAACAAGCTTTGTCTGGCAGGTACAGTAGAAGGAGATACAGGTGGAGGGTGCTTTGTTTGATGTTTGCTGCTGGCTCTGAGGGTCCACGAGGACCCGGCAGCATTAAAGAAGTGATGGACAGCAGAGAGGAGAGAGAAGGTGAAGCAGTCGATACGACCGGAGGCCTTTCAGAGGTCTCTGGTTGCTTTCAGAGCAGCTACAACGTTAACCGTGGAGCGCAGGACTTCTTGTTTCTCTTCGGTTTGTCGAACGTCCGTTATGAATCCTCCAGTTCAGATTCTGTCCGTCACCATCTTTGCTAGTTCGAAGCGGTTCGGAGCAGGAAGTGACCATATTTGGACGAGCTGGGGGAGGAGCCAGCGGTGGATCTGACCGATCTGATTGGAAACCTGACGATACTACGTCCCGCCCACCGATAGCTGTAACCTGACTGCACCACAGGCCTGTCAATCAAACAGACACGCCCCCAAAACCAGGTCTTCTTGAATCTTCTTTTCTAATGAATGAGGGATTATTTTCAGATGGACCTCCAGAAAACTAATAAGAAGGAGTGACTTTAGCTAACAACACCGAGATAACTGATGGACACATTTTATTCACTTTGAAAAAGGCCGAGCTCCTTTTTTAAGTGAGTTAAGATTTTGGAGGCGAACACGTCGGCTCCTCTGAGAGCTCCAGTTTCCCTTCGAACATCCTCCGCTGCATGAAAGCCTGCAAATGCATTTAACACGCATCTCCACACACTCATATTTCAAGCTCTAACAAACCAAAGCTGTGGTACCAGGCGGGTGAGTGGGTCGTACTCTGAAAGGAAAGAGGGTTCGCTGATGTGTTCTACCACACAGAAACCGGACAGACAAAACAGCTTGGAGCTTCAAAGGAGACGTAACCGTAAACACAGCTTGTTTCTGCTGCCCCCAAGTGGCCAAAGAAAATGAGAACGAACATAAACATCAGGTTTCCACACAAAGAAAACATTCTAATTTGGTTTGAGATTCACTATAGACACTATTTTTATTCTTTTGCTCCCACTGGATGAGCTAAAAAAAAATTAAAAAAACTAAGCTCAAGAAAGAAAGAAAGTTTTCTGGAGTATAAAAAGCCGTTGAAGAGTAATTAAAACAAACTCGATCCCACTCGAAGCCCTTTTATCTGAAGAGAGTTTGTTGTTTTGGGAGAGCAGCAGCGATCCAGCGGCTGAAGCACCTTCATCTTTCAATCAGCGTGTTAGCGGCTGTCTGACGGCTTTGAAAGGAAAACGCGGAGTGACACCTTCATCACATTTATTCAGCCGCAGTTAGTGATGCAAATAAGGAGGGCGAGCAGGAGGCAGCGAGACGGAGAGTTAGGGGGTGGGGGGGGAGGGGGGGTGGTGGTGGTGGTGGTGGTGGTGGAGGGGGGGGGGTATAATTTACATGCTAAAATGCTCCCAATTGTCGACATGCAGATTATTTTCAGCACGTGGGAATCTGAACTCAGAGGATCTCCAGCGGTGGACGGGTGGAGGTCTGGAGAACGATGACGTTCTGCACCATCAGCAGCTGCAACGGCTGGATGGACAGACAGATGGACGGATGGACGGACGGATGGACGGACGGATGGACGGACGGACGGACGGACAGACAGAGGGATGGACGGACGGACGGATGGACGGGCGGAAGGACGGACGGACGGATGGACGGGCGGAAGGACGGACGGACGGCTGGATGGACGGACGGATGGACGGACGGACGGATGGACGGACGGATGGACGGAAGGACGGACGGCTGGACGGATAGATGGATGGACGGACGGATGGGGGCGGAGGGGGGGGCGTACGAGATGAAGGCCGATGAGGCGGCGGTGATGAGAGGAGATGGAAGAGCGACGAGTCATCTGGAGTGGAGAGTTGACGAAGGAACAAAATGGCAAATTTCTAAAAGGATCCTGCGAGGTGGCAGAAACACTCGAGGACGGGAGGCATGACGAGACGAGAGAGGTACTAAGATGGAGGGAAAAATACACACACACACACACACACATATATGTATATATATATATACATACATACACACACTCAAGCTTTCTCTCTGAAAGCGTACAGACCCATAAATCCTCTCAGAAACCAGCAGCTCAGCTCACAGCCACTGGATCTTCTCTCCATATATCAAATCCTATGATGGTCTTATGACCATAATCGGCTCTGAACGGAAACACACACACACACACACTCACACACACACACACACACACACACACACACACACACACACACACACACACACACACACACACACACACACAAAACAGTCAAGTACGTTACAATGATTGTTTTTTTTGTTGTTTTTTTTTACGACATCTTCCTACAAACAGCCATTAAACATCGTCACGGTGAACATTTCAGCACGCTAAAATGAGCTTTTAACTAAATTACAGCTTCAGAGACGCCAGCAGAGTTATTATTATTTATAAGATGTTAAGAAAAATCATCATTCCCATAATCATAACTATGAAAATAATAAGTCTTGTATCTTTTCATATAAAACTGAAGCATGTATCATTTCTGGCTAGAAAAAAAAATATCTCTGAACGGATAAGAGGAACAAACTGTGTTCTTGTGTCTCACAATTTTTAAATATTCATTATAATATATATAAAAATCGATTTATCGTTCTTCCTTATTTCCTGGCTGTAATGCTTTACTCCGTCAGAAGGTGGCGGTAATGCACCTCAAAGGCCATTAAACAACAAGCTGCAGTCAAACGATATATCTGATTTAATCAAGCAGTTCTGAGCGAATTTCAATGATAATATTTCTATTTTAATTAGATTATGAATGTTTCCTTTCGTCGGTTAATAAGCAGTTAACTCAACGTGTGACTTGAAATGTCAGAGCGACACTCGGCCTGTTAAAAATATAAATATATGTATACTGTATGTACGGAGATAACATAACAACATGGGAAATTCAGCTTTTGCAAATTAGGAAACGTATCTGTCTGCTTTGCTCGGGAAGAGTTCATTATTATTAATTTCATTTTGGTTGCCATGGATACCAGCGAGCGGTTTGCTTTTGTTTCAGTCCGACCTTTCCGACACGTTCTCGTATTAGCTCGTCACTCAACATGAAACAATCCGACGGCTCACCTCGTTACGGTTTCACCGCGCACACACACACACACACACACACACACACACACACACACACACACACAGAAACACACACTCGCATAGCCTCGGCTGTAACAAGGTCTGTGAATGAGGCTAACCTCGTGCAGCAGAGCAGCCAATTAAAGCCCGGCAGCCTCCCGCTGCCGCTCGTAACGACGACGGCGGCGTCGGCACCGCCGAGACCAAACAAGATGTGCAACTTCAACCTCCGTCTAATCGCTCCTTGATTCCTCACAGAGACACAAAAACAGGAAGAGGAGGAGGAGGAGGAGGAAGATTTGAAAGGGTCCACTGAGGCTTAGTTTAAAATATGCTCTTTTTTTTTTTTTCCATGAACTAAATTTAGATGCTGGTGGAGTCAACGAAGCGTGCGACTACGAGCCCCCCGTGAACACGCCGTGAACACGCCGTGAACACGCCGTGAACACGCCGTGAACACGCCGTGAACACGCCGTGAACACGCCGTGACACTAATATTTGAGTGTTTTGTTGTAAATGTGGGAAGTTTCATCAGAAGCTGGACTGGAGCTGCAACATTTGTTCTGGTGACTTTTCTGCACACAAAAATGAATAAAAAGTTGGTATTAACACGTCCTCTCTCTGGTTTAAAGTTGCTGACGAGACAGAAACGTTATCTGGAGGGTTTTAACCCTTTAAATCCTGATCCTGCGTCTTTATTTCTGCATTTCGTGGAGCACATGCTCCCCTCAGCTGCTATTTTCCTTCAACCGTGTTTTGCGTTATTAATATTTCAGCTGTGCATTAGAGAAGCTGCACGATGAGGGTTTTGTTGTATTTGTTCTGCAGAAGCAGGTCCTCACTTTAAAGGATTAGGGATGTTTTTCCTCGTTGTTGCTCTCCTCTTAAACGCCGCTTTCACGCTCGCTTTAATTCTCCACAATCCACTCACAGATTTACATTTTTCTGTCCGTCCATGCTCCTGTTTTATTTTTTTCCCCCTCACTTCATCACCTCCTTCTTTCCTCTGATGGCTACACACACACACACACACACACACACACACACACACACACACATGCACACGCACACGCACACACAAATACAGTACACTCACAGCTGCTCCCTGATGTGGAGGAGCAGCTTAAGTGTATTTGTGTGTGCGTGCGTGTGTGCGTGTGTGTGTGTGTGTGTGTGTGTGTGTGTGTGTGTGTGAGCTCGTGTTGCCCACACATTAATGCAGAGAGTGTGATGAGGAGGAGAAGACATTGTGCTGCACACTGTCACCGACATGCATGAATATTGATGTGGGAACAGGCGAGCTGCTGACACACACACACACACACACGCACACGCACACACACACACACACACACACACGCACACGCACATGCACACGCACACACACACACACAGCGGCGCATGGGGAGGTGCAGGCCCACACACTCATCATGCAAGGTGACTGTGAAAATAATATCCGCTCTCTCACTCTAATTATCTCTACCACACACACACACACACACACACACACACACACACACACACACACACACACACACACACACACACACGGAGGAAATCCATTTTCCATGCATCATTACATGCACTCGCGTATCAAGTACGGCCAACTTGTACAAGCTCGTCACGTGTAAACATGTCACTTAAGCCTTCACGCACGACAGAGCAGCCACGATCTGAAGAAGAGGAAGGAGAGCGCGACGAAGGAAGACGAGGAGAGGACGCGTCGAGACCTCCACGCAGCTTCACGTGTTTTATCGTTCAGCGTCAGTTAGCGTCTGTCGATTCAGCAAATACCGCAAAAATCACATTTCCATGTCTGTGACGGCGCCCTCTGGTGGTCGCAGTGGACGACAGGACGTAGAGGGAGGAAGAGACATCAGGGGGAGATCACGGTGTTGGGTGGTGGGAGAGGAAGAAAGGCTGCAAGGATTAGAGAAAGTGTGAGTGTGGGGGGTGGTGGGGTGAGGAGGGGTGAGGAGGGGGTGGGGAGGGGTGAGGAGGGGTGAGGAGGGGTGAGGAGGGGTGAGGAGGGGGTGAGTGCACACAGGAAAGGGATGAAGACAAATTAAGACTTGGGGAGAGAGGAGGTGAAAGGTCAGGTAAACACTGGAGGAGGAAGAAAGAGAGGGATGGGGGGAGGGGAAGGGGAGGAGGGAAGGGGAGGAGGGGGGTAAGGAGGGTTTAACCTGTGATGTAAGAGAGTGCAGCATGACTAGAGAGCACAGGGCCTCATTGTGTGTGTGTGTGTGTGTGTGTGTGTGTGTGTGTGTGTGTGTGTGTGTGTGTGTGTGTGTGTGTGTGTGTGTGTCCCATGGTGTGATGTAACACTGAAAATATTTACAGCCCCCCCCCCCCCCCCCCCCACACACACACACACACACACACACACACACACACCCGCCCCCACCTTTTTGTTTTTCCTAGAAAAAGCTTTGGTCTCATGAGCTGAAAGAAAAGTCCTTTCAGGAAAATGTTCCTCTCGACTACGAAGAAAAAAATCCAACTGGTGAAAAAAAACTGGTAAAAATAAATAAATAAATACTACCGTGTAGAAATACTTTAAAAAGTAAAAAAAAAAAAAAAAAAAAAAAAAGTAAAATTGCAGCAGTTTACTCTATTGTGCAGATCCAAAATGATTTTCTTTGCAAGAGACTTTTTAACCCGTCGCTCACCTCAAATTATGGTTTGTTGTTATTTTTTTTTTACTGTTCAGACTCATAATATTTTATATAGATTTGACAGAAAAAACTGATTCGGGCTGTTTTTCTTTTGTTTTTTTTACTCCAAAAAACAACTTTCATTTTTTTAAACAGCAAAGCGACGACCTGCTGTAATTAGCATGTTACTCATGTTATCTGAGTATGAACAAATTTGTATTTTATATATATATATATATATATATATATATATATATATATATATATATATATATCGTGTGTGTGTGTGTGTGTGTGTGTGTGTGTGTGTGTGTAGGTGGTAACAGCTTCATCAGAGCTTCATTTATTTTATTTTTTTCCCAGAGAGTCGTTAACGTTCATTCACACCGGCAGCTTTCCATAAACGGTCATTAGAGGATCATCGAGCCTCTTCACACTCCAACGTCAACACTTTATTCCTATTTAATCTGAAAAAAATTAAAACGATCAAACGCCGTGTGAAATAAAAGCCCCCGAGTTTGCAAATTTGTTTTTTTGTGGTGCCGAGGGGAACCCACCGCGGGGAACCCACCACCGCGGGGAACCCACCGAGGGGAACCCACCGAGGGGAACCCACCGAGGGGAACCCACCGCGTGGGAGCGCCTTCGTGGCGCAATCACACACTTATTTGTTGTCTTTGTTTACCGGAGAGGAAACATTTATTCCGTTGCACTTCTTGATTGGGCTCCTAATTGCCGCTTAATTTGAAGGGAATCGGGGCTTGTAAACAATTTTTGTTAATCTGTCGTTGTGTCACATTTAATTGAAACGTCTTTTTCTCGCTTGGTGTTCACGCTGAGTTTTAACCAACTATTCATGCGTCAAAGTTCGGAGACGAATCTTGTCGCGCGGCGAAAAAGCGCCCGTCACCTTTCATGTCCAAGTTTTGTGGACGTGGAGAAGTCGCGGTCGTCGGTGAGGAGCTACGATTGTGATGTTGCGAATGGGAAAACTGCCGGTGGGCGTGTTGTCATGTCGGAGGTCGCTGTTGCCGTGGCGACACAGGTCGGGCGGTTTGGCGAATGTTTTCCCCCTCAGAAGGTTCCCGGTGGAACTCGGTGTCGACAGTCTGAGTTCGACGTCAAAAGAAAGCCCACCGCTTCGGCCGTTGGACGGTGAAGCTCCGCCCCCTCTTGAAGCGACCGACGTCACCACCATTTTCAAACCCGTTTAATAAAATAAAAACTACAGTGACCGTCTGTTTTTAGGAAATCACTGAGCACATATTTGTGATCTGGACTTCACATTCACAACAAAAAAAAATTTTAAAAATCACAATCACACTTCAGAAAAGTTACCAAAGAAAAAGATTTCTATCAACACGTCGGGAAAATGCAAATTGCGGACCTCCCTGAAGACGCCCTTCGTACCGGCGGTGACTCTCCGCCCTCGACACAAAACCAACCTTTTAGCTTCATCAACGCAGGCGGAGATTTGAACCGATGTTGGAAGCTCCCGTTTTCCCCTCGGCGGCTCCCGGCGGACCAATTAGAGCAACTTGGGGAGTTTCCTAAACCCTCCGCTCAGAGCGATCCCACCGGCCCCATTTACTTCCACTTTATTTGACCGCCGGATAATCCGCTCGGCGTAGGATTGTTTCCCAGGGAACTGTGCTGTGAAATTGGTCCGGCCCGAACTAAACAGCTACAGATGTGATAAACAGAATAATACTGACGCTTGTTAAACCCTCCAGCGCTGCAGGAAATATTCATTTATCCTCACATTAGAGTTTACAGCCGGTTTGACGGGGCGAGATTTCATATCGAACTACAGTTTGAACACATTTATCCATCGAGCTACGAGGACTGTTCGATCAGAGCGGTCCTCTCTGATCTCCAGCTGATAACTCCTCCCCGGCTTATAATTATTACTCAATAATATCCTCGCTGGAGCTAATGAAGCTGCTGATACTTTATTTTACGTCACCAATTACAACGTGTAACGTAAAAGATTTCCAAGTCTGCATTTTAGACCCTTTCAGCTCATTTTTATTTTTTCAGTTTTACAGCTCCAACCTGATGAAACCAAGATGGACAAAAGTGAATAAAGGGTGGTGCACTACGGAGGAATGAATCAGCTGTTTTCAGCACCAATCAGCTGACAGATGAAGGTAGCGATTAGCTCTTGAACGCAGCATTTAGCGGCCGAAGAAGAGTCGGGGTGAATATTTGACTTTTATTTATTATATCAGGACCAAATGAAGGCTGTCAGTTTTCAGGCGTCAGCAGTTTGCCAAGATGTTTGCCATATCAACTTTTAAAAGATTATTAAATCACCATGGTAACCTGTGTTGTGCAGCTAACCTGCTCCAGATCTTTCAAATTTAAAAAAAAAAAAAAAGGTACAAATTGCTAATTCATGATGCAAAAATGCTAATTTCGTTGCAGGAATGATTCACCGTCTGCTGCCGTCACGATCGTTACAGCTGCTCGAGCTCAACAACAGACGCTGGGCTTCTTCTCGGAAGGACGACCTCATTTCTTTGCTATAAACAAACTATTTATGGAAGACAAAAGCGTCCTGAATAAACTAAACCACATATTCTACCTCACGTCTTTCTGCGTGCAGTGAATCCAAAGTATTTGCATTTATTTTTAAGTATTTAAACATCTCAAGGTTGTTGGGTTTTTTTGGGGAGTTTAGACTTTACAAATAAAAGTTAATACTCATAAATGTCATGTTTGAGTTGAAGAAGGAGCTCGTACTGAGGAAGCAGCTGACCAGATCTGTCAGTCATCAGTGATTCCAACTGTTGTGAGTTGAGCGAGCGTCAGCCGCTGCTGCTCATGAACACATTACTGTCAGCGGGCGCAGCGACATTATCCTTTGTGGAATAAAGAGGCTTATCGCCGCCTGTCATTAGGACAAAGTGGGAATGTTCTTTTATTCATATTCAAGCCGACTTTCATTGTGCAAAGCCATTTTTTTGTATTATTCGGAGCAGTCGCCACGTGTTCCCTCGGGCCGGCGGGATCTGAAGGTGTCGGGGAAATGAAACTTTCCTCAAGACGTTCGAGGCGTTTTTTTTTTTTTTTTTAATTATTATTATTATTTGTGTGGATTTCCAGTTTTTCTTCAATAAATAACCTCGACAGAAAGAAGAATTGTTAAAAATGGGTACAAAAGAAATGGTGCTTCAGTTTAATGAAGGCGAAGCTGAACGTGCTGCCGAGATGTTTGACTGACAGGCTTTCAGTCCGTCGACGGGAACATTAATTTGTGACCTATTGTAATTGTGAGACGCTGACAACCCGCTGGCTCTGACAGAGTTTTACATTTACAGATATACAAGCACACAAAAAGGTTTACTTGTATAACGAAAGAATAAAGCTTTTTCTGGTCGTACTAGAGATATAATCAGTCGTACAACATATTACATGTTAGTAATAGAAAATGAAAGCAGGTTTCAGAGACATTCACAGCGTATCGCTGCTCTGTAACTCGGCCCTGACTCATCCATCCTGGTGACGTTCGGCTCTCAGAGGGAAGCTGAGCTGCAGCTTCAGTTTAAAGAACAACAACAAAACAAAACAAAAACAGCACAATGTAAATAATACCGAGCTCCTGTTTACACGCGGCATTACGGTGATCCGACCACAGGTGGACGGCTCTAACCAGCACAGCAGCTCACACGGCTCGCATCCCCCACTTCACAAATCGGGTCTCGCCTCCCGCTGACTTTGATAACGTATGAGCGAGTCCATCTATGGAGGAATGCAGCGACCAATCACAGTTGAGCAGAGCGGCGTGAACTTGATGCATCGCAAAGGCGACAAAGGCCGCTCCGACAGAACAAAACCAGAGATCACATCTGCCTCCTGACTTCTGCAACGACTCCCTGCTGTCTGACTACCCCCCCCCCCCCCGCCCCCCCGCTGTCTCCCCGCATCCATCCACTCATTGATCACGCTTCACCTTCCTGTTAACCGTCGTCCCCGCGGAGCCTCCGGAGAAACCACGAAATGTCAGCAGGCTCCGACAAGGTCCACGTCACCACGGTGATGAGGGTCAGCGGGACAAGAGTTTAGGCTTTTGTAAAGACAGAAACCCCCCCCACCACCACCACCACCACCACCACCCCTCCTCCACCCCCACCGACAGGTTCGGCCAATGTGTCCACACGCGAATCTGTCACACCTTGGAAATGACTTTCACGGTTAGAGCCACGGTTTTCTATCAGCTATGATGACATCATACTCAACCTGATTATTAAAGTTATCACCTGATTATTTGAGCCGACAGCAATTATTCTGCATAATAACCGTTAGAACGGTTTTCCAGTCTTCTGTTATAAAAACAGCTGGATGAAGGTGACAGAAATGTGATGACATCCATCAGCGTTTCCACGGCGACTGCCATCGTTTGACTGGCTGTATTTGTATGAGCATCGATCAACAGGAGCGTCGCGGATTCAGCTGCGAAGCCGAAAAGCCGGACGGCTACTGTGGGAACATGTTTGGATTTAAGCCAAATGGAAAAAGGATTAAAAAAAAAATTTAAAAAATCATAAAAAAATCAACGACTTGAAACAGATTTGTCAGATTTACAGCTTTATAATTGGAAGAGAAAATACAAGGTGGACGGTACAATTACTGCATACTGACGCGCTGTATTCACTACTTTATACACGCCGCCAGTCCATAACTAACAGTTGGTCCATATTCAAAACAAACCAGGGATCTGATTGGTCAAATGAACGTTTGGAATGTGCTCAAATCACCATGACAACTAGAAAATATCAACCCGCCCGCCTCCTCAACGGCAAATATATCATTTGAATTTCATGTAATATGCAGTATAATGTTGTTTCTACTTGTTATAGGTTAATTAAATGTGACCCATTTGGTGAAATCGGGTTATTTTTTGGTCGCTCCGAGCAACCGTACCGTAACACCGCGGATAGTCACGCAAATCTTAAAAATCCACGAGTCCACGGATATCTTTATTCATCAGATATCTTTGTTTAATCAGTTATCTTTGTTCCAACCAGACTGAGCTAGCTGATCAGTTTAGTGTTTTTATGTTCTGTATTTATTCAGTTGGAGACTAGAAATCCTCTCTGTTGCTAGGGTGGTTGCTAAGGGTCGGCCTACTTCCCGGAGTAGTAAACATTGAGTACGTTACATAAGAGTCTACTGACGTGACATGATCGTTTTCCAGTTGTTAGTCATACCCCAGGTGTTGCCATGGAAACGGAGATCGCACTAATTTAAAAAAAAAAAGTTTTTAGCGAATTGCTCCACAATATGAACACATCTGGATTACGTATTTTATTTAGGTTGATGACTTGTTGTTTAAGCGCAACAACTTCTTGGGTTACATTGTTGAATTGAAGTTTTTAGATTTGTTCAACGTGCATTAAGAAAATCGCGTAAACACAAGCGACACGTCGATTCATTGATGCGGGCCGAACGTTTCGTACGTCATCCTCCGACCCGCTGAACGTTCACACGCCTGAACCGCACTCGACGTGAAATTCAAAATAATTAAATAAAAACAACAGAAAAGCGTCGGGAGGCTTTTTTTGTGCGACGGCGTTAATCAGCCTCTAACCGAGCCTTCATCAGCGAGAGGACGGCGGCGCCGAGGGCGCGGCGACGGAGGTCCAACACGGGGTTGGTGTGTGTGATTGAGGCCGCGGGGGTCCGACAGCAGCAGCAGCACAATTAGATCACAAACCCTGATTCTCTCATCAGTATGCTGCCGCTGACATTTCACACAAACACTCCAGAGCTGACAGGTGTGTGTGTGTGTGTGTGTGTGTGTGTGTGTGTGTGTGTGTGTGTGTGTGTGTGTGTGTGTGTGTGTGTGTTGATGCAGCTTAAGTGCATTTTATTTCCCGTTTTATTTGGTTAGAATTGACGACACAGTTCAGTCTTATTTCATTATTATTTAACTTGATGACAACATGGCAGCGAGTCCAACTCCTTCCCGTCGCCCTCCAAACTTCCTCTCGGTTTCACGATTGGATATATCGATTCAAAAATATTTCTTGATTTGATAAAAAAAAATGTTTTACAAACATAGAAAACCAGATTAGATCAACTTTAAACTTCCCGTTTTCTTCTTTTAAAGCGAGATGTTTAATGGCAAACTTTTATCGTCTTACAGTAAATATTTCCTTCAGTCCGACCCGGTGATGGATTTAGAAAACAAGGAGACGACCAGTAAAACTAACAGTATGTAAATTGTTATTGACTAACGTGTCCCGCTGGATTTCCTTTTTAAATAAGATCCATCCTCTGATGACGCGACAAGAACCAGTTTATTAACTCTATTCAACATGAAGCGTCTTCTTCCTGTTATAATAATACGTTGGTTTCTGTTGATTTCAGTCCCATTAACACGTCAAGGAGTTGATTATTTCCTGCAAACTATTATATTTGGTTTGAGCTGAATGTGATCCACCGTCTCAACAAGCATGTTGAAGTTTCCTCCGAATACAAGAAGGAACCGGTAGAAGCAGAGAGTCTCCAGATCCAAAGGGAAACATCCTGAACTATAATGAACAACAAGCACCGACTGAGAGAAATAATCTGTGACATAAAACGGCAGAAACACACGCAGGCCGACTTCTACTGGCATAAAAAGGTCAACATAAATCAATAAAAGCAGTCGTGCAGATAAGAGATTACATGATGAGAAATGAGAAATGTAGAGTTTGAAAGAAGCAGCTTCACAGCATGGAAACTTAAAAAATAAAAAATAAAAATAAAATAAATTCAGGTGAACGAATTGAGCTCATTCAGGAGGATTCAAAAGATCACTGAAGATATTAACAACAAGAAGCTCCACGGCTCCATTTTCTCACAGATTCAGCAGCAAACATGCAAAAACGAAAAAGCTAAATGCGCTAATTCACGCGCGCGCACTGCTCCATGAAGCAGGAGGGAAGCGGAACTCTTCACCTGAGATCCTGGCGTGACGTCAGAACTTTACGGCCCCTTGAAGATCCTCTGGACGTCTCATGGTCGTTTGACTTCCGGTTCCCGCAGCAGACAGCAGCAGCAGAAGATCATTCAGACAAACTCCGGGATGAAGTCCTTCAGAAACACTTCACGGTCAACCCCGGTCAGGCTGGGAAGTCCGCGCGCTACACCTGCACGTTTATGATTGGCTGGTCAACGCTCACCTGGCCCTTTTGAACGAGCCAATCATTGCACGGCATTCTGAAATCACCTTCAGGGACCTGCCAGGACGACACGGTTGTTTTCATGCAACAAACTCAGAGTTTCCAGTGTTTGGTTCAAATCAACAGAATATTATTAAAACTTCAGAAACAGACTTTCGACCCAAAACTCCATTTGACTCTTAAAACTCGTGCATTAAGTGGGAAAAGTGAACTTCTCCACTGGAAGTCAAACTGACAAAAGGTTTTTATCTGCTCAGCAGTTTGACCTCAAAAGGACTTCTTTTTTTTTTTTCTTTTTTTTTTAAAGGAACTTCTAACTTTAAATTTAAAAAGCTGCACAATTATGAAAACTCAAGCAAATGTGACAGAGGAGATTGAGGAAGTATTCGATTAAAGTACTAATAAAAATGAAATGTACTGAAGTAAAAGGGAGAATGTAATTTTCTGTTCAGTAAGCAAAGTAAATATCCCAATTAAATCAAATTAATTAGTTTTAGCAGCGAAATTTAGTTGAATTATTAAAGTAAAAGTTCTTGTTTGGTCCCTCTGACTGAGATATGATTATATATGACATCATTACATTATTAATACTGAAGAATCAGAGTCAGCAGCATGTTACTGTTGGAGCTGCTGCAGGTGGAGCTACAGTTTGAAATGTTTTATATCCGCTTTTATATCCAGGGACAGAAGATGGATATGAAGGTGTCATCAGATGATTACCGGGAGAGGAAAGAAGAAAAAACAAAGTTATCATCCAAAAATCTGCTCTTTTACTTTCTGGACTTTTTCTCGAATTTTCTATTTTTTTGCTGAAATACCGGGTCAGTTAAAGATTTATTGAAATTAAACCATGCGTGAAGTTTAGAGGGAAAAGAAATCTCGGGACAAAACAGGTTGTAAATCGTATCCATCATGTCAAATCTTCTTCCAAAAAAAAAAGACCAAAGCTGAGTTCATCATTTCCCTCTGAAATGAGGTGAAGAGTAAAGTATGAGTGCCTTAAAATTGTACTTATGTAAAGAACTTTAGTGGATGTAAATAGGTCCTTTCCACATTGACAACATTTGGTCAAAACAAACAAAATGAACACCTCAAAGTGTTTGTAATAATCCTTTAATGGTTAGAAATGACCCCTCCTCCCCCCCCCCCAAAAAAAAGACCATTTGAGCTTTACTGGTGTTCCTCCGTCTGCTCTGTTCGACGTCGTGTTTCCTCTTCAACAAATCCATTTGGACAAACTGGTGTTGTTGCAGCCGTCCGTGTGTGTTTTATTTAGTCGGACATGAATACATGAATAAAACCCTGGAAGAGAAGAGAACGGAGGTCAGTTCAAGGTTTGAATCACACTTCAGTCTGTGGTGAGTGAGACAAACACTGTTTTACACACACACACACACACACACACACACACACACACACACACACACACACACACACACACACACACACACACACACACATGCGTGCTCGTGTGTGGAGCTGGTGGGGGCTGGAGGAGGTGATTGACAGCTGGTTGGGATCAGGTGGAGCTGCTGCTGAAGGTTTTTTTTTTTTTTTTGAGGGCAAACGGAGCCCCGAGAGACATTCAGAGAGACGTCCTCGCGGCGAGACGGACAGCAACACAGCAACAGCTGTGACAGTTAAACCTCCATCTGACCTGCTGTCTGCACACACACACACACACACACACACACACACACACACACACACACACACACACACACACACACACACACACAAGGTCAAGTACGAAGGCTTCAGAAAATTTTGAAGTGTAAAGACGACCCTGAACGGCGTCTCGCCTCCTTATAACCCTCAAAAAAAATATGACGTCTAAAAAAAATGGTCTTCTTTTCCACGTTAATCAGAACTGGACAATCATAAAGATAATTTAAATAATTAAAAACATTTTGTTTACTCAAAAGGTTCACTGAAAAAAAATTCCAATTGCAAAAAGTTTCAATCTCACTATTTGACGTCGTTCTCTGTCAATAGTTTTCCCAGTTAATCCTTTTCACCTCAATATCACCACTAAAATGGACTCTATGTTTCCTCCCTAACAACAAACAGAAAACAGTGAGTGACCAATGTGCTGCATTTAAATGATAAAGAAGACGCAGGAGGTGGAGGAGACCAAAACAGAGCAAAAAATGAAAGGATGCATTCATTGGGTCACAGGAAACAGCTGTTCCGGTGTTATGTTGTTGCTGTGTGTGAAATGTGCAGCATTCACTATACTGCTGTTGTGAGGTGATAATATATCGCTACCGTGACTACAGGAGCTTTTTCTGCTGCCTCCGAGTGGCTCAAAAGAAATCGATTAATCCTGATTGTAGTCTGAAGACACATGGAGTAAATCATCTATTGTTTTATTACTCAACCGTAATAATTGTATAATTATTTCAGCTTTAATTGCATCATTAATTAATTGAGGGAACCAAAACAAGTTCCCCCCGCTCGTATCTTACTGGGGTAAAAGGTAGTTGTTTTTAATTGGTAGACAAACTGTAAAACAAATTAACATTAACCTTAAACGATTGGAGCTAATTGCATAATTAGTGCAGCTGAAATGCAGCTGAAAGTGAGGCGGCTTTTTAAGGTCTATTTAATTTCTTATGTATTTGGTTTTGGTGGAAATTCTTATTAAAAGTCGTCTACAAAAATATTTGGAGATGGAGATTACAGACATCCAATTTGTGGTGCAAATTTAAATAAAAAAAAAAGACAAAAGCGTCTAAAAACACAGTTGTTGTTTATTTTTATATCTTTAATTTATAAGGACTGAACCTTTAAACGCAGGTTTATGTGGCAAAATTCCTCTCCTTCCTTCTCTCCATGTAGCTCATGACTCTTAACTTCTACATTAAAATCTGTACGATTCAAATTTCATTTCATTTCATCATTAAACGGGATTCGGTGGTTTCTCTCTTCACGTGTCGGCCACCAGGAGGCGCTGCAGCTTCCTCCAGCATGACATCACTGCTCACTGCACCCTGACCAAACTTTACTATGCTGGTGAGGTGACCGGAAAGAAGGGGGGAGGGGGAGGGGAGGGGAAGGGAAAGGGGGGGGGGAGGTTTCTTAGAAATGAAGTGAGGCTGAAACTCTGCAGAGGCACATACATGTGTTGCCTGTGTGGTCGTCAAGGCAACCGGGGAGACTAATAGGATGACGGCAGTGTTTCAGGAGGCCGGGGAACGTTTTAAAAAGGGTTCCTCATGCGGATACAAGAAGGTGTTCAATGTGTCCAATAAACAATCGATCTTTAGTGATTTGTTTTGATTTTTTTTGTCCAAGTTTGTTATATTTGAGCTTTCTTCGTGTCCAATAACTAATAATTCAGAGATGAAATGTCTAAACTTTACTTACTGTACTTGTATTAGTCGTGTTTTCGGGACATATTTCAGTTTTTCCTCCTTTTGGGGACTCATAATGTGAATCATTCAGTTTTAAGGTGAATATTTGGTTCAAGGTGACATTTAGTCTGAAGGTTAGTTTTTCTAAGCAGGTTGTATTTGTGGTTAAAGGTCGAGTGAGTCTCCAGGAAATGATGGAGCGATGGAAACAGGACGTTTGTCCATCTGGTTCCCATCGAGACTTGAGGTGAGACGTCGAAGTCTCCGGGGTCCGAAGACGACGACGCACACAGGTGGACGCGCAAATTAGCAGCATTAATTCTCCGCACGGAGATCTGCTTCTTAAACGCGCTGAGTCGGCAGATTCTTGCAATCTGCAGGAAGTGAAGCTTTTTAGCTTTCGGTGGGACTTCAAACGACGAGGTGAAATCAGCGAGGATGCATCGGGTCAGGAGATTCTTCCTGTGGGCTCGGAGTGAATTCAGCTGGAGGGTTCACGCGGTCCCGGAGCAGCTCGGCACAGCTCGGCACAGCTCGGTACAGCTCGGCACAGCTCGGTACAGCTCGGCACAGCGTGGTGCCAAGCGGGCCGTCGTAGCACGCGTTGGCCTCGGAGCGCCGGCACCAGCTCAGGGGGCAGATGGTCCGCGGCATGACGACGGGGGAGGAGATGGGTGGTTGTGGTGGTGGTGGGGGGGGGGGGGGGGGGGGGGGTGTGACGCAAACATCGGAGAACAGCTGAAACAACCCACCACATACAGGTGGTGATGAGCCGGTCCACTCCCACACACACACATGCACACACGAGCTGGGCTGGTGTGTGTTACATAACAGAAGTTGAGGGGCTCCATCGTCCCACTGTTCATATGGACACACACACACACACACACACACACACACACACACACACACACACACACACACACACACTCGCCCGTCTCGGTCAGAAGCGTCCGACTGCCTCCCGACGGTCGGCGGCTGCACTTCCTGCGTGAAAGACTCATTTCATTGTCCGGTTTCTCACGCGCAGGAAGCACAACGATGACATCACAGGTCGTCGTTCTGAAGTTACATTTTCAGAGAAGTTGTACAAAGTCTGAGCTCAGCTTTCGACAGCCCGTCAGACAAACAGGCCTTCATGCGTCGGGCTGAAAATCACATTTCAGGCGGCCGACAGGTGCAGCGAAGTCACCTGGTCTCCTGCTTTCTGAAGGATTTACCGTCTATTTACCGTCCAGAGCTCCCTCGGCTAATTTGCAGCCAAGAAATCCAGATTTGGCGGCCGAGTGGAGCTGAGGAGGGACAAGCCGGCGGCAGCAACAGAGGCGAGACGCTGACGGGTTGACAGCCGAGGCCAACGAGGAAGAATGAGGACGGTGACGTTTTATTTTGTTCTCAAAAGTCAACAAATCCAATGAAAAGACCAAAAAAAACAAAACAAAACAAAACAAACGAACTCCAAATATCTGCAGTTGTGTTTTGAAGGAAAGAAAAAAAAAAATCATCTGAAGTCTTCTATTGTGATGAAATCCAATGAAAAGACGAAAACATAGGCCATCTTTACTGCACTTTTTCTGTCTGTGGATCTCAGCCCCCTCAAACCTCTCTGGTTCCTACTGAAGACGGAAATCTTTAAAAACAAGTTCAGAAATATAAAAAAAAAAAGGTTCAGTAATCTCCTAAAAGAGCTGAACACTGTATTATTGGTCGAATGTTACTAAAACAAGAGGAAAAGGTGCATTTGTTTGGGACTATTTTCAGCGGCGGATTAATCCACATTTGTTACGTTAGTGCGAATTTTACTGCAGCAGAAAAATAAGATGGACGCAAAAAGCTTTTGATTGTTGTTTTTTGAAGAACCACCAAAACTATCTTTTCTAACATTTCTAAATGGTATTACTTGAGTTTTTTGGGGGGTATTTTGTCTGCAGCTTTGCCGACCGGGATGATTTATTCTTCCGCGTCGTCCTGTTTTCCTTTAAAGGACCCAAACAATTGTCTTCAACAATAAGTGCATTTTTTTTTTTTTTTACACACTTTCATATCACACAGCAAGACACCAGGAAAGCTCTGTCAGTGAATAAGGATTAGCCTTTATTGGTGTTTGGAGAAAAAAAAAAGGAAAAAAAGACCACATATGCCATCATCCCTGCAGACAGCACACAAATACTGGTGAAGAGTCGGAGTATAGTGTTGAGCTCATGGGACTTGTAGTTCATAACAGTCACAACAAGGAGAAGTTAGCTGAGAATCCACAAAGTTGAAGAAGAAGAAATAACAAGGCTTGTGTACATTATTGTTATCATCATTATTACTGTTGTCGTTATTACCCGCAATGCCGTTTTTTTTTTGTTGTTGTTGTTGTTTTTTGTTTTTTTTAATCGAACAGCAGCAAAACTGTCACTGCCTCCGATGTGAAGAGGGGAGAGGGGGGGAGGATGGGGGGGGGGGGGGCGTCGAAACGTCCGCCAGGAAAAAAAAAAAGTCGTAACACGCTCACCAACACAGTTTACATAGAAAAATAGCACTGTTAAAAAGTTTCTGAAACGTCTGTGAAGAAATCCCCAAATCCCAGGTATCAAAAGAAAAACAAGAAAAAACAAATCACACTTCTTCCTTTTTCCATCAACAGATGAAAAGTGTAAGAAGCTCTGAGACGTTTCTTCCAGGGATTTAAATTCAAAAGTTTGTGTCTCAGGTTTTAAACAATCAGAAGACAAGAAAAAGGAAAAAAAAAAAAAAAATATCTATATATATATATATATGTATGTATGTATATATATATAGATATATATGAATATATATCAAGGATAGACCTACAACTCCCATAATACACCTGGGTCTCGGTAAAGTCTCTGCCTGTGGATGGCGCCAACAGCAAACAGGCTCACGGGGAATCAAGT
The DNA here is from genome assembly GCF_022577435.1 of Embiotoca jacksoni. NCBI lineage: Eukaryota > Metazoa > Chordata > Actinopteri > Embiotocidae > Embiotoca > Embiotoca jacksoni. Next base: position 2,704,037 of record NW_027185394.1, read on the forward strand.
GAAAGTTGGTCTCGGGAATCAAAAAAAAGGAGTTTGTTTTTTTTATGAAGGAAATTACAGCGTCCTCTGAAGAAAAACAAGCAAATTCAACAACAAGGAAAAAAAAAAAATCAGAATATTTGCAAATGTGACTGTAAAGCAGGTAACAAGGACGGGGGTTTGATTATCATCTGGAAATACAAAACACGACGGCTCAATGTGACCGTCCGCTAAACCCCGCCCCCCGTTCAGCGGCTGACCAATCACAGCTCAGCGAGTTTAAGCCCCGTCAAGCTTTGTAAATAACGTCAATTATTATAGTTGGCGAGCTCAAAGGGAAAACGATGATCACTTTTCATTTAGACAATAAAAAAGGTGGACAGCGACCATCCGGCAGTCGGGCCGGAAAGGAGGCGTGGCCTCGATACTCGTCATCAGGTGGCGACGCCCACAATATTTTTGCGTCTCTTTTGTACTGTGGGAGAAACAGGTGACGCTTTACATGCTAGTCTATAATACTATTTTAAAAAGTATTGTTAACCTTCACACGTCCAACTAACTGTCACTCAACGTTATCGCACTCATTAACATAAAACCTTCCACGCTTAAAGAAATAACTCGTAATTTCGAGTCGTAAAACAGAGCGTGTGGAGATTTTGTCTGTTATGCAGAGATGCAGCAGTGTAGCTGATGTTAGCCAGGTTGTTAGATGCTAGCTACAGCTCATAAAACCGCCCACATGTGAAGAAACAACTTGTAAAGCTTGACGGGATTAGCAACAGTCGCTAAGGAGGGGGCGGGGCTTAGCGAGCGGTGAGTTGGTCTGTTGAGAAAGTTTTTCCGTCTCATGCTGGTGAGTTAGTAACTAAACTGAATCCAAACAACAGGAAAGAAAAAGATGTAACCACCCCCCCCCCCTCCAAAAAAAATAAATAAAAATAAACAAATCAAACCACAAATTGTGTTATTGGATCAAACACATTTTTTGTGGGTTTTTTTTTGTGTTTTTTTTTTAATATACGTATTTAATACCTCAGACAAAAAACACCTGAGAAAAAACCGACGAAATGATTCCAATGGGTTTTTCTGTAATATATTCAATTATGTATATTACAACTATAATCACATATTTCAAGCATATATCATATACACATATATATCTAGTGAGAGAATAGTTTAATATTCAATAGTACAGTATGGTACAGTAGCAGTAGGGTGCATTTCTCTTTCTCATTGGGTAAAAATTGAAGGAGAGGTATAGACAAGTGTTCGTGTGTCAATCTATATATAACGATTTTTTTTTTTTTATCAATACAATATATGCAACAAAAGAAAAGAAAAAGAAAAACTAAAAAGAAGGAATAAAAGACAAAGAAAAGGGTATAGGCAGTTCAGTACTGTGTTTTGAGACGGTGGAAGTGTGTTTGCATAATGTGTGATTGTGACTTGTGTGTGTGTGTGTGTGTGTGTGTGTGTGTGTGTGTGTGTGTGTGTGTGTGTGTGTCAGGTGGGATCAGCACCATAGACGTCCATAACAACATCATCATCATCATCATCATCATCAACAACAACAACAATAAGGGTTAAAACCTGGGTGAGGACTGCATGTGTGTGTGTGTGTGTGTGTGTGTGTGTGTGTGTGTGTGTGTGTGTGTGTGTGTGTGTGTTGTGTGTGTGTGTGTGTCTGCATGCCGGAGGTTTTTCAGTCACTGTTCGATCCGGGCAGATCAGACCCCCCCCCCCCCTTCATGCCCCCCCCCCTCCCCCCCACCAGTTTCGTATGAAATTTTTGCACTTCCTGGACATGATCGAGGAGTAAAGAGAACGAGAAAAGAGCGCCGTGTCGTGTCGTGTCGTGTCGTGCGATTGGTTCAAAAGGTTTGCGTGTGCGTGTGCACACACGTGAGCAAGAACACATTCACCAAAACCAAATGCAAAACCTGCCAGCGAAATCCCCCCCCACCCCCTCCACCCCCCCCCTCCCTCATTTATTCTGTCAAACATCTGCTCACGTCCAGCTGTTCCTGATGGCTAATTACTTCCTGTTTTATCTGTCTCTCCCTCTCTTTTAGTTTTTTGGTGGTTTTTTTTGTGTGTTTTTTTGTTTACTCGTCCTTTCGCCTTCAAAACATGAAAAAGAAAAAGTCCCGCCGTTATTATCAAATTCAGAACGTGGAGTCAAACAGAAGATAAAAGTTCAAAGCGCTCCGACGAGCTCACGAGAAGAAGAAAAAACAAACCCACAAAAGATTTCCTCTTAAAACTATACAATTTTTGTTGTTGTTGTTGTTGTTGTTTCACCGTCTTCCTCCCCGTCGCCTTTCAACGCCCCCCCCCACCTCCCGCCTCCCTCCCCCAAAAAACAATCGTTACTAAGATACCTCGCCTCGTCTCGCACCGTGTGAAATACCTGATTCAACCGTGATACATTCTCTAAAACACGTCTTTGTCTTCGACTAACCGAGTCTGGAAAATTGAAAATAGATTATTTGTCTTTTTTTTTTTTTAGTTTTTTTTTTTTAGCAATAAACAGCTGGGAGGACCAAAAACAAAAAAACGTTTTTTTTGTTTTGTTGTTTTTTTTGTGTGGACCCGTGACCGTCCTGCTCGCAGCCCCTCCCCCGCCCCCATATATAAAATATACAAAAGATTATCTCCAAAATCCTCCTGAATACCTCTGCTAATAGAAAAATATACAATAATCCTATGTCAAAATCTCTTTGCGTTATGGACGAAAAAAAAAACGCGCCTCTTCCTCCTCCTCGTCCTCCTCTTCCTCCTCCTCTTCCTCCTCCTCCTCCTCCTCTTTGCTGGACTAAGTCTTGCCTTCCTGCCCAGTTCAAAAATATACATGTGTGTGTTTTTTATTTTTTTTTAAATGTCCTATTTATAGAAAAGAATTACAGGTCTGCCCTCCCTCTGGCTTTGTGTCCGTGCCTTGAGCTTAAAAACTGAGATTTCACTGGCATACGGTGAATTCAACACCACCAACACCACCAACACCACCAACACCACCTTCGCTCGCAAAAAACGGGCCAGAGCGGCGAGGCCGGGACGCACTACCCGCAAAAACGCCGTCGCGACACCGGGCGCAAACAAAACAACAACAAAAAGGAGGGGAGGGGGAGGGGCGGGGAGGTGGGGGTGGGGGGGTGGAAGCTGCCCGAAGGTGGTCACGAGGTGGTGATACAGTACGTCGTGTGGATTTCAGCCCAAAGCGGCGGACGGAGAGTCAAACCGGGGACGACGGCGCCGCCGTGCTTCGTCCTGCCGTGACTTCCTGTCGTAACAGGAAGTCGGCGCGCTGGAAAAAAAAAAAACAAAAAAAACACGCCAGTCGTGTTTTTTTTTTGGTTTTTTTTTGCGCCCGGTGTCGCGCGGCGCTTACTGCAGATCTACGCCTGCCCCTCCCTCCCACCACCTCCCCTTCCACCCCACGCTCCTCCTCCTCCTCCTCCTCGCCACTTCAACTGTGGTGCTGCTGTTGTTGGGTTGCCTTGTACCCTCCTCTTCCTCGTCCTCCTCCTCCCCCACAGCCACCTCCTTCTTCTTCCGCCTCCTTTTTTTTTTTTTTCCGTCCTCCTCCGTCCTCCTCCGTCCTCCGTCCCCCGTCTCACAAGTCTCCGTGCCGGTTCTCGTACTTGTTGATGATGTTCCTGCAGCGGCCAAGCTCCTTCCTCATGTCGGCCACCTCCTGGCGGAGCGCCGCGTTCTCCCGCTCCAGGAAGGCGGCGCGCACCGAGATCTGGTTCTCCTTCAGCCGCCGGGCGTCCCGCGAGCGCTTCGCCGCCTCGTTGTTCTTCACACGCCGGCTCCAGTACTTCTCGTCCTGGGAGGGGGGGAGGAGGAGGGAGGAGGAGGGAGGAGAAATAAAACACATGATTTAATGTTTTTGTTGTTGTTGTTTTTTTGTCTTAATGCTCGAAGTACGTAACGTTACCGAGAAGCTCCAGAACACAAACGTCAACACGACAGATCTCCTCCAGTTAATACGACTTTAAATGTGTTCAACTCAATAAAACTCATCTTGCAAAGCGCAGAAAGAAAAAAAAGCATCAATAAATCTCTGTTTCAGGATCCGGTTCAAATTAACGTCAATTAAACTGTTTTCTTGCTGTTTTTTTTTTTTTTTATTATTTATCTTTTTTTAAAGCCGCTCAGGGAGAATCAGAGCTTTCAGTCGAGCAGCTAATTAGTTGAAGTACAAACACGGATTCTTTATTAGCGTCTTTAATCGCTTTAAAGCTCATTTAACGGACGCCGCGGAGCTCTTCTGAGCTTCGTCTGTAACTCTGGCCGGAGATCGTTCTCCCAAACCAGCGTACCAACATTTAGTTTACATAAAAACATCCAAAAAGATGAGAATGATAAAAACTGAATTTAAGAAATAAGATGATTTCCATTGAAAACAAGTTGCTTCACTGGAAGATTTGTTTCTCTTGTTCAAAGAAGATTTAATTTTAGGACTTCATAAAAGAAAAATAATTTTTGCGCGAACCTGAAAAATTCTCTAAAAACGAATTTTAACACGAGTTGAAAAACGAGAAATAAATCTCGGCCATTTAACAGATGACGTAAAACTATTTGAGTTACTTTTGTTCTGTCAACACAATAATCTGTATTTTTACTGTAAAGTCTGTAAAATTTCCAAAACAGCTTTAAAAAAAACAAAAACAATCCCGTCGAAGTAGGTCTCACGCGTCGGCGCAGAAATGCATTGTGGGAGATGTCGTACCTTCTGCTCGACGGGAACCAGCATCTTGCGAGCCTTCTTGATCATCGGCTGAGGCTTCAGCTCGTCGTCGGTGAAGCGGTGACGCCGCGGGTCGAACGCCTCCTGGCCCGGCACGCTGGACAGCGCCAGGTCCGCCGGGTCGGGGTCAAAGTTCACCATGATGTCGCTGCTGCCGTTGGCGACCGCCAGAGGCCCGGGGGGCCCCGGGGGGCAGGTGGAGGAGGGCGACTGGTCCTGAGGCACCGCCTGACCACCTGGGAGGGAAGAAGAGACACCAGAAGACCTCAAACTGTTTCTGTTTACTCAAACACGATGTTTCACGAGAGCTGATTCGCTCGTCGTTGATCCGAGCAGCTTCTCAGCGAGCTTTCAATTTAAGAAGCTTCGAATTCAATTTAATCTTCTGGTTTTTATTTTATCTCCAGAAATACGATGCTTATCGGCATTTTCTGATCAAATTATTGGTAATTCAGTCCTTCCGGTTTGAAAAACATATTACACACGATAAAGACTTGTATGTTAGGATTTAAAACGCGCAGAGTTCAACAGTTCATGAACCAATCACGGACTGCGGTTTAACCTGCAGCTTGTCTGAGGACCAATCAGGATTGAGCTCCTCACCGTCCCTCCCTGTTCAAGATAAAAGTGACGTTTCATTTTTATGACCCCGTTTTTGTTTACGTCGTCAATTCTCAGCGTCATGGCGAGTCCAAACTGCACTTAAATGAAAAGATAAAGCAGCGGACGGACAGAAAGGAAAAAATACAACAAAAAAGGAGCCGCTTGATTGCCTTCGTGTTTCCAGCGAAGAGTTAATCTGCCCGACGCGCCGTTCAGATGCAATAAAACACAGAATCAGCAGCTTAATTACTCGTTTAGCCGTCCAATCACCATCATCTAGTTTTGGTTTTATCTGCAGATTAGAGCCCATCTGCCCTCGCTGAGGACGGCCGCTCACATGTCGGAGAGCTGAGGGCTCAAAAAAAAAAAAAAAAAAAAGCCGTCGGTTTGTCAGTGAATTATTTTTTGAACGAGTTTTGGAGTCTCCCACGTTTTCCTCGGCCTTTAAACGGCTCCGACTGTAAAAGACATCAAATATTTATCGGTTTCAGCCGGTTGGGAGATGAACTATTTAAAGTTCGACTTCTGCTCAGAGACTAACGAACCAACACGTTTCAAAAGTTGACTTCAAAGATGAACCAGGTGACACGATGCACCCGTCCAAACATATCCGACTTTCTAAATTCATATTAATACATAGATTTAACCAAGTTTTTTGTGTATTTTTACTTTTTCTTTTAAACTGAAAAGCTGCACTGACACACCAAGCCAATATACCTTTTCCAATATTGCATATAATAATCACTTATTTAAGAGTTTTCTGTCGTTTCTGTGTCTTTTTTTTTCATATTCTAATTATTTATTTGCTCAAAATTGACATTATGTAGAAACAGGCTGCGTTTCCTGCTTTTTAAAGTGCTTATAAAGATAAAACACAAAGTGAGTCCGGTCTCGGTCTTCAGTAATGTGCACATTTCTTTACACGTAGATTCCTCTTGTCTGTACCGTGTGCCGGTCGCAGCATTTCTTCTCATTATTTTAAAGGCTTGAAAAGGATTTAATTCAGATCTATTCTACAAGGTCGCATAAAAAAATAAATAAAAAACAACAAGCAGGCAGCCGAACACGAGGAGGTTGGTGTTTAAAGGCTGCAGGTCAGAGCCGGCAGCCTCGGTGCTGTTATTGAAGTGGTGTCGAGAGTCACATGGCCACACACACACACACACACACACACACACACACACACACACACACACACACACACACACACACACTCATCATCGCTGCTCCGTCCAGAGAGCGGCAAGATGAGTTGACCATAAAGAGGATTACCGTATAGACGGCGGACAATATGGTCAAATTTAAATCAAAGCAGCGGCAGAAGGAGGAGGAGGAAGAGGAGGAGGAAGAGGAGGAGGAACCCGTTGACCTCTCTTTTCTTAACTGTTCCTTTTCTCTTTTATTTTTACACATTTAAAAACACATTTCAATGCTTCACTTTTAAAACAAACAGCATCTTTGTTCTGCTATTTTTTTTTTTTTTAATTTCCCCTGCTGCAAGTCGCAGTGACACCGATCCACCACCAGGTGTCAGAATTGAGCCAGAAAAAAGCCCATCGCAGGGCAGCGGGTTCACATCGTGCAGGAAAAGATCAGGTTTGTGTTTAACCCCTTCGGTGCTCAAATATGATTAAAAAAATAAATGAATAAATCACGTCGTGCGATCACCACTGAAAAAACACAGAGATGACATCTACGAGGAAATCTGCTCAGATATCTGCATTTAAAAATTAAAAAATGATGCTGGACACGTGGCGGTCGGACACATCGTCACACGGCGCCGATCGCGGTTACAGTCGATGTTTAGCAAGGAAATAATCCAAAATAGCAGGAATTAGAAGCACTCAGTCACTTCCTGGATGCTGATAGTAAACCGTGGAAGTGAAACGTCTTCCTTCCACAGCTGTTTACCCTGCAGCGATCCTGCATCAGCTGAGCGTTACTCTATAGAAACAAGAACATGGGAGTCTATTTTCAGACCAATCTCTGCGCAGACTGTTTTTTTTTTTGTTTTTTTTCGTGACATCCCCCCCCTCCTCTCCTCCTCCCCCTCCCCTCCTCCTCCCCCGTTTTTGATACCTGAAAAGATTTGGTTTTTCCATCCACAGATAGAAATGTGAGTCGAGTTGTTGCGGCAGCATTTGCAGCTCCAGGCTTTCTGCCACCGATTATAAATAACTGCAAAGCTGGTGACCAATATCGACCCAAAAACTAAAATAAAAAAATAAACAGTTGTGGAAAGATTTCAGACACGTCGAGCAAATTAAAAGAGAATCGAAAAGGCGTGTTTGCTGCAAGTAAAGCGGAGAGATCACAGGAAGCTCTGATTGTTGTTTAATCAAATTATCCCAACTGCTTCTTATGCATGAGACATTTTAAGGATTCGAGATCGATGGCGTCTTCATTTATTTGTTTTACTGCGTCGAGAAAAAACAACTCACTTTCTAACCTTTTAGATCAGAAACGATCAAACCTGGAAACGTCAGCGAGATCAGACGCCGATTCGCCACTCGAAATGCTGCCGTGAGCTGTCAATCATTTTATTATGAACGTCGACCGCAATACCACGAAGAGGAGGAGGAGGAAGAGGAGGAGGAGGAAGAGGAAGAGGAGGAGGAAGAGGAGGACATTTGAGGTGAAGCAAACGCTCGAAAATCCCCTGTGAGGTTTCTGTGACGTCGTGTTCTCGGTTTTCCAGGTGAACATAAATCAAAGGAACGATTCATCGGATCGGATTCTTACGCGTGAACACGATTAGCTCGTCGGCTAATCCGAAGTAGCTTTTTTTCGGCTGGCCTTCAATCGAGAAACGTCGCAACTAAATTTAAAGCAAAGTATCCCAAAGAAATACTAAAAAAAAAAATAAAAGGTGCATTTCAGGTCTTTTTTCAGTGAGATGGAAACAGCTAATGTCGCGTTTCAGTGACCAACCAATCAAACAATCAGATTTAAGTTCCTCGACTGGACGATATTTTGGCTGAAGAGATTTTGTGTCTTCAGGTTTAAACTCGTGCTGAATAATAAAAATAATCTCGCGGTTGTTTACGTCGTTTTGACGCCTCGGAGATTCTCGTCTGATTACGAAAAGCCAGAAGGAGCAAAGGAAACCTTTAACTACGTAAAAACAACAACACGCCCCGTTTCGTAGTTGCATCGAGGTGTATGTGAATGTTGAGAGTTTGGATTTACGTTATTTCCGCTGTGACTTGAACGCAGCACGGTTGCCGTGCAGTTATTATCCGTCACAGCTGCTTTTTATACAGTTGAAGCGGAAAAGTTGACTTTTTTTTTTTCTGTTTTTTCCCCGGTGCGTTTGGTTATTTTGGGTTCTCGGTGTCCCGTCGCATTCAGACCGGAGCTGGTAAACAAAAGTCACGCGGACTCGCAGATCCAGCGGCTTGTTTACCGGACGGCAGGTTCTTGGCGTCCTGTCACCCTGCAGAGTTTGACATCCTGGCAGAGGAGACGAAGACCTCATTAAAAAAAAAAAAGTCCTCTTCTTTTTGATTTTTCAGGCGTCCCGGCGTCGCTATCTGCTCCAGAAATGAACCGAAGAGGACCGACCCGCGACCCGCTAATAAAATGCTGCATAAATGATGCATGAACCGAGGAAATCCTTTCTCAACCGAACACCGAGTGGAAAAGAAAACAAACTCCGGGACGGTTGTTATCTACGAGCGCTGAATATTTCAACGCCTCCGGTTATGAATATGAGGGGAAGGAGGAAGAAACACCGCATGCATTATGCAGAAAGCGTCGCCGTGACGACAGACGGGGAAACTAAACGTCCGGGAGACGTCTGAACGACGCGGCGATTATTTGACGAGGCGGGAATCGAACACGTGTAATTGGCGCTCGTTCAATCGATCCGTTGTCGTGGCGAATTTGAAACAAAAGTTAGCAACGAGCTAACTGGGTGAACAGCAGAGCATCCGGCGTCTCCACCCGTCGGTACCTCCGTCGGTTCGCAGGTCGAAGCAGCGACTCCGTCGGCTGAACTGCCGCTGGCTTCATCTGAGTGTCTGGCAGCTGGACGCAGCTGATCCCGGATAAGTCGGCCCAAAGCCCCCGTCCCCCACCGTCCCCCACCGTCCCCCCCCGTCCCTCCCCCCCGTCCTAATAACAACCATTTTGGGTAAAAAGTTGAAGCCGATCCAAGAACACGGCTCCCGCTGCTGCCGGCTGAACGGACGCCAAGAACCGGCGTGGCTTCATTTCCTGTCTGAGATCAGGAGCCGCTTTCATTAATTTAGCCGAGATTACGTGTTTAGTTGTTTTTTTTTTCTCGTCCCGCCCGTCGATCTGCCCGTCAAGCTCTCATCTCCATCTCGTCCCTCCACGTCGCCAACAAACTCGCTGATGTGAGATTTAAATTGGGCGATTTTCACGCAAATAACAAAAAAACAACCAAATAAAACGTGAATCCCGGCGACACAACAGCAGAAACTGCACCGCAGGCCTGTCAATCAAACAGACGTTTTGAGGCCTGATATCTAATGAGTGACGGGATTATTTTCAGATGGACGGCCAGAAAACGAATGAGAAGGAACGACTTTAGAGAACGAAAGCAGAACAACTCCTGGAGAACATGCACCGACTCTGTAGTTCATGAGAGAAGTTGAATGGGAGTCTATGGAGGCCTTTTTTTGGAGCCGCCCTCCGGTGGCAGTCGGTGGTATTGCAGCTTGAAGGCGCTTGGTCTCATTTTTCAGATCGGGACGCTACGAACACTTTTATATCCAGTTTAAGCTTCGAACGGAGGCTGAAACTTACGTTTTTCAGTCTCTCGGTGTATTTTATTCGTTTAGACTTTTCAAGGTCTTCGAAAGGTTTCGCTCGGTGAAACTCAAAAGTTTTGGAGTTAGCGCCTTCATTTCTTATTCATGTTCTCGTCACGTGGAGAAATCCCGGTTAAAAACGGCCGCTGCGTCGTCCGAGCGCTCCATCACAGAGATCGCCCCGGGATGTACGAAGCGTCGCTCCTCGGACGGACCGAACGCATACCGAGTGGGATTTACTGTAAACTTTGAAAAAACATCACGAACATTTATGAAAACAGAGTGACTGAAAAGATTTACAAAAAAAAACAATCAGAGCGAAGAGTCAAGTTTTGGGATTTTGTCCTTCGCTCGGTTTGGATGTTCGCAGGCCGTCGTGGGCGGAGACGCCCACGGAGGCAGAAAATAGCCGGGTTGAGGTTCAGAGATTCAGGTGAGCAACTCTTCCTCTTGACTAATCTCTTGTTTGATCTAACTATACTTTCACTCCATCCGCCTACATGTAAAAGATGAATGCAACAAACTCAGTGAGGCTCTCCTGGGGGAGGAGGGGGGGGAGGGGAGGAGGGGAGGGGGAGGAAGGGGGAGGAAGGGGGAGGAAGGGGAGGCGTTTTGGTAAATGTAGGAAAGCACAAAAACCAAAAAGGAAGTGGGCGGAGCAGGTGAAACGAAATATATGATTACATTATATGTGATTATATTATCCCCCTCAAACACATTTAATCCTTCTGCCCTCCGAACGTCTGTTTAAAACTTGTTTACGCAGGATCTTGCGTAAAAAAGGAAACAATGCAATCGCCAGCAAGACGGTAATTACGCTAATTATACGATGGCCGAGGTAACGATTAACATCTATTGCGCAATGCTGTAATTGAGTGGATTTCTGTGTATATTTTCATCCTCAGCGAGTTTTCATCACTTCTCTGTTGTTAAAATGAGATTACGAACTCCGTTAGCTTCGAGTCTGAGGCCACGCCCACACGACTCCTTTCTCCTATCTGCAGTAGTAGTAGTATTTATAGTAGTAGTAGTAGTATTTATAGTAGTAGTAGTATTTATAGTAGTAGTAGTATTTACAGTTGTAGTAGTAGTAGTATTTATAGTAGTAGTAGTAGTAGTAGTATTTATAGTAGTAGTAGTATTTATAGTTGTAGTAGTAGCAGTAGTATTTATAGTAGTAGTAGTAGTAGTAGTATTTATAGTAGTAGTAGTAGTAGTATTTATAGTTGTAGTAGTAGTAGTAGTATTTATAGTAGTAGTAGTAGTAGTATTTATAGTAGGAGTAGTAGTAGTATTTATAGTAGGAGTAGTAGTAGTATTTATAGTAGTAGTAGTAGTATTTATAGTAGTAGTAGTATTTACAGTTGTAGTAGTATTTACAGTTGTAGTAGTAGTAGTATTTATAGTAGTAGTAGTAGTAGTAGTATTTATAGTAGTAGTAGTATTTATAGTTGTAGTAGTAGCAGTAGTATTTATAGTAGTAGTAGTAGTAGTAGTATTTATAGTAGTAGTAGTAGTAGTATTTATAGTTGTAGTAGTAGTAGTAGTATTTATAGTAGTAGTAGTAGTAGTATTTATAGTAGGAGTAGTAGTAGTATTTATAGTAGTAGTAGTAGTATTTATAGTAGGAGTAGTAGTATTTATAGTAGTAATAGTAATAGTATTTATAGTAGTAATAGTAGTAGCATTTATAGTAGCAATAGTAGTAGTATTTATAGTAGTAATAGTAGTAGTATTTATAGTAGGAGTAGTAGTATTTATATTAGTAGTAGTAGTAGTATTTCTAGTAGTATTTCTAGTAGTAGTAGTCGTAGTAGTAGTAGTATTTCTAGTAGTAGTAGTAGTAGTATTTCTAGTAGTATTTCTAGTAGTAGTAGTAGTATTTCTAGTAGTAGTAGTAGTAGTATTTCTAGTAGTAGTAGTAGTAGTATTTCTAGTAGTAGTAGTAGTATTTCTAGTAGTATTTCTAGGAGTAGTAGTAGTAGTATTTCTAGTAGTAGTAGTAGTATTTCTAGGAGTAGTAGTAGTAGTATTTATAGTAGGAGTAGTAGTAGTATTTATAGTAGTAGTAGTAGTATTTATAGTAGGAGTAGTAGTATTTATAGTAGTAATAGTAATAGTATTTATAGTAGTAATAGTAGTAGCATTTATAGTAGCAATAGTAGTAGTATTTATAGTAGTAATAGTAGTAGTATTTATAGTAGGAGTAGTAGTATTTATATTAGTAGTAGTAGTAGTATTTCTAGTAGTATTTCTAGTAGTAGTAGTCGTAGTAGTAGTAGTATTTCTAGTAGTAGTAGTAGTAGTATTTCTAGTAGTATTTCTAGTAGTAGTAGTAGTATTTCTAGTAGTAGTAGTAGTAGTATTTCTAGTAGTAGTAGTAGTAGTATTTCTAGTAGTAGTAGTAGTATTTCTAGTAGTATTTCTAGGAGTAGTAGTAGTAGTATTTCTAGTAGTAGTAGTAGTAGTATTTCTAGGAGTAGTAGTAGTAGTATTTCTAGTAGTAGTAGTAGTAGTAGTAGTAGTATTTCTAGTAGTAGTAGTAGTAGTATTTCTAGTAGTAGTAGTAGTAGTAGTATTTCTAGTAGTAGTATTTCTAGTAGTATTTCTAGTAGTAGTATTTCTAGTAGTACTTTAATCAGCAGCAGTAATCAGATTGAGACGAACAGCGTTTCATTTCCAGCTCTGAGTTTTTTTCGTAGACGACATGCCGATGAACTGAACTCAGCCTGCAGCTGTTTTTATGTTTTTATTCACAAACACAATCTGGAAACACAATACAGACGTGGAACGTGATGCAGGAAGTGTGTTACACACAAAGGGCTCCCCCCTGCAACGTCAACACACGGGATCCTTCGGAGGGACGACGTGTACGATATAAAAGAGGAACCACATTTGACAAATAATTCAAACAAAACTGTTTTCAAACGAAGCTTTCGTTCAATAAATTGGATCCGTTAACTCGAGTTACAGTTTAATTCCACCTCGGTGAACTCATCTTCGTCACTTCCTCTTTCCCACCCTGTCAAAATCCTCAACCCTGACGTCATCATCATCGCTCTTCATCGCTCCTCATCGAGAAGCCCAAACATCCATAAACCTCGTTATTCAACTACGAATCATTCAGTCAAATAAAAACATCTCTTTGGTCAGTGGAACATTTCAAACCATTATTTTTACTTATTTGTTGATATTTTATTGACAAAAAGCTTTTAAATGGCAATTTTTGACTTTATAAAATAATTCTTTTATATAAAATTTGATAAACTTTTTACTTTTTTTTTTAATTCAAAGTTAATACTGATTTGACAATATGATAGTTTCCTGTTTGTAACACATTTTAAAATAATGAGTCTAATCAAAAATAAAATCCCCCAAAACTTTGAGAGATTTCAATCGAATTAAAAGATCAAATTGTTTTTTTGTTGTTTTTTATACTTCTGATCGTTTTTTTAAATCATTTTGTATTTTCGTCTCCGTTTACAGAATCCGTCACATCTGGTTTTTGTCTCTGTATAATTTCACATCGCTGTCAAGAGTCTGAACACACACACACACACACACACACACACACACACACACACACACACACACACACACACACACACACACACACACACACACACACACACACACACTCAGGCAGGCTCGGACTCGCTGCTGCACACTCAGAACAAAAACACACGGTCGGACACGTGCACGTTCACGAGGGTGCAAAAACACACACACACACACACGCACATGCACACACACACACACACACACACACGCACACACACACACACACACACACACACACACACACACACACACACACACTGCAGAAACAATCCAGCCCAGGTGACACACCCCGGGAGTCTGGTTCCTAATGTCAACACAGCGACTAGGAGTTATGTCACCGCAGTGTGGACATAGTAGTGACCTCCTCCTCTTCCTCCTCTTCCTCCTCCTCTTCCTCCTCCTCTCTCTCTCTGCCAGTGGTCACATCACATTATAACACACTGCCTCTGCCCCCCCCCCCCACCCCCCCCCCCCCCCGAGCACATGACAGGACTCGGCATGCAAATAAATAAATAAAAATAAAGACCCCCACGGTTCCTGCAAGTCCTTCAAAATAAAACAACAACATCTGCGTCGCTTGTTGCCGTCGGAGACGACGAGAAGTTATTTTTTACTTTTTTTTTTGGTTTCCTTTTAACACCGTAAACTTTATAGAAAAGCCCAGAGAGCCGACCGAAGGAAAACCTGCTGAATATCAACCTTAAATATCATCGACACATCCGACGTGACCGTGTGGGAAGAGAAGCTGTTAAAAAATATCATAAACAGTCGAGGAAAGAAAAAACAAACAAAATCAGATCAGATCAGAGCGTCTGCCGGTTCATCCGATCCGACGAGGTCACGTGACCAAAGTACCGAACGGGTTGAAGGATGAACCAAAGTCAGGCTGCCCTTCAAGTCCGGGACGAAGCAAAAGGAAACGTGGATTTATTTTCACCTTTTCGGCGCCGAAACACAAAAATACAAAATTTAAAAAAAAAACCCGTTTGAAGTTTTGCGGCGAGGATGCAGCGAAGCCCTCGACGAGCCAAAAATAATAATAAAATAATAATAAATGAATCATTTTTATTTTTTTAAAGGTCATCATGTTCGGTGGTTAAAACACTTGTTGAATTCAGTGTTTGGGAGTTTTTAAAAAAAAAAAAATTATTATTCTGTAGGACATTTTGTATCCTCATAATATTTAGTGCAGGTTAAATAAAGATATAAAAAAACCTGAATTAAAAACCGGTTGCTGCTCCGCCATCCTTAAAAAACATCGTCTCTTCTTTTGTGTTTTCGCCCTTCGGTGTTTATTCGTCCTGTAATCTTCACTGTTTCCTCTCTCTCTCTCTCCCTTTCCCTCTCCCTCCTCCCTCCTCCTCCCTCCTCCTCCTCCTCCTCCCTCCTCCTCCCTCCCTCTTTGCTCTCTCATGCCGCCTCTCTCGCTCCGATGCTTTCTGCAGCGGCACGTGACGTGGCGGCCGCACGTTGCCCGAGCGAGAGAGCTTTCAGAAACATGCGAGGACGACTGGCTTTCTCGCTCACCCCCCCTCCAGCTCTCTCTCTCTCTGTGTGTGTGTGTGTGTGTGTGTGTGTGTGTGTGTGTGTGTGTGTGTGTGTGTGTGTGTAGTGTTACAGAGTGCAGAGTCAGTGTCTGGTTTAACCCTTCCCTCCCCAGGATTAATCACCACCCTGCATGTTTAAATCACCGGCTGCCTTCAGAGCTCCATTATCCTGCGCTTTTCCTCTTCTCTTTTTATTTATTTTATTTATTTATTTATTTATTTATTTTCGTCTGCTTCTTAAAGAGACAGGACGCGTCCTCCACGTACCTCCCGCACGCACAAAAGGCATCTTGTGACATCTGTTAAATCTTCTGACGGGACGACCAGAGAAGAATCGGAAAAAGTGCAAAAAGATAAAAGTGGATTTTAGACGTATTTTGAGCCGTTTCAACAAACTATAGATGCATCGTCGGCATAAAGAGATATAAATTATAGTCCGCATGTATCGGCGACGCCGTTGCTAAGGAGTTCGCTTTTTTAATTTTTTTGTAGAAGATGCAACAATCAAATCTTCTGCAGTAATTTTCTAAACAGTAGTTTTAAAAAAATAATATAAACTCAACAAGCGAGATCAATCTGTCAATCTACAGGCTCATCAGCCGGTAGTGTGTGTATATATATATATATATATACATATATAATATATATATATATATATATATATATATATATTAGCCCATAGGTAACAAGAAACTGCTGTACTGAACAGCCACAATGTCTCCATCCCATAATTTTGTGCGCCGGACACCAACAAGTTTTCAAGGCGACCCGAAAGTGACCATATTTGGTCGAGCCGGGGGAGGAGCAAGAGGACACTATGCTCCGCCCATTTAAACTGGCAACCTGGCTGCACCGCAGGCCTGTCAATCAAACCAGACACGCCCCCAAACATCCCTCTGTTTGAGTCCCGATCTATTTGTTTTGTGTTCGGCCCCCTGGCGGCCATCAGTGGTATTACACCCACATCAGCTTCACCTTTCAGACCCTCAGAGTCTTCGTCCCATTTTTAGACGCAGCCTCTGTTTTTGAAACGTAAAATGTCTCACTGAGGAAGCGTGTCAAATGTCTTTCAAAAATAAATTGGAAGTCGAGATCGCTGTTAAACACTAAAATCATAAAAATATAAACTTTATGGTCGGTGTTTACTGCACTTTCAGCCACGTGATCTCCATCAGAGGATGTTGACTACTCTGATGATAGCACCTTCAGGACAGATCCGAAGTCCGTCTGATCGGATCCAATAAATATTTGAATATTTGAATACAGTCGGAGACAATCTGAGGCAAAAAAAAAAAAGACTTTGGATGAATTAAATTTAAATACTGAGAACCATAGAGGCCATAAATAAGTAAAACCAGGTCAAATGTAAATGTCAGTTCCCAGTTTGTTGACACTCGAGTATGTTTGTCCATTTAAGGTTTCTATAAACGTACAGAAGTCATATTCTCATGTTTGTTTTTGTCTGAACTTCCCACTCGAGCTTCTCTTCTCGTTTCACCGTTCGGCCTCTGAAACGTCTGATTTAAAAACCCG
Source organism: Embiotoca jacksoni (assembly GCF_022577435.1). Classification (NCBI taxonomy): domain Eukaryota; kingdom Metazoa; phylum Chordata; class Actinopteri; family Embiotocidae; genus Embiotoca; species Embiotoca jacksoni. The sequence goes on from NW_027185394.1 coordinate 2,720,791, forward strand.
ACAGGTTCCCGTGAAGTTCGGCGGACGGATCGCGAAAAAAAAAAAGAAAACAAAGAAGAGCAGCCGAAGTCGAGCGAGTCGGCGGATCCTCCGGCGCCGGACGGGAATCTGAGGTTGTGAATCTGCTTTTGATCGGGAAGGTTTCTGATTTAAATTATAACTAAAGGTGATTCCTGATTATTTTATCCAGGAAGAAAACAAAGGACAGTTTGTTACAGAGGGGAAAAAAAAAAAAAAAAAGCACCGCAGCTCTACGGTTGGTTTTCCTGGAACTATTTTAATTTACCGCAAGTTCCCCCGGTGGTCATCTGGGAAACAGCTTTTATCTCTTATCAAAACATGTCGTGTTGACCGACGTCACTTCGTGAGGGGATCGACTCCACGTTAAAACCTGTAAATCCTCCTTTTTATAGATAAAATACCACCGGACGGGTCCAGCTAAATACATTTACGATCAATCCTGATTTGCAGTTTGAAATATTTTGCATTTTGCAGCTAAAACACCGATTTCATACAAGTAAAGCTCGATATTTACTATTTTTATGAATAATAAAAAAAAAAAATACAAGAATCTAGGTGAAAAGCCTAAAAAAGATTTTAGCCACACATGTATTAAAAATACTTAAGGGACACGATGAAAAGCTTTTTTTCTTTTGTGATCGAGAAGAACTTCGACTTCGGGACGTAAAAAAAACGCAGCTGGAAGTCAGATGAACGTGGAAGTGAAGGTTTGTTTCCACGAGGTCGGAGAAACACGCCGAAAGACATCAAAGTGACTCGGTGCTGCGATGCTCAGCTGATCTGAGGATCAGCTGTTCTGAGGATCAGCTGATCGTCAGATCAGCTTTTAAATTTTTTTTTTTTAAAAACAGCTTGTGGTTTTTTTTTTTAGTGGTTTTTTAATGGATATTTGAGTCCACTTCTCTTTAACCTGACTTCATGTCTGCAGCTTTCCCTCAACTCAGCATGTGTCCTCATAAATGTGAATATTTATGTTTAAAAAAGCCCACAGCTGCATCTGTATTTTTTTGCATGTGAGTTCTTCCCTTTTTTTTTTTTTTTTTTTTTTTTGTTGCCCAGAATGAATTAAAATCAAAGTAAAACATGTGCATGTGGATGAGATGATTATTTCCAGTCTATTTTCCATCTATTTCTCCCTCTGCTGCTCTGTAGTAACACTTCAGCTCCACGACGACCTGAGGGATTTCTGGCTGGATGCATCATCCTCAACTCGGTCACGTGTTTATAATTCAGAATAAAGAGCACACGCACACGCACACACACGCACACGCACACACACACACACACACACACACACACACGCACACACAGATGAAAGCATGTTCACATTAAAGCCCACGTAAGTTGCATGCAAATGCCGAAACAAAGAGGACACTCTCATATGCATGTTGGAAGTTCACACACACACACACACACACACACACACACACACACACACACACACACACACACACTCACACACACTCACACACACACTGACGGTGTGTATTCATAGACACTCGTGGAAACACTCGGGGCAGATACCGAGACTCTGCAGCAGCGGTGTTTTCTCTCCTCTGTGTCCCGGCTGAACCTCCGCTCGCTCTTCTTCACCGACGGCTCGTCTTCGACGCGACTCTGCAGCTCCTCTTCACCTCCTCTTCACCGTCGAACGTCTTCCTCCTCTCGTTGTTTGTGACTCAGATTAATACAAAAAAAACAAAAAAAACAAAAAAAAGACAAAAACACAAAAACACAATGTCCCCGGCAGATTTCTCAGAATCGGATGCTGCAGGGCGCTTCTTCCTTTTCTTCTTTCTTTCTTTCTTTCTTCCTTTTCTTCTTTCTTCATTTTCTTCTTTCTTTCTTTGTTTTCTTCTTTCTTCATTTTCTTCTTCTTTCTTTCTTTCTTTCATTTTTTCTTTCTTTTGCGTTCAGCTTCGTAAAATGTGTGAAATACAGCAACAGACGAGCACAGTGACCCGGTCAAGGCAAAATTTTGTTTTCATCCTGTATATATATATCCTCTGTTGGACGTTATATATATATAGATATATACATATACATATATATATATATATATATATATACATATATATATCTATATAGATATAGATATATATATATGTATATATATCTATATCTATAGATATATATACATATATATATATATAGATATATATATAGATATAGATATAGATATATGTATATATATCTATATCTATATATATATACATATATATGAGATGTCCTGTTAATATCAACGACCGTCGCGGTGACGTCGCTGATCAGCTTCACTACAGATGAACTGATTTCATATTTGTGTATCTGGATGCTAGCTGGCTATTTAAAGTTGCGCTAATCAATATTTGTACATCAGCAGTGGATCAGCGCTCTGTGTGTTTACGTGAAGAAGATAAAACCGCGGACACTAACCGCCCGTTCCTGCAAGGTTTTCTTCAGCTCGCCGTTTTATCATCTTTCAGCTCTTTGTTTTGGTTTTGCGGCCGACAAAAAGTACTGTTTTGTTTTCAGCTCTCATCTTTTACAGGGAACGCTGTAAAAAACAACAACAACAACAAAAAAACCCACTTCCTGCGCAGTGTGAAGATGTCGGACGGAGCCTGATCAGAGGAAGACATTTTTCCTCAAGAGTTGAAAACCAAAACAAAGCTAAAAGGGGCTTAATTACATCAAATGACGGCTGATCCGTATTCGGGACGTGATTTCCGGATATTAGAAGTCATTCAAATATAAGAAAATTAGTGCATTCGAGTATCGTCCTTCTTTATTTCCCGCTGGTTTTACCGGCGCCTGGATGTAATGCACGACTCCCGTCAGAAGGTGGCGGTAATGCACCCGAAAGCTGTCGCGGTGTTTTTGCTCTTCCCTATTCTGGATCTGCTGGATGTACGAACAGGCGACTGAAGCTTACAGATTTATGGAGCAACTCAAAGCCTGAAGTCTCCTGCGCACATTGAACGCCACAGACGCACGAGAGCCTTCTGCAGATGCAAATATCCAGTTCTGCATTCGTCCACTTTACATAGTCGACAACTCATCGTCTCCTTTAAAATGTCTTCATAACCGCTGAACATTTACAAAGACGTGCGGCAATCTGGCGTCAATAAATCATCACAAAATTAGCTGTAATGAGTCACAGGAAGGCTCACAGGACCAAAAAAAACACGGCCGTCAGCATTATGAAGAACGACTCTGTGGTTTCAATTAGTCCGATTTGGAAGTTGTCAGACTTGTGAAATCTCCAAAACGAAAAAAAGAAAAAGAAAGAGAGACAGAAAGGCTCTTCTGATGTTCTGGCAGTTCTGGTTCACATCAAAAGCAGCCGAGAGGAGGAAACACTAAATTATGAATATATAACGGATGAAAACAGGCTGTTGGAGGGAGAGTCGAGGCGGGCCGGAGAACGAGGTGCCAGCTATTCATCGCAGATCAAATTAGAGAAGATTTCTCTCCGGGTCGCGTCAGAAGCTCCCGGACGGTCGAAGCGCGTTAGTTAATTGAAGGTATTCGAGCCGGATCGCATCACGGCCTCCGAACGCACAGCTTCACGTACGTCTGACGCGGTTAGCCGGAAACTTTTAATCTCAGCCGAGAAAAGGTTTTCTTATTTTGAACTTTGTTTTGAGCATTTTTTTTTTTCTTTTTTTTTTTTTTTAAACGTTGTTAAAAATCTTAAAATCTTTCCTCGAGGCGATGCGGATGAAGTGAATAACTAATTCAGAATAATAATTGTACAAGTTTCCACCCGGTTGACTGATTTTTGCTCTCGATTCATTTTCTGATTGTTTTTGTAATTTATCGTCTGAATGTTTTGCCAATAAAATGTAAAAAAAAAAAAAAAAAGAGTCAAAAGTAACTTTTCCAGCACCAGCGATGATGTTTAGATGTTTATTCGCTATTAGATGAGAAAAACCAACAAAAAAACAAAACCCTCACGTCTAAAAAGCTCAAACCAGCTGAACTCAACTCAACTGAATATCAAAATAAAGTTTCCGTCGGTAACCAGATCAAAAAAACAACAAACAATGGACTGTAATGTTTCACTCACCGTGTACACACTCAGGTCCTCCCATCATGCTTTGCTGCTGCTGAGGCGGCGGCGGCGGCGGCGGCGGTGGCGGCGGCTGCGGCTGGACGGTCTCCAGTCCGAGCAGCGAGGACGAGGACGACGAGGAGGACATGGAGGAGGAAGAGGAGGAGCAGGGTGGAGGAGAGCTGGGGGGACACTGGGAGCTCTGGTTGGGCACCGCAGACTGAGAACTCTGGGTAGAAAACAGGAAACACGTGATTTCATCTTTGAAAGTGGTTAAAGAAGATAATTAATCTAAAAATAATCTGAGAAAAATCCCTCCTCGTTAAACACCTGCAGATTCACCCGATTATACTGAACCAAACTCTAAATCGAAACAACGGTTGTAAAATGATATTATTGTCTTTAGAATTTGTTCATATTAAATCAGATCTTCAGTTTATAGCAGAAGCACATGAGTTGGTGGAGGTTGGTGGAGGCGGTCCGTTATAATCTGGTCGGTTTAGAGTCCAAAGGTTCATTTTACAGTTCAGTGTGAAACGGTGAACTCAGTTCAGAGAGATCAAACTCGCCCGGTGTTTGATCCGGAGGGTCGCGTGGGGATCGACACCGAGCGGCGGTGACGTCACCCGGCGGGTTTGTGAACGGCCGTTACGGTGGATCTGACTCAATCTGATTGGAAATAATATGTAATAATAATGTGACCTGACTGCACCACAGGCCTGTCAATCAAACAGACACGCCCCCAAAAACAGGTCTTCTTGAATCTTCTTTTCTAATGAATGAGGGATTATTTTCAGATGGACCTCCAGAAAACTAATAAGAAGGAGTGACTTTAGCGAACAACACCGAGATAACTGATGGACACATTTTATTCACTTTGGATTTGATGAGAGAAGTTGAATGGGAGTCTATGGAGCCGGAGGCTTTTTGGAGCCGACCTCTAGTGGCACTCGCTGGTGTTGCAGCTTCGGGTCTAATTTTTCAGAGCCGGAAGCTACGACAACAGGTTTACATCCAGTCTGTGTTGTGAGCTGGTTCCGCTCCGGGTTCTGGTCTCCGCCGCTCTTACCTGCGAGGGGATCTGGGCGCTGGTGGAGCTGGGCCCGTTGCTGTGCATGCCCATCCCGTTCTCCGTCAGGAACTCCTCCAGGTCCATGTACTGCAGCTGGAACAGGCCTCCGTCGCACGGCAGCGTCCGCTCCCACAGCAGCGGGCCCAGGAAGGCGGACTGGGAGTTGGGTCGCAGCGTGCCGGAGCTCGGGGTCCCGCCCACCCCGCCGGGCCCGCCGGCGTTGGCGCTCGACGAGTCCTCGTCGGACTCCGGGGGCTTGTCTTTGTCTGGAGGGGAGGAAGGACGAGACATCGCTTACATGAAGCTGCGTACAGTGATTTTCGGTCGTGATACTAACGGAGTCCGTTCTGACCAGAGAGGCAACGAACCTCGTTCTTCCTCCCGTTGACAGTGTTTGTATTGAAGGGCTGAAGGAAAGATAAGAGCCGATAACTCATATCCACTCTGACAGGCTGAGATAAGATGAAACTATGCAGTTATGAACGCGGAAATGGAGAGTTTGAGCAACGGACGGTGGAAATATTCAGTATTTTCCTTCGCTGAGACGGAAATCTTTACAGTCTCAAACGTTTTCTGTAAGAAAACGAAAAAAAAACACTATTAAAACTAATGTTGTTTTTTTTTTTACACCTCATACTGACATAACATATAAAAAACAAAAACACAATTTCCCCCAAAACAAATGGTAATAAGAGATGTCCCCCCCCCCCCTCCCCTCCCAAAGAAAGTTTGGAGACAAGAAAAAAGAAAAGAAAGTGTCGAAGGTTCGATCCCCTGAAGGCGCTTCTGTTTCATTAATATTTAATAAGCGGTTATTAAAGTGAATTTGCATCCTCACCCTTCGTTTCCAAGGAGTCACCCGAATCTACGGCGGCCGTAAAACTCACACAAAAAAAAAAGCAGAGTTTGGTTTGTCCATTCTGGGCTACTGTAGAAACATGGAGCTGCAACATGGAAGAAGACGATGGAAATACAGTAAGAAAGACTTCATGAGGACGTCACTGGCTTTCTGAAAAGGTGTAATTGGATCAACAACAGCAGATCCAGGATCAGTTTTTTTGTGTTTTTGTTGGTGTGTGATAAATAATTCGGCTGGTTTTGACTCTTTAGATTTAAAAGATTGTTTGGATAATCGAGCGCACGTCATACGAAGAGTTAAATTACCTTAAAATGAGGTCGTAACGGGACACAATACACAGTTTGGCACGAACATCGGTTTGAGAGGCTTTTGGCACATTTATTTTGAAAACCTTTAAAGCGTCTACTCGGCACGCTGAAGGAGAAAAAAAAAAAGACTGATCTGCTTACTTGAAGAAAACTGAAGCACATTTAAATTAATTTCAATGGAACCGTTAAAGTCAGTCGAGCAATTTCAAATTTCACCGTTAAATTGTACAAATTACCACCGATGACCGATAAAAACAGCTTCATTGAAAATATCACTAGAAAAACTGAGCCGGTTGTTCGTGTTTAGAAGTCGCAGCTTTCTGGACGATTAAAACGTGTAATCGTGCAAAATTGATAAAAAAAAACAAAAAAAACTGCTGCGTCGTCAAAAACGTTGACGGTTGAAACTCGCGATTGAATTTTTTTTGAATACGAAACATATCGTGTGACGCGAAAAGACTTCGGACTGCAGCTGAAGTCTGAACCGAAGAAACCAAAACGACCGCCTCGGCGGGTGAAGCGATATCTGACGTACGTCGTTCGACTGACGAGACTTCTGCTGGAACTCAAACTCATCACGGCCCTGAGACAATATCTCTAAATGACAACAAACAAACAAACAAACAAACAAACAGCAGCCTTTTTGTTGTTGCACCGCCTCGTCTCCTTTTCTTTCACTGAAGCACTTCAGCTGCAAATTATTAAAACAAAAAAACAAAAATTAAAAAAAAAAAAAAAGGCATCTATAAATAAAGTCGGGTCGAGCGACCGCGCGGAAAGCGAGGGAGTCCGATGGAAACACAGATACGGACTTCAGGCGTCGATAAACCATCAGCAGGGAAACAAAACAAAACAAAAGGAAAGGAAAACCCCACAAAACTAAAACAGGAACCTCGTCCAAGCGACGAACAGAAGTGGACCGATTGTTTTGAAGCCCGATCCCTCGCTAATATTATTCTAGAAGAATTACGCTGCCCGAGAGCGCACGCCGAATAAATGGCACACTTGAATAATAAAGCGCCAATAAAATAGTAATAAAAGAGCATATTTAACTGGCGGGGGGAGGAGGGGGGAGGGAGGGAGAGGGGGAGTGATGAGAGGCTGAGGGAGGAAGTTCAATCTAAAGAAGATTAAAGAACATAAAGAGAGATTACAGCGGTGGAAACAGCAGCAGGGACGGAGGGAGGAGGCCTTCGTAATCCCTCTGTCCTCATCATCATCATCATCATCATCATCATCATCATCATCAGCTGAGGGAGCCGCTGCAGTTTGTGTTTTTGAACCCGACTACTGAGCTAATGCTAACGTCAAAGCCAGCGAGCTAAGTGCACAACAGATGTATTGGGGGGGGGGGGGGGGGGCTACATTAGCATCTATTGATCAGGTCGTACCGAGGACATCGTGAGCAGCACGGGGTGACGACAGACGGAGTCACCCACAAGGTGGCAGCACTCCTTTTTGCAGTATTTTATCTTCAGTTTTGTTTCGTAAAAGAAAGTGATGACGCAACATCCCGTTACGTCGTTTATATGCTATTTTAGTTTTTTTCGGTGTTTTCCACAGCAACAAGAACCGCTACATACGAAGACGGGTCACGAACGGAGCGGAAGGAATCAATAACCTTCGTGAGTTCGTACCCGAAGTTACGCCTCGTGATGGACATCGGTACTTGAGTTACGTTTTCGTAACCGCCGGTAACGTGAACGTTTGTGATTTCACCGTGAAACCTGAAACTGGAGCTGAGAACGTCCGATTTTGGGTCAAATCTTCGGGGGAACGGTACATCTTCACCCCCCCCCCCCCCCTAAGTGTTCCTGAGCCCATGCAGAGATTTCCACGACGGCATCGTGGCTGTTTTTAAAGAGGTGTCAGCTGAAGACCCTCGAAACGCTTCAGGAAGTCTAACCGCGTCGCCACGGCAACAGCGGTCTCCAAAAATGACAACACGCCAAAATGTACGAGTTTTTTTTTCCACTGTCAAACAACACGATCGTCGCTCGCTAGCACCTCGGACCCCCCCCCACCCCCCCCAAAGGAAAGGAAACATGACAAGATGACCTGAAAGCGACAGAAAGACGAAGTCCATCGAAAGAATCGGGAAAATCTGTTGAACGAAAGAAGGTTCGGAGGACGAAGGTGGACGTGAAGGAAGCGACGGTGACGCTTCGAACCGAAGTGGACGAGAGGAAACGGGTGAGGCGGCGAAGAAAATCTGAGAGACACGAATGCAAATAAAAAGGAAAGCCTGTCGAGAGGCAGAGTTGAACTGTAGGAGATGAGATGAGGAAGAGGAGGAGGAGGAGGAGGAGGAGGAGAGAAAGAAAAAAAAGCCTGAGAAAATGTAAATGAGCAGAGGGGACCGCGGCAGAGAGACGAAGACGAAGACGAAGAAGAAGAAGATGGGAGAGAGCGAGAGGGAAAAAAAATAATAAATAAAAGTCAGAGACGTGTGAGATGGAGTGGGTGTTTGTGAAGGCGTCAAATAAAAAGGCAGCCAGGGGAGAGGAAAGGAAGAAAGGAAGGAAGGAGGGAAGGAATGAAACCGTGTTGGAGAAGAGGGGGAGAACGAGAAAAACACAGGGACCCTGAACGCATCACCTATCGTTAGGAGAGCTGGGCGCCGACGACGAGGCCAGTCGGGCCTTTCAGTTGCTTCTCCGACTCCATGGAGAGGCTGTCAGCTGCACTCACCATCATCATCATCATCATCATCATCATCATCCCTCTCCCTCCTCCTCCTCCATCCTTCATCCTAAAACTACAGGGGGAAGAAGGAGGTGCAGTTGCACCAGGAGGCCACCAGGGGCTGCCAACCAGCAGGGATCAACTGGACAGGGTCGTCTCTTTGTTTTTCTACCTGTCTCTCTCTCTGTGTGTGTGTGTGTGTGTGTGTGTGTGTGTGTGTGTGAGTGTGTGTGTGTGGTGTGTGTGGTGTGTGTGTGTGTGTGTGTGAGTGTGTGTGTGTGTGTGTGTGTGTGTGTGTCGACCTTATGACTTCCAGAGAGGAAGCGAGAGGCAGCAGCCTGGTTAATATTTGTCATGGCGGCCGGTTTGGACGGGAAACAAATCGGTAACCTTTCGGTACGAAGCCAAATCACGTTTCCGCGCAAAACCCGCTGCTGGCTGGATCTTTCGACGACATCCACTACAGATTTCTATTTTTTTTTTTTTTTTAAACACCCTCTTCATCCCTCCTCCTCTTCCTCCTCCTCCTCCTCCTCCTCATATAAAAATGCAGCGAGCCGGAGGGAAGGAAGGCTGAAGTGACAACACTGAACATGTGAGTGAGTTGGATAAGCAGAGGCCTCTTCTACAATCACACCTACCCACTCAGTCACACACACACACACACACACACCACACACACACACACACACACTCACACACACACACACACACACACACACACACACACACACACACACACACACACACTGTAATATTTCTGCACAAAAAGGCTCCACGACGAGCTCCTGCTTGGTGTTTTTGTGTTGTTTTTCTTCACGGCTGCAGACAGATTTGGATGTTTCTGATGAAGATACGAGAATACGTAAATAACTTCACGAAAGTTATTATCGAAAATGCAACAAACAAAAAGCGTCGGTTTGTTCAAACGCAGCGCAGGAACATATTTTATGGATGTTTTGCGGCGAATAAATCGTGTTTATATGAAATGAATTATCTTGTGCTGCTGCTCCTGCAGTGACTTGTTGGTTGAGGTGTTTCCCCTTTAAGAAAGTCTCGTGCCTGTAGGATACCCCTCTCACTCACATACACACGCACGCGCGCGCGCACGCACACGTGCCCACACTCACCTTTCATCTCGCGGCAGTCCTTGGTGCCTCGCTGGTCGGCCTTGATTGGCAGCTGGAGCAGGGACTTCAGGTTGTCATGGAGGTCAGGTGTCCGCCTTGGGGGCCGCTTCCGGCCGGGTTGCTGGCCCCGAACTGGGGGCTGGTGGCCCCGGTGGGGAGATCCGGCGGCAGGAGCTGAGTGAGAGGCCTTGACATAACTTCCAGGGTGGAGGAGGAGGAGGAGGAGGAGGGAGGGGGTGGGGGGGGGCTAGGGAGGAGGAGGGGGGGGGAGCCAGGAGGAGGTGGAGTGGAGCAAACCTGCACAGACTGTTAAGTTCAAGATCAAAATAATCCACTTAGGGGGGAGACTTAATTGACTGGCGCGCCGTCAAAAGGTGACGCGGACAGGTGACGTGCGTGCGTGAGCGCGTGCGTGCGCTCGCTTCAAGAGCTCCACCTGATGTCCCGCTGCTCCGCCCGTCCCATGGAAGGAAAAATGTCCAAAGAAAGGAAAAAAATAATAAAAAAAAAGAAAAAGAAAAAGAAAGAGGGTGAGATTTATCTCCAAAATGGCCCCATGACGGGCGGCTCCAACACCTCAACCCTCCACCGGGCTGCTGTCACGGTTTCTCCTCCCGCTTTCTGAAAAACAAACTAATGCACGCGCGGCAGGAGAAGACAAATTGACTTCAAGTCCTCCTCCTCCTCCTCCCCCCCTACGGTTGAGTTCGCGGAGATCAGACGGCGGTCCGGTCCGGTCCGGTCCGGCGGCTCGGCGGTCGGTCCGGGTCGGTCGGTCGACGGTGTTCTCGGTCCGGAGGGAGCGACCGACGGTGATGATAAAAGCAGAAATAAAGGCGTCTGTCCTGTCGTCCCATGCAATGAGTGGAGAAAGAGGATTAGAAGGAGCAGAGAGGAGTCGAGTCCTCCGGCAGGAGGAGACAGGAGGAAAAAAAAAAAAAAAAAATCACCAAAAACAAACTTGAGGTTGAAAATGAGCGAAAAAAAAATAGAAGATGAAGGAAATTAAAGAGATCCCGCTCAAAAAAACAATAATATCCAATAGTGAGAGAGTCAGATAGATGGGGCTGATGGCTCTTATTTTCCTCCCTCTCTCTCGCTCGACCTCCCTCTTTCTCTCTCTCACACACTCACACGCGCGCACACACACCACACACACACACACTCCACACGTTTCTCTCTATTTTCGTCGCTCTCTCTCTCTCTCTCTCTCTCTCTCTCTCTCTCTCTCTCTCTGCCAGTCAGCTGGAAACCAACACGGGCCGCTCGCGTGACGTCACCGCTCACGGGGGAAAGGCGCTTGGGGGGGCGTGGATCGTTTGCATACACAGGCCACGCCCATCCCCGTTCGTTTCCCGCCCTCCCTCTCTCACGCAAGCGCTGGCGCTGCGTTCACGGCACGCGGGGAAAGTTTGGTAAATCTGAGCTTCGGGGATTGAAATTAAGATTTTCCTTTTCCTTTTCTCGGGAATTTAACGTAAATATTTGGGCAACGTTTGATTAATCTGAAGTTATTTTAACTTTAGAATAAGTCTAGTTTTCATGACTATTATGAACTGCATATTTTGTGCCTCTTTTTGATTGTTTTGTGGTCAATTACTCATCAATGTTAAATCAAAAGTTGTTGTTTTTTTTACATTATATGTCAAATTAATTTAATAGAAAACGATGTTCACCGAGAAACAGAGCAAACGTCCTGCAGGGGTCGAAAGCTCTGGAAAAAGTTACTGAACTTCATGTTTTAGTCGAATTTAATGATTTGTTTCATGCAGAGAACGTTTTAATGTTGAATAAAAAATACCAACATTAAAGGTTCAATGTCACATTTTGGTACAAAATACCTCAAAACCGGAGGAATATCTTGAATTTCAGGTATCCGGAGAGTTTAAACGAAACGCCGGACATTTCCAGATTTTACGGTGTTTACTTACTTTAGACTCTAAGCAGCTGATAATAATTATAACTAAACTTATTCATAACTGTCACAAACATTACGGGCAGATCGTATTTTACAAAGAAAAGTTCTCAAAGTAAATAACAAGGTTGAATAATGTAAGATAATTATCAAAAATGATATTTTAAAAGCACATTTTGGATGACGTTATAACATTTGCTTTGGATGTGCGTCAGGTGTATTTAAATTAAATTAATGACGTGGAAAAGAAAAAAAAACGCCAGTTAGGGTGCAAAAATTATATTCACGCATATTTTAAACTGTCTCCAAAGACTTTTAATTATATTTATTGATTTATTCATGTCATTATTGACAACAGGATAAATCCAGATGCCGTATCGTTGTGTTTTGTTTAACAACAGGTATTATTCACGTTGTTTTTATTCCTTCCGTTTTTCCCTGAATGCAACACAAATCTACATAAAACATGGCGCCTCCTTGGCAGTTTCAGCCAATAGCGAATCGCCGTTGGGTCCGTTGCGGCCCCCCTCCCCCTGATCTGATCTCCTTCCTGGATGGACGCCCCGCCCCCTGACGCCCCGCCCCCCGGACGCCCCGCCCCTCTCCTCTTCTCTCACGCTGTCATTTTAAAGCAGCGAAGCTCGAGTCTGTAAAAGAGAAACGTCGGGATGTTTACGTCCTGGGGAACATGTGATGTCAGAATAAACAAGCTCACACAAAGCAAACATCACGTGAGAGCCCTTAAAGTCACCTCATCTCATACATGTCCGGACCTGGGACATTAAAGTACTGCTAATAAAACACCTCCATCTTTAAAACAACAACAATAAAACCCAATTTATTCCTTAAATATGTTTATTTTTTTTTTACTTAGACATCAACTGTTTGCTGTAGTTTTAAAATAATTGCATTTAACGTGGGTAAATTTGTATTTAATCCCGTAAAAAAATGACTATAAAAGAACCGGAAGAGGAAGCGCGAGCCGCTGGTCTTGTTGTTCGTCCCTATCTGCCTCGCGCTGTTCCGACACCAAAAGAAGCACATGGACACGGCACGCGCCGACTGTTGCCTACCGGCGACTCTGCCGCGCTGCGATTGGCTAAATCTAGGTCACTCGCTGCCGCTCTCGGGATCCTATTGGCTAAAAATAGGTCACAGTCTCCGCCCACAGGTTTCCCCCATGCCAATGCCGCGTGACGGGCCGTCTGGAACGGGAGGGGGAGGGGGGGGGGGGAGCAGGAGGAGGAGGAGGAGGAGGTGTTTCATGTTTACTTCTTTATAGTAAACAGTAAAGTCCAATTATTTACATTAAATACAAAAATAACCACAGTAAATATGTCATTAATAAAGATTAAATTAAAACGTTTTAAAAATTCAATTAAAGAAGGAAATAATTCAAAACTAACAGACACTTGTTGACAGTACTTTTTCTTTCAATACTTATTTTACTTCTGCAGGATTACTGAATGCAGTATTTATATCTTCTAGTATTTATACTAAAGTATCTGAGAAGTTCTTCCAACTGTTAAACATCATTAATAGTTTTCATTATTTCCACATTTTTAATTATTTCGAGTTACATATTTTTGTAAACGTCTGATGTTACCCGACAGCTTCTTTCTTGCCTTGTGCAGCTGATTATTATCTTTACTAACGTTGATGTTTACTGTTATTTCTCCGTTTGTTTACACCTCACGGTTATAGGCTTGTTTTAATTTCATGCCGTTTTACCTTCGTTTTAAAGATTATCATGTAAAATGTGTCCAGAAACTACAGTTTGAAATATACTTCGGAGGTCTTTCGGTATAAAATAAATCTTCCAAATGTGTTTTCCTCTGAAATAACATCATGTTTTGGTTCATTTTAATCACGTAGTTTGTATGCAGGCCTCGGGGGAGGGGGGAGAGGGGAGAGAGGGGAGAGGGGAGCTAAAATGGATAATTAACTTTTAACAGCAGCACATGAATGAACATCATATAATAAAAATAAATAAAAATACCACAGCATGTGTTTCCTGTTGATAATAATGTGACCGCCTCATGAATCAGATGCAGCTGCTGCAACAAGAAGGAGCTGCTCCTCCTGTCGGGTGTCACGTTTATGACAGGAATGTGCGACTCCTTTAAAAAAGGCCAAAATAATCTCACGCACACACACAAGCAGGAGTGTGTGCGTGTGCGTGTGCGTGTGCGTGTGTGTGGCGAGCATCAGGAACTGTTTTCATGAGGAGTTTCCGATGGGATGATTTCCTCAAGCAGGCATCTTTTTAAGGACGTTTAAATGGCGCCACCTAGTGGCCGCTTGTTGGTAACGCGGCAGGAAAAAAAAATAAAAAAAATAAAAAGTGGCGCCACAAAGCTGCAGAAAACAAACAAAAAATAAAATGACATCACCCAGACTTTTTTTTTTTTTTTTTGGTGAGCCACGTGCCGGTGCACACGAGACCAGGTGGGGGGAAGGGGGTGGGGGTGGGGGGTGCAGCTGGGGTACCGAGGACAGCGTGAACAGCTTACCTGATGAGAGCGCGCTCCAGGTGCACCACACCTGCTCCATCATTGATGCATCTGAAACCGGAGCGCTCGGAAAGGCCGTCCTCCCGTGGTGGTGGTGCTGAGGGAGGTGTGTGTGTGTGTGTGAGGGGGGGGGGGGGGGGGGTTACATGAGGCCACTTCAGGGTCCCTGTAGGAAGGAAGTGTGCATGCAGACATCCACAGAGGGTCGATTGTGTGAAAGCAGGTCGGAGGTCAGATGCAGATTTTGTTTTTGAGGCATTTTGAGAGTTCACGTCATTAAAATCAGTGTTTTTACAGCAGAAGTTCATTTATACGTTTTTTGTTTTGGGGATAAACAAACATTTTCACGGCAGCTGTGTGTTTTCTGAACAACAACATTCGTTGCTGGAATAACAGCAACTTATTAAAACAAAATGTTTTCCAACTTCATGCCAATACATTAAAGTTAATCGTGATGCGCTACGTTATTTTCTCCAGCCTCAACACAAAAAAAACACAAACAACTATTTTTAATCAACCGTAACAATTAGCGACTCGACGCTAACGAACGCGAGAAAATGTTTTTCCAAGTTTGGACCTTTAAAAACAAGTTTGTTTTTCTGGAGGAAAGTGAGAATGAATCATTGATCGTTATCTTTAATTTGTTTAAACGGAACAAAATAAAAAAAATCAGGGATGAGGATGTTTCATTTTTTTATGTCCCAATTCATAGAGATGACAGTGAAAATATCAATAACCCGTTAAAACATGAATCTCTGTCCAGTTTTGTACCAAAGTCTTCCTGAATTACGTAGCTGCAGTTTCTGAATGTTTTCATAATTATTTTCAAAAACTTTCCAGTGTAATTTGGTATTTATTACCGTCCTAATTATGTTCAGTTAGCAGACTTTTAATTGATTCATAACGATGAACTTCTAGCATAAGTGGAGTCAGAAATGCAGAAATTCAGATTTATTTTTAAAGACTGTCCACATAATAAGTGCAAAATAAACCCTTTTTTTTTTTTTTCGAAAGCTGCAAAATAAAGTCGTATAATCCCACAAAGTTTGAACAAGATCTTGTTTCTCCTCCCGAACAGAAAATTTAACGCATCAATTTAAATAACAAACTTTAAGGCCGACAACGGACGTAACGTTTCAGTTTTGTTTTGTTTTTTTTGTTTTTTTTTTTATTTAATTTGAGGGGTTTTCAACAACTCACTTTTTAGGCAAAGAAAAGGATAGTAATTTAGTAATAATATTACATGTTTTAGTTTTACAAAAAAAAAACAACAAAAAAAAAACACGTCTGGACAGGACCTAAGTAATGAACTATGTGTACACGCTTCTGTTACAAAAAATGGGGGCATAAGTGTGTGAATGAATGGGGGGGGGGGGGGGGGGGGGGCAGGTAAAAGGGGGGCTGAAGGGGGGGGGGGGCATATCACATCGATACATATACTCATCCCGCTGTTTTACAAAGATAGTCCCGACTCGTTTCCCTCCCACCCGTACAATACCAACAATGATCAAAGAAAATGATACTTGGAGTAAAAAAACAAACAAACAAACAAAAAAAAAACAGCAAATAATCAATATATAATAAAATATAATACGAATTGTACAGTACACTCCGGTTATTTGTTTGTCCTTTTTAAAATCCCGAACACATTAAACAGCTGGAGTCGGGTTTTTATTTTTACCCCTCCTCTCTCTCTCGCTCGCTCTTCAACAGCGCCTCTTTACAAAATGACAAAAGTAGTGTACATTTAAAAACAAGGTCACCAACACTTTTCTGTTCCTCTTTTTGTTTCCTTTTGTTTTTTAAACTCCTTTTTTTTTTTTTTTTTTCCTCCTTTTCAGTCACTCCAGTCGAACCAGGTGAAACCTTCGGCGACTCCGCCAACCCTTTTTTTGTTTTTACCGTCCTACGAGTCTTTCTCGTGATTTCTCTCATTTGTTTTTCTTTTTTTTTTTTTTCTTCTTTAAAAGATAAATTTAATCTTGAAGGGCAAATATCATCTCAGTATAAAAAAGAAAAAAAAGAAAAAGGTGAGATTCTGCACCGAAGGGGGTTTTAAAAACAAATAAAACACACAGAGCTACAGACGAGGACTAAAACCGCTTAAACTGAAGAGTAACGTGAAAACAAGTTGAAAAAATAAACTGGTATCTGAGGTACCTCTACGATAGGTTGTTTCCCCGATCCGGGTTTCTGCTGCTAGTGTGGAAGTTGAAGAATAAAAACGGATGCTACTGAGATTCGTGTCGTCTGGAGTCTCTTCGGCTTCGAGGAAGAAGAAGAAGAAGAAGAAGAAGAAGGAGGAGGAAGAGGAGGAGGAGGAGGAGGAGGCCGACGGCACCGAAGGAGGTGCTGGATGGAGTCCACGGTAACTCACCCACCACCCGTAGTCAGTCAGGGTTGTGAGTGGGTGTGGTGGGGACATTATGGGTAGTTACACTAACCTCCCCCCTCCTCCTACCTCCTCCCCCCTCCTCCTCCCTCCGGTTGTTGTGTTAAAAACTCGCTAAACTCTCGCTCACCTCTTGGATTATTTAAAAAAAATAAACATCAAAAACAATCTAGTCTAGAAAACAGTTTTTTTTGTTGTTGTTGTTTTTTTTACTGACTGTACTCAGTCAGAACTGTTGATCTCTCGGGCTGGACCAGAACCGGGACTGGGACTGGGACCGGGGCCGTCGCCGTCGCCGGAACCGGGACCGTCACCGGGACCGGGACCGGTGACCGGTCGTCGGCGTCCGACTGCTCGTGAGATGACGGCGGGGATCTCGTCTTCAGCAGCGCCCAGTTCGCCGACCCGCCGCTGGGCCCCCGGCAGGAGAACTTGTGGCGGGTCAGCAGCCCGGCGTTCCAGAACCGGTGGCGGCATTTGTGGCACTGGAACGCGGCCTGCTTCAGGTGCTGGCCTCGGTGTCTCAAGGCTTTGTGCAGCGAGCCGGTGCGCCGCCCGCACACCTGGCACCGCAGGCGGGCGTGGCGGCCCGAGACCCGCGGCGGGTGCCGGACGGCGTGGTGCAGCAGCAGGGAGCCCTGCTTGGCGTACGTGGTGCTCGGGCAGATCGGGCAGGGGAAGCGCTTGATGGGCACGTCCATGGAGGTGAGTCCCGTGACTCGGACGGCGCCCCCGGACCACGACTTCACTCTCAAGGCGCCGCTTTTCACCCTCAGCTGGGCCAGCAGCTTCTTCTTGTTGATCTGCGCCTGCAGCCGGCCCCTCCTCTTCCTCAGCATCAGCAGCTTCCTGCGGGTGTCTTTACTCAGCGGGACTCCCACCAGCTTTCCGTCTCTCATGATGCTGTGGATCACAACGCGCCTTTTTTTCTTTCGGTGCTTTCTTGTCTGTCCATGACGCTTTTGGAAGTTTTTTGCGCGGTAGTGAAAAGGGTGCTGCTGCTGCTGCTGCTGTTGCTGTTGTTGTTGCGGTTGCTGCGGCTGCTGCGGCGGTGGCGGCGGCGGCGGCGGCGGCTGTTGCTGCTGCTGCTGCGGCTGCGGCCCAGAAGCCCCCGGCTGCATGTGGGACGGGGCCGTGTAGTTGGGACCTGAACCGGAGTCGTAGTAGAGCGGCGAGTAGCCCGTCGGCTGGTTCTGGTTGACGCGCTGGCCGCTGCGGTCGATGCCGTGCTGAGACAGCTTGTGCCGCACTAAGCTGTTGGAGTAGGCGAAGGCTTTGCCGCAGACCTCGCAGCGAAAGGACTTCTCCAGACCCACGCCGCCGCCGTGCACCGTCTGCTGGTGCGCCGTCAGGTGGAAGTAGTGGCGGAAGGACTTCCAGCACACGGTGCAGGTGTAGAGCCTCTGCGACGGCGTGCCGGACGTCGGCGACTTCTCTCCTTGGGAGCAGGACGAGAAGTAGTCGGACGTCCCCGAGTTGGCGACTTGACCGATGGCGGCGGCGCCGGCGCCTTTCACCCTCCTGCCCTGGTTGTCGATCTCGCCCTTCCTGTGCAGCTTGCCGTGTCTCACCAGGCTCTGAGCGTAGGCGAACATCTTCCCGCACAGGTTGCACTTGTAGTTCTTCTGTCCGGAGTGAACCGTGAGGTGCTTCGTGAGGTGGAACGGCTCGCGGAACATCTTGCCGCAGACGTCGCAGGCGTGCGGCTTCTCCCCCGTGTGGACGCGGTTGTGCCGCCGCAGCGTCTCCGCCCTCCTGAAGCGCTTGCAGCAGACCTGACATCCGTACGGCCTCTCCGAGCCGTCGCCGGGAGGCGCCGGGCTCCTCCTCCGCCTCACGATGGTGTTGGGGTCCCTTTTCTCCCGGGGCTTCCTCGGCCTCCTGGGCTTGGCGTGGGGCTGGCTGGGGTGGGTGAGGGGCATGGTGGAGCCGTTGAGGCCGGACGTGGACGACGGGCCGCCCATGTTACCAAACCCCAACCCCCCCAGCAGCCCTCCGATGATGTCCCTCCTCTCTCCTTCCCGGCTCTCCGTGTTTATGTCGCAGGAGGCGGCGGCCGCGGCGGCGATGGCCGACATGGCGCTGCTGGTGACCTCGTCCTCCGAGTCGTCCAGGAGGGAGGAGAGGGGGAGGTGGGGCTGCTGCGGTTGATGGTGGTGGTGCGGCTGCTGCTGACTCGACGGGTGGGGGTGAAGAGTCGGGGCGAGAGGGGCCTTGCGGAGCGTCTGGTTGGTCATCTCGCCGGCTAACGTGCCCTCCGAGGAGTACAGGGACGAAGGCGCCGACCGTCGGTAGTCCTCGACGCCGCCGCTGTAGGACGACTGGTTCTGGTAGCGACTTCGGGAATAGTCTGTGGCGTACTTGTCGTTGGCCATCCCCGCCCCGTTGTTGGAGATCCCCACCCGGTTCCCGCCGCTTCCCATTTTGCTGCTGCCGGGGTTGGAGGACGAGCTGCCGCCGCTGCCGGCCCGGTTCTTGGAGCTGCGCGGAGGTTTGCCGCAGGCGCCCGAGGCGGCGTGGTTGAGCAGCGAGGTGCTCTCGCGGAAGCAACGGCCGCACGCCGGGCAGCGGAACGGCTTCTCGTCGTGGATCTTCTCGTGTCTCGTGAGCGACTCTCGGCGGTTGAAGGACTTCTGGCAGATGCTGCAGACGAAAGGCCGGTTCTCCGAGTGGGTGACGCTGTGCTGGATGAGGTGACCCCTCTTTTTGAACCTCTTCCCACACTCGCCGCAGCAGAATATCCTCTCCGGGCTCGGAGAGTTACAGTCCGACTTCCTGTTTTGGCTCTCTGGCGTCAAGCCGTGGCTGCGGAGGTGCCGCCGAAGGCTGGAGAGGTGGGTGAAGGTCTTGCCGCATTCGCCGCAGTGGTAGAGGGGTTCTGGTTCGGGCTGCCCCGACGAGCTGCTGTTGTGACTGTCTTGGGATTTGGACAGCGCTTGGTTGCCGTTGGCTACGAGCACAGAGGTGGAGTTCGACGAAGAGGGGGCAGACGAAGAGGAGGAGACGGTGGAGGACGACTGCTGCGAGGACGACGAGAGCAGAGAGGAGTGCTGCGGCCCGACGCCCCCCGCTCCTCCTCCCACGAGGCCCGACGAGGAGCTCTGGCTGTGGCCGCTGGAGCTGCTGTTGTGGCAGTTAGTGACGCTGCTGCTGCTGTGGCTGCTGTGACTGTGGCTGCTGCCCTCCGTTTTCCTCTGAGGCAGGTAGCCCGCCATCGCTTTCTTCCTCCTGCTCCCGCCGCTGCCCGAACCCGACGTGGACGAGCTGTCTCCGGACTTGCCGGCGTCGTCTTTGGAGAGCGACAGGTGCAGCGGCAGCGGGAGGGGGAGGCCGGCCTCCTGCTGCATCAGTGATGCTATCTGGTTGGAGGAGAGGACTGGAATGCCTTGGAAATCAAAGCCGCCCAGAGGGGCCGGTTGGGGGGCCGGGTGGAGGGGGTGCGGGTGGTGAGTGTGGCTGTGTGGATGAGATAAGGCATGAGGGGTCAGCTGCTGCTGTTGCTGCTGCGGCGGCGGACCGGCGTGGCTGTGGCTGTGGGAGGAGTGGAGCGCGGGGGGAGGGGCCAGGGCCGAGTTGGACTCGGAGGCCCCCTGGCCGAGGCCCAGGCCCAAGTGGTTGTGAGTGCCCTGCTGGACGAGGAACTGCTCCAGGCTGCTGTTGGTGGGGACGCCGGACAGGAAGTACTGGTTGGCGGCGAGCATGCAGCTGAACTGCTGGTGGAGGCTGCGGGGGTCGGACTGGCCCACCAACGGGACCGCCGTGCTGGCGGAGGGGTTGTTGGAGGCCGAACTGGAGGTGGAGGGGGAGGGCGAGGAAGAGGAAGGGCCGGAGGAGGGCTGGGGGATCGAGAGGCCCGGGTGCAGCGGGGGAGGCGGGGGCGCCGGCGTGACGACCCCTCCGATGACCCCGGCGCCGCCCCCGCTGCTGCTCCCGCTGAAGTCGAAGCGTCCCATCCCGGAGTGGAGCTGCTCCTGAGCCAGCGCCGCCTCGGCCGGGTGGAACGGCCGCAGGAACTGCGGGTACCCCGACGACGAGCTCCCGCTGCCGCTCATCTTACTCGACTTCCTGGAGCTGTGGGACGACGACTGGCTCTGGTGGGAGATGGAGGAGGGCGGGGCGCTCATTTTGGCGAACAGCGACGAGGAGTCGGCGAAGGCGTTGCTCCGGGAGCTCTGGAGGGAGCCCAGGCCGAGGCCGGACAGCAGGCTCCCGGAGCTGTCGGCGGAGGGCTGGTGCTGCTGCTGCAGCTGCTGCTGATGCTGCAGCTGGACCTGCTGCTGGTGGCTCAGCTGCCGCTCTAATCCGAGGCCTTTGAACTGGTGGGCTTGGTGCCCACTCAGCATCTCCAGAATGTCCATGGGGTACTTGCTGAATTGAAACATCTCCAAACGCAGCGGTGGCAAAGTGTCTCGGGGGCACGAGTACCACCGAGCACTTTAGTCCGTGGCAGCCGGGAACAGCTGGGAGCCCTTAGCGGACTAATAAGGTCTGGGGGGGTTTCCCAGAGATTCAGAGTCAATAAGCCACTGTAAATCCACCAGGAGCCGATGCTCGATTTTCTCACATGAACGTGTCACTAATACTTTTACTCTCCGTGCGAGAGCGAAGCCTTCAAGTGCTTCTGTTGGATCTTATAAAAAAAAAAAAAAAAAAACGGATCATAAATAGGCAATATACTAAATTATATATATATATAAAAAAAAGCAGTCTGTAGTGTTTCTTTTAAGTGTTCCATAACCGTAAGGTGATTTCTTTTCTTTCTTTTTTTTTTTTAAAGTCAGCTCAGCAGTCCCGTGAAGCAGAGTGTGTCAGTTATTTCATCGGAGGACGACCCATCGCTTCGGTCCCGTCTCGATGGGAGCCTGGGGACACAAGAAGAAAACACCGGATAATGTCAGCGAGTCTTCGGGTTGATCAACTAAACAGCAACAGTTTATTGCTTTTAGGTTGTTTTTCTTCTTCTTGCCGTCGGTGCCTCAAAGCTCCGGATGCTGAAATAGCTCAAAAAAGGAACTTCTCGAATAAACAACTCGAAGCGATGGGATTTGGCCGAACTCAATCTAAGCAGGACAAATAAATGTTTTCAGAACAGATTATTCTTCCGGGTAATTTATGGGGACAATTTGATACAAGAACCTAAAGTCCTCACTTCCTGTTAAAAACCGAGCCGTTCCCACTTCACGAGGGCTTTATTTTAAAGAGAGGCAACTTTCACTCACGAAGAAAATAAACCGTAACCAAATCTTCTTCTTTCTTTTTTTTTGGGGGGGAGGCTAAAAATAAAAGTGTGTCCGACTCAGAGGCTTCGAGCAGCTGTTGTGCGGTTATTTTTGTACAACTGTGGAAATCTTAGAAAGAGTTCTGCAGTTGATGGTTTATTGAAGCAGGTGCTTTTTATTTTATTTATTTTTTGTACCTTACAACTTCCTTTTTTAACGTCGGCCAGCTTGAACCCAGCGAACCCGAAGCCCAGCAAGCTGCCGAAGACTCTCCGAAATCTTCCTCGCGGACGCGTTTGTCCATCAGGATTGTAGTTTTATTTCTGTGTTAATCGCAACAATAGTTGGCAAAAAGGCTGAAAAGAGAATCTAAACATCGAAAACAAACTTGAAACTTGAGAACTTGGAACAAATCCTGTTTAATGTGACGACAGACGTAACGCACTTCAACGTCAGCTCAAATTATACGAGAGGAAATGAAACTGCAACTATTTCGATTATTAATAATTCAAGTTAAAACCTCTGGTTGGTTTAAATGACTGAAAACTGAGTGTTTTTGTGTTTTGGACTGCTGGCTGGGGGTTAAAAAAACATTCATAGACATTATATGCAGATGAATCTTTTAACAATACTCGCTACTTAATTAGCTGCCCTGTTCGCCAGCAGAGGAGCGGCTGGTGTCCCTAAACGCCTCATGACTCCCGTCCAGCTCCTGCTGGACAACATGGCCGCCTGCCTGCCGGCGCCGCCAACACACACTGTTAAATGCCAGATAGGAAAAAAAAAAAAGAATAATAATTAAAAAAAAAAAAGACAAGAAAAACGGTGGCCTGGTGGAGAACAGGAGCTGCTGAGATCCAACGTTTCAGCTCGATCGTCAAGGTTTTTAATAATCAATTAAAGAATTAATCAACCGAACAACCAAACCTCAGTGATGAGCTGTCACTCAAAAAAAAAAAAAAAAAGGAGATTGTAATTAATACGAGTTTCAAAAACAGACAGCAATTTTGTCAACAAGCGCCTGACGGTGAAAAAAAAAGAATAATAACACCTCCACCTGTCAGGGATTTGGGCATTGTTAGGATTTTATCTATACTTTTCTCCATAATTTGGTAGATAAAATAAAGACATAATAAAAATAAAAATAAAAAAAGATGTGATAACATTAAACGATTATTTTATCATTGATTTTGGCGAAAATAAAAAGATAAATTGCTTATTGGTTCAAAACTCTAATGAGAGTGTAATTTGCTCATACGGGGATTGTTTTAATTTCACAGACAGAAGTCGTGCGATAAAATGAGCAGGATAACGAATTATTGACAGCAGAATCGTTTCTTATCGATACGCTAGTTATTTAATTTAATTTATTACCCTAGATAGTTATTTAAGTCTTTAAAGCACAATTTTAGATCCAAACACCAACAAGAAGTAAAAACAACTGTAATCTTAGTTAATTATATTTAAACAAATTTTTATCTTAAAGCCGTAAGTGCTTTAAAACTTTAAACTTAAAGCAGTAAATTTTTCACGTTTCGTCACGACGAAGACGCTCCGTGAAACATCTTTTGATTTTGATTTTTTTTTATGTGCTCTTCTCTCTGACCTCCTTCTGGCTCTTGTCATGAAGGAGTTTCCCCCGAGACGGAAACCAGAGACGTCCTCGCGCTCACATCTGTGTGCAGGACTGAAGCCTGGCGGAGCGGCAGAGGACACTCAAAACAACACACTATTTATACAGTCCATTATTTTGTTTTGTGTATAAATGCAGCAACGACTTCATGCTAAAATCAGCATGAAATACAGGCGACGTGCCGTTTAAAGCCCCGAATATGTTCCTGTATTCTTACAGTATTAATCAGAAACCTGAAGGAGAAATAATTGAGATTGTGAAATAAAGATGTTTCTGTTTAAAGAAGCTCTTCAGGAAATGTAAGCGTGAAGCTGCTTTTTTTTTTTTTTTGTGAATCTGGAAATGTTATTCTTGACTGTGTGATTGTGTTCAAAGGCTGGAGGTCCTAATCTAAGCGTACACAAAGCCGGCTGATCAGACACGCAGTGAAAGCAATTAAGAAAACAGTTGTCAAAAAAATAAAATAAATAAAAACCCTCTCCGATAAAGCCGGGCAATAAAAGCATCTTCGTAATTGCTAAATGAAAATCCCTCAAGGATGCTGAGAAACAGAGAAACGCTGGTTGGATCAGGCAGCAGAGGATCTTTTAGACATATTAGTTTTTATTATACTCACTTTTAAAGGTTTCTTTTTATCTATTTGGTACCGTCGGTTTTATTATCGGCCTGTCAATCATCCGTGAAGCACTTTGAACAGCACCGAAATGTACAAAAAGTGCGACACAAATACAAATTTGATTGATTGTCATATCAGAAATACGACACTGGATAAATATCGGCGACATCTGCAGCAGAAACACGGCAAACTTTTTTCCCTCCATTCAGAGACGTTAACACGAAGCCAAATTAAAAAGCTCAACGTGAAAGTTTTCTCCTGAACAAGTTTTATTTATAATCAGTGTTGCTCAGTAAAAACATGTCGAGCGCGCTGCTCTCTTCCTCATTAATGGTATTAAATGCAGATTTTAAGTGGAAGACAAACCTGCTGATCAACAACAGTCAAATAACATCAACAGCCACAACTAAAAAAAAAGGCACCCAAGTTCAGGAAAAGAAAATATATAAAACACGAACAATGTAATGAACTACAACCTGAAGATTTAAAAATACACATGTTTAAATAGAGTTTGGGTTATATAATTCATTTTTCAGCGAGCAGCTCATCTCACTGATCGGTGACCTTTTGACCCGAGAAGAGGAACAAATGAACGCATCACCGGCCGCCGATTGGCTGGAGTAAAAAAAACAACGACAGTTCGCAGTATATTTGTTGTCGAATGTCATATTTTATACTACATGTAATTTTGTTTGCTGCCTTTTCCTGCTGGTATGTTTAGCAGTGAAAACAAAAAACATGCGCTGCCATAGAAACCAAGTCCGGTATTTGTACCCAGACGAGGCCGCGACCGACTCTTATTTTGACTATCGTTCTATAAAACATCCGTAAAAGTGTGAAAACTGCCCGTAGAGCACAGCGTGACATCATTAAATGTGTTTAAAAAAATAATAATGATATACTTTACTAGGACGTAAGAGAAGGAAAAGCAGTGTAACATGAAATATTCACAATTGTGGTATTTATGCTGAAAAGAAATGGCATGGTTATCATTATTTTCTTCCTTGTTGCCCCCTCAAACATTAAAACAAATAAATTCATATTAGATATTGAATAGGAATTTGAGGCCAAATGACATTTTTATTTGGTCATTGTGGAGAAAAATCTGATTTCTTTTTTGTTTTTTTTACCCAAAACTGAAGTGAGTGAGCTTTTTTATTGCGACAAAAAAAAAAAAAACTAAAAATTGAATGTAATTTAATGACAGTAAAAAATGTTTTTTTTAGAGGTCCTACATCACTACAGATAATCAATAACACTTTAAGAAGCTGTTTTGGCAGCTCTTGATGGTTTTGTAACAACTACATTTGTTATTCCTCTTTAATTAGTCCTTCTAATGCCTGGTAGCGGCCAATATATCTTACAAAACATATTAAATTAAAAAAAGGAAATGTAATTCAGACATCCTATGAAGTAGAGGACGTTGAAGAAACTTCGGTAATAGAAACATAAAATAAAGTTTCAGGTCCCAGAAATTTCTTGTCATACAGCTGTTTTTTTTTCTGTGCACAGACGCTCTAAAATTGATTATACAACAACAACAATAATAATAATAATAATAAATTTGACTGCCTGCTCCCTTTGTTTACTTCAGTATTGTGGTTTTAGAAATGTCCTGCCATTTATGATCACACCACCCTGTAAATACAGATGTTTACCACTGTATGAGTGGGTTTAACTGATGCACACAGCCGTGCAATTTTTTTTGATCATTATTGTCCCGTTCACTAACGAGTACTTTGCATCCTCCAGGTTTTCTTTTTTTTTTTTTTTTGCAGCAACTCAATCATCTAACAAAACAACTCCTGTATTCAAAGGTTTCTTTGGTGATCAAGTTACTTATTCTTCATTATTTGAGCGTCATTTCTAAAAGAAATAAAATAAAATAAAAAAGTATGCAGCAGCTTTTTTACATATCCGGAGAATAAGTTGTAAAATAAATCAGACTGATGAATCCTGGAGATTTCGGAGGGAATGTTTTGCAACGATTGGTGAGATAGGAGAGTTTGTTTTTAAATATATTAGCTTCACTTAAAGTTGTTTACTGTTGATATGATCGAGCAGAGCACACGTGACCCACTCTGGGACGAAACAAAACTTGACTTGCATGTTGTTGTTTTGTTTTTTTTCTCCTGCATCTTACCGGCTGATCCACAGGTCTGCAGCTCCCTGCAGGAGGGGGAGGTGGGGGGAGGAGAAGGAGGAGGTGGTGGGGGGGGGGTGGACAGTCCGTTTTCCTCCGCCGTGACTTCAGGTCGACAACCTGAAACAGATGCATGAATGAGCGGGCAGGTCGTCGAGACGCATTCAAATAAAAATACAAAAATAAAAAACTCACCAGACCTCCGCTAGCTTACCCGTCAATCACCCGGCTAGCCAGCTAACGCTAGCTACCTGCCCCCCAAAAAAAAGAAAAGAAAAGAAAAAGAAATGCTAACGGTCCGTCAACCGACGAAATAAATAAATAAAGAAAACAGCATCGTTTGAGCTGCATTTTAAAAGTCTCAACCGCGTAACGTGTTTTAAAAATTAAGTTTACAACCCAGCTCGTTCAAAGCTCCCAGAAAAATAAACAAACAAATAAAAGGAGGTTGTTGTGTTCTGGCTACTTAGCATGAAGCTAAGCTAACAGCTTAGCGGAGCCACCGTTAGCTCGGGAGCTACAACATTAGCCGCCGAACTCCTGCTGGAAACGGATTCCTGTTTGTTTCCGTTTGTTGTTGTTTGTTTGTTGTTGTCGTCGTTTTTTGTTGTTGTTGTTGTTTGTTTTTTTTTTGTTGGTGTTGTTGTTTTTACCTCGTAAACTCCCGACGACGTCCGGGGGCACGAGAAGCAGCTCCGTAGCGCGGCTCCCTGGGCATGGAGCCGTCCGTCCTGCCTGTCAGCGGGGCCCTTTTTCTTTTCTGTTTTTTCATCCGTGGAAAATCACTGAAGGCCTCCGGCGGCCGGCGGCCCGAGGAGCGGCCGCTCGCGCGCTAACACAGCTCCGTTTCCGCTGGGCTCGCGACGTCCATTGTCTCCGACCCCGGACTTCTCCCGCCGCTCACGCGCCCCGCTCGCACGAGCTCGCCGCCTTTGTTCCGTCCCCGTCGCGTCTTCCCGTCGTGTCCTCCCCGGCCGGCCGCTCTCCGCCCCGTCTCGGTTTCAGGTGTCCCCCTCCGCGGACGACGGCTCCTCCGATGCTGCTGCTGCTGCTGGCGTTAAAATGGTAGTTTCCTGTCTGCATAATGGTTCCGGGTAGAGCCCAGGCGCAGGTTCGTCTGTCCGGCCGCGAACCACCGACCGACCGCCGCCGCCTCCTGCTGCTCCTGCTGCTCCTCTACATCCACCTCGCATCCACCCCTGCTCCTCGCATCCACCCCTGCTCCTCACATCCACCCCTGCTCCTCCGTTTGCAAAATACGGATCCTAGCCAGCATGATGCTCATGAATAAATAAATAAACCTCGCGCGTGCTTATGTGTGTGTGTTTATGTGTGTGTGTTTATGTGTGTGTGTGTTTATGTGTGTGTGTGTTTATGTGTGTGTGTGTGTGTGTGTGTGTGTGTGCGTGAGAGAAAGCGTACGTGCGCGTGCGTTTTTGAACTCCCATTGAAAAAAATAAAAATAAAAAAGAAGCCACAACAGAGCAGCCTGACACCGGACCATTAAGTGCCCATGCGCCAGTGTGTGTGTGTGTGTGTGTGTGTTTTCACACCAAGTGTGTGACATGTTAATTAGTCAATTAAAGATATTTAGGCTCATGCTGCATAACGTTACAGAGTGTGTGTGTGATTTTGTGTGTGTGTGTGTGTGTGTGATGCACGTGCTGCTGTGTGCCTCGTGCCTAATTTGCATTCAATTATAATTACAGTATTTTGTGGGTGTGTTTGACTGTTTACGCTGTCGCGTGTTGTGAGGACACAAGTGTGTTTACGCATGCGCAATGAGTCTCGAGCTTCCTTTGGGGACAAAAAACAAACAAGTAAACAAATCTGAACATTTTTTAGATTGAAGACTGGCTATAAGGGTTATGATTGTATTATGATATATATTATATTATATATTATTTAATAGAATATTGTTACTATTTATATATATATCGCATACATTTGATTTTATAATATATTTATTTTTTATTTATGATACGTCCCACCGACTCAGTCACTTTAATTGGAGCCTTTCACTCACATTTGTCACATACATTATCACCCAATAATCTATAATCCACTGTGTGCATCCATGTGAAATAATCTATGCAAGCAGGTTAAAGTTCACAGAACTCCTGTAATTTTTTTAAATTTTATTTCCAGAGTTTAATTGTAATTCATTTAGAGATTTGTGCTGAATTGGAGGGAACGGATGTTGTTAATGTGAGTGGAGCTTCAAGTTACTCCGGTGTAGAGACACCGTCAGAAAACACCATCACCGAGATGGAAAGCAGCAGGAACGAAGTGTGTGTTCAGGAGGTAAAACAGTTCATTCATGTCAAAAACATCAAACGTGTGCATCTCAACTTTAGACAATGTTTTTGTTTTTGTTGTTTTTTAAGCGTCAAATTCAATCACACAACACAACATGGAGGTTTAGTGGGATTTTTTTTATTTTTTTCATTATTGTTATTATCAATTCAAACAGTATGATTTCTACAAACGCAAAAATTGATCACCGATAACAAAAGGGTTTGCACATGTGAGACCTTTGTTTGGATGTTCTTGGAAATAGACATATAAGAGGGTGTGGTGGGGGGGCGGGAGGGGGGGGGGTGTAATAAATAACTGTATCATACAAGTTGAGGTATGCAGAGTAGCTTCGAGAGTACAAATACGCCCACCCCCCCACCCCATCCTCCCCCTAGTGGTAAACACACACACATATTCGCTCGCACACACACATACAGGCACACTGTTGTTGTTGTTGTTGTTGTTTATCAGGAGAGAACGTGGATTACAACATGTGTGTCAGACCTTTGAAGGTTTTGAGGAGAAAAATGAGCTGAAAATACAACATGTCATTTACACCGTTTTTTTTTTTTTTTTTTTTTTTTTTGCCTCGTTGTCTTTAAAAGTTAATGAGATGTTTTCATTGTGAAAACCGCAAAGCCGAAAAGGAAAGTCGCAACGATTCTCCTCCACTTCAGCAAACAACCGCTGACGCTTCAAAAAAAACAAAGAAGCAGAAACACTTGACAGCAGTTAGCTTCCTCCTCCCTTTTTAGCCCGTATTGCAGATTGTTGTTGCACAATATAAGCCTTCGCTAAAAGTTTTTACATTTTTCTGAAAAAAAATAAATAAATAAATAAAAGTGTCCTCGCTTTGGTGAATATAGCTCAACGAGAAAAAAAAGCTCCCGTCTGGGGTTTTTTAAAAAAAGAAAAAGAAACGACGCCAGGCCTTTAAATTTAATTCCAGGTTGATATGAACACGTAACGATCGCAAATTAAAACGGACGCGTGACATCATGAGTCAGCGTGATGACATCACCGACGCCTGCTTCTGACATCATCGTCGTCTTTTCTCTGATTGCATGAGCTCGTTTTGTTCTTCTCGTGAGCACAAAGGTTTTTCTTCTCGAATTCGACTGGAAAGTTGTTGTTTTTTTTATATTTAAAATCCAGGATTACACATTTAAAATTCACAGATTTAAAAAAAAAAAAAAAAAAAAAAAAATACGTTTGAGTAAAAGACCAAAAAAATAAATAAATAAATAAAATCAGGACTTCGTCGTCTCGTTGAGGGGGATTTTTTTTGTGTTTTTTTTTGTTTTTGTTTTTTAATACATAAACCATTAACATGTGAGCACATTTTGTTAAAACACTAAAGAGGTCTGGCAGGAAGCTTCGCTCAGTAATCAATCATGTCTGTCTTTTATAATACAAGTCAGAGGGGGAAGCTGAACGCCTGAAACAGGCCTCACGAGTCCCTTTCAACCCCGTGAAGGAGTCAAACCCGGCCGGCGCAGCGAGAAGGTCCATCTCACGGCCAGGGAAACAAAAACAAAAACAAAATCACAAACTATGACGTCGTCACGGTCGCCCGATCTTAACAGTGTTGCGCGATAATTCCTTCGTAGTTTTCTTTCGACAAAGGAAGGAAGAAAAAACAAATCTAAATAAAAAACTGATCGGTGAAAATGATGCACGCCAAATGAGAAGCAGACGCTGTACAGAGCACGGACACACAAAGATAAGTCGGTTTAGCCCTTGGTGTGAAGTGTCCATCGCCCCCCCCCCTCCCCTAACCCCCCCCCCCCCCACCCTCCCCCCTTCCCCTTCGTAGGAGGTGAGCAGCTGAACTCGCAGGTAACGCGCGGCGTCGTCGGCGTACGGGAGGAAAAAAACAACAACCTTCGACTCTCCGTGAAGTCGAGATGACAAAAGAAGTTGTTATATATATATATAAAAAAAAATTAAAAAAAAGTTTACCCTGTGAGGTCGGCTCTGATTCAAAACTTTGTTGTACTAATTATTATGCGAAGGGTCACAGCACAATGTTTCATAGATGATTAACACCCACTTTAAGAGAATCACTGTACAAGTCGGCTGAAATGTTCCTGCGGAGTGGATTTAACGTGACGAAGGCCCGGTCACACCAACTTCTTCACTCGCCGAGTCTCGTTTTGTTCTCGGGATTTTTTTAATTATTTAAATAATATAATAATAATTATTTAATAACTCATTTAATAATTCAATAGCTGGTCGCTAAAGGATCAAATTTTGACTTCTGTCTCAGCTTTCTGCAAACAGTTCCATGTTTTTTTTATTTTTTATATTTGTTTATACTCCGAAACAGGAAGGTAAATAAAAAAAAGGCAGATTTTCAAGTTTAAAAGTAGATTTTGACGCAAAAAAAAAAATTGCGCAGATTTCACTGGAATCAGCTGATTTCACTGGAATCAGCCGATTTCACTGGAATCAGCTGATTTTCCTGGAATCAGCTGATTTTCCTGGAATCAGCTGATTTCCCGGTGAAGTGCTGGTGTGACTGGACCTTTATGGCAGCAGTTCGATGTTGGTACTGTTTCTTTCCCCTCAATGGCTTTTTTTTTTTCTTTATATCTTTGATCTCGTGCCAATCGAGCCGCGAAGCGATTAATCGGCAGTCGTCGGCACTCGACTCGATCGATTCGACGTTTTTCTTTTTTTTACTTTGATAGTCCGATCAGGACGAGAGCGAGAGCTGATCACATGTCCAGCCTTTAGCCTTTACATACGGTTTTCAACTAAGTATACACAAAAGATTCCTACAGGGTTCAGTAATGTTAATATTCGTATTATTAATCAGGTTAATTTCATACAAAAGCAACTTATTTGGCGTTAAATACTGTTTTTTTTTTTTTTTATAAATACAAAGACAAGCAACCCCCCCCCCCTCCCCCACCTCCCCCCCGTCTGTCTCTCCGTCATCCGCGGTGGAGTCAAAGACGGATGAATCTCCGACGGAGGCGTTCGAGGACGGCGCGATAAAACAAGGACGAATTCAACAAATTTTGACTCAGCGGAAATCCTTCAATAAAAGTCACAGCGAAACCCGGCAGCCTTTAAACTGCCCTTTACTTTCTTTTTCTTTTTTTGCTCTTTTAAACGAGGGCGTTCGTTTTCCCTTTGACAAAGAATGGCTGAATATTCTTTTTTTTTCCAGGCGTAAGTGAAACGGAGAGAATCGATTGGCCGATGAGATTACGGTCGTCATCCACCGGTTTCTTTTAGTTTTTAAGAAGGGGGCGGGGCCTCTTTGCTGCTCGCTCTCAGGGCAGATTGAGATCCAACTTCATCGTCCCACCGGAGAAAAAAAAAAAAACCCGCCGTGCTGCTTCCTTTCTCTTCAGCCTTCACCTCCTCTTTCTTCCTCTTCCTCTTCCTCTTCCTCTCTCTCACACTGTCACCTCATTCTTACTCCCAGTCCGCAGTCCCTGCCCTCCTCCTCCTCCGGGGATGAAGTGCAGCTGTTCGATGGTGCTCTGCCTCTTGTTGGCGAACGCCATCCGCCGGGAGTTGGGGTGGCCTCCTCCTCCTCCGCCCCCTCCTCCTCCACCACCCCCTCCTCCGCCTCCTCCTCCTCCGCCGCCGTGGCCCCCGTGGGAGTCCCAGCCGCCGTGCATGCCCATCCCGGACATGGCGGCCGAGCTGCGGTCGTGGTCGTGGCCCGGCGTCGGGTGGGAGTTCATCTTGATCATGTGGTGGCGGTCCATGGACGGCGTGACGCAGATGTTCTGCTGCGACTGGGCCTTCTGGTGGTGGCTGAGCCGGCCCATGGTGGGGACCATCCCGCCTCCCCCTCGGTCACCTCCCCGGTCGACTCCTCCCATCAGCAGACTCATCGCCAGCAGCCGGTCCTCCAGGCGGTCGGGGGACACCAGGAGCCGCTCGTGGGACCTGGACGACACAGATATGCAACATGACACCTGGATATCATCTTTACTTTTTTAATAGCAACGTTTAGTGGAAGTTTACGGAGATAATTTGATGATGTCATTGTTTACAAATTCTATGTTACTTCATCTTCTCAAAATACAGTTTTTTGTACACTGATTTGAAGTGTTATGTAAGTTTAAGATTCATTTTTTTTATCATGTTTGTCCTTCAGTTTGGTTGCAGAGCTGCTCGGGTTTAGATATGTTAACATTGTTATAATTAATACTATAAATGTTGTTATGAATCCTGCCTGTTAGAGACATGTCCTACTGAAGTCCCAGAAGAAGTAAGTGGAACTTATTTTACATTATTTCCCTAAAAAAATAAAAGGTAAAAGTTTAAGAGTTGAACAGAATCTGTTATGTAAATTTAACAGCATGCCGTCACCTCGTCAGCCTCTTTAGTCTTTAATGCACCCGTCCCGCTCTTGGCTTTCATTAAACATCAAACTCAGACTCTCTTTGCTCTTATTTTCTCTTCCTGCAATTCATTCTTCTTCGACACCGTTCAGATCTCTGATCTGGTTTCTTTTTTCCCTTCGGTACTTTTCACCTGCTCCGACCTCACCTGACCCCACCTGACCCCACCTGACCCCACCTCATCCCCCCCCGGTCTCACCTGCGGAGCGTCTGCGACGTGGAGCTCCTGCTGGTGTTCATCATGGCTTTGTAGTACTGGTGTTGCTGGTTCTTGGAGAGGCGGGACAGCGTGTTGCCCTCCCCCAGCGCCAGCAGCTGGTCCTGGGAGCGGACGCGGCGCGGCGGCCGGTCGAAGGAGGAGCTGGTGTAGTGCGACTGGCCCGGCAGCGGGTAGGGGTTCGGGGTGGAGGCCGGCATGTGCAGGTGGGGCCGCGAGCCGTGGAGCGGCAGCGTGCTCTTGGAGCCCAGCATGTACTCGCCCCCCCACGGCAGGTGGTGCTGCGAGGAGTAGAAGGAGGGCGCGGCGTTGTTGGAGCGGCGCTTGGAGGAGGAGGAGTAGTAGTTGGAGTACTCGTCCAGCTCTTTCTCTGGTTTGGAGACAGAAAATGTGCAAAATGTGAATGAGGCCGCAACAGGAAGCGCTTGTTTTATTTATTAATTAATATGTTGATCGTTTCTACAACGAGGTGGTTTAGATTAGTGATTTCATTTATACAGACCAGAAGTTCATGCGACTTTGTCAAAGGGCGTCGCCATGGCGGTGCGGCAAAGTTTGACGTCTCACCGTGACACAGGAAGTTGATGTTTAAGGTCAAAGGATGCTCCAAACATCACAAAACTTTGCACGAGTCAGTCACCAACTTTCATGAGTTTTTGAAGATGTTGAAGCCGTCGAAAAAAAGGCCTTTTCTTTTTTTAAGAAGAAGAATAAGGAACGAGATCGAGAAAAAAATTAAAACTGATCTGCGGACCTTCGCACGCTGCACGTCGAGCACACCAGGGTCCGCAGATCACGAATAAGTTTTGATTGTTATGCATCATGACACCCAGACAAATTCCCTGTATGTGGAAAAAAAACTTTAAAGGGGGAAATAGAGATATTTAAGTTATAAATATATATATATAAAAAAAAAAGAGTTAAGAAGAAGAAGAGCTGGAACCAGAGACTGTTTGTTATTTTGTTTTGGGTTTATTGAACAATGAATGAATTAAATTTGTTGTCAATCAACTGATAATTTCATTTTAAATAGTCTCAAACTGATAGAAAAACAAAAGAAAGAAAGAAAGAAAGAAAGAAAGAAAGAAAGAAAGAAAGAAAGAAAGAAAGAAAGAAAGAAAGATCAAAGATCAAATGTAGATGAAGGAGTCAGAGGAAGAAAAGAAGTAAAGAGAGAGAGATATGTATAATAATAATAATAAATGTTGTATGAGGTATAAAAGAATAAAGGTTAAAGAGGACACGATGGTAAATGAGATATATTTATATATATATATATATATTTATAACATTATATATTTATAACATATATATATATATTTATAAACGAGATAAATGAGGTGAAACTGAAGAGTGAAGAGTTGAAGGAGGAAACAGAAAGTTTCATTAACGGTGAAACGCAGCAGCGTTTCGGCCTCTTTAATCTTCAAAGCATTTCCATGGAAGCAGCTCCCCGAGAGCCAATTTAAAGCTGACCTTTACCCGAGCGACCTCTCTTGCCTCTTCGTCCTCCTCTTCGTCCTCCTCTTCATCCTCCTCTTCCTCCTGTTTGTTCCTTTGTCTCCGTCTCTTTTGTTTTTCCGTTTCCGCCCATTGCTCTTCAGGTTTTTTTTCTCCTCTCATGTCCTCTCTCTCCGTTTACTTCCCTCCAGCGAGGCCAAATTATCTCGAGGGTTTCTCCCCAGCTGCAGACAAAGAAGCCTTTTTTCTTTTTTTTTTAAATCGGTGTCCTTTCTGCAGCGCCGTACGGGGAGCTGCTTCAAAAGGCCGCGATCCCTCCGGTAGAGCCGCACCGGCAACGTCTTTAGTCTCCGTTTGAAAACTGACATTCAGGCTGTTTTTCTTTATAAAATGTAAAAAAAAAAAAAAAGGTTCAGCTCGTTTCTGGTTAACAGGCGATGAAACTATTTAGCACGAAGGAAGTGATGTCTCTATGTTTGAGGCTTTTTGGTAATAAATTAAATAAAAACATTTATCTACTGCAGGAGACTTGTAATATAAAGTGACATTCGATCTTTGCTTTCACGTCTGGTCTTTAAAATGCATTCTTGTTATCTTAATTTTGTGTCTGCAATATTATCCAAACTCTGTATGCAAATTAGGTGGGCGTGGCTACCACTTTGAATTTTGAGGAAGAGGTGGAAGTCAGGTGACCTTTCAACTTGTAGGACTGATGATTTTTTTTCTTTGTTATGCATCACTGGATTTACGTTTGCCGGACTCCTTCAACTTTGCATTAAGATGTTATTCTGATCAGTTTTGCGGATACAGATCGTATATGTTGCTTTTGAGTTGAATCCATTGACTGCATATAAAAGTGGACTTTGCTTCTGGGTCTGAAAATAAAGCTGCAATACCACTGAAAGCCACTAGAGGTCGGTTCCAGAAAGCCTCCATAGACTCCCATTCAACTTCTCTCATCAAATCCAAAGTGAATAAAATGTGTCCATCAGTTATCTCGGTGTTGTTAGCTAAAGTCACTCCTTCTTATTAGTTTTCTGGAGGTCCATCTGAAAATAATCCCTCATTCATTAGAAAAGAAGATTCAAGAAGACCTGTTTTTGGGGGCGTGTCTGTTTGATTGACAGGTCTGTGGTGCAGTCAGGTTACAGCTATCGGTGGGCGGGATGTAGTATCATCAGGCTTCTGATCAGATCCAACAGCTGGCTCCTCCCCCCGGGCTCGTCCAAATATGGTCACTTCCTGCTCCGAACTGCTCCGAGTGCCTTTTTACGATTTAATTTATTACTACTATTATTAATAAAATACAAAATCTGCGTCCGTTTTTTGAACTCATCTGGTGAAGTGTGGACCCTCAATATATCAGACTGATTTCTAATCAGCGTGCTGCAGAAACAGAGCCGTCTATAAATGAATTTGTCTCGGTGCAACACTGTGAAGGTGAGAAACAATGAGAGAGAGGAAAACAGGAAATGGAAAAACAGGGAGGTGAATTAAAAGAGCAACATCTGGGATTTCTTTCTCCAGGGTTTTTTTTTTTTAACCTATTTTTGATGACGACAACCAGAAAAAGGCTGCAGGACGGCTGCCGTTTTATGAATGAGAAGACGAAGGGAGGCGGTGTCTGAGGAGTGGACGCCTCTTCGCCATCAGGGCGTCGTCTAGTCGAGTGTTTTCTCACCGTGATCGAATTGAAAACAATAAAGAAGAAAAGAAGAAGAAAAAGAAAAGGGGGTCTCATCTGGACTCATTACTGCTTCACTCACACACACACACACACACACACACACACACACACACACACACACACACACACACACACACACACACACATGTACTATCCCCTGTGTAGTCACCATCCATCACTCCCCTCCCCCCCTGCAGTCCTCTGCAGTTGTAGGGCGAAAGAGGTGCATACAGACAGACAGACAGACAGACAGACAGGCAGACAGACAGGCAGACAGACAGACAAACAGGCAGACAGACAGACAGACAGACAGACAGACAGGCAGGCAGGCAGGCAGACAGACAGACAGACAGACAGGCAGACAGACAGACAGAGGCAGACAGACAGACAGACAGGCAGACAGACAGACAGACAGACAGGCAGACAGACAGACAGACAGAGAGGCAGGCAGACAGACAGACAGACAGACAGGCAGACAGACAGACAGAGAGGCAGACAGACAGACAGACAGACAGACAGAGAGGCAGACAGAGAGGCAGACAGACAGACAGACAGACAGACAGACAGACAGAGAGGCAGACAGACAGGCAGACAGACAGACAGACAGACAGACAGGCAGACAGACAGACAGACAGAGAGGCAGACAGACAGAGAGGCAGACAGACAGGCAGACAGACAGACAGACAGACAGACAGAGGAGCTGCCAGCCGCTGCCTCTCAAACCTCTTTTCTTCCCCTGAGGACCAGGCAGCCAACGCCCCTCCCCCCAGATCTCTCCCCCACATCTCCCTCCCCATCCCTTCCCCCACATCCCCCTCCCCATCCCTTCCCCCACATCTCCCTCCCCATCCCTTCCCCCACATATCTCCCCCACATCCCTCCCCCCATATCTCTCCCCCCACTTCCTCTCCTCCCTCCATCCTTCTGCTCCGTCGACCTCTCTGTATCTCCATCTTCCTCAATATCTCTTCTTCTTTTTCCTTCTTCTTCTTCTTCGCTCCTCATCTGTCCAGTCAGCTCTTTTCACCGCCTCCTCCTCCTCCTCCCTCCTCCTCCTCCCTCCTCTCCCTCCTGATTGCTCTCTTCTTCTTTCTCTCCAGACTCACTCATGTTTTCTGTTGCATTAACATCGATGCTTTTCTTTTTTCTCCGGTCATTTCCTTCCTCCTCTCACACGTCTCCCCTTCAGTTCTTCCGTCTGTCTCCATCTTCCTCCTTCCTCTCCTCTTTCCAAACTCCCCTTTCATTCATTCGCCGTCTGTTTACGGTGCATTTTATGCCCGTTTTATAGCAGAAACACTTCACACATTCAGACACCGCCGAGATCATTATTCGGCTTCGTAGCCGAGTCAAAGCGAGTTCACAGAAAGAAATAAAATCAGCTGTGTGGAAGTCGAACGAAGGAAGAGAGTCGCGGAGTTCAGATCGTATTATTCGTATTATTGGTCAGAACCGACGAGATAAGAGCTGATCAACATAACGTATGTTGTCTGGAGGTGTGACTCTCTCAACAGGTTGTCCAGGAGTCATGATGTGCATTTATTTTATTTTTTTTGCAGGAATGCAAACACATAAGGAGAGAAAACATTTGACAGATTTTAAGTATCTGCCTGAAAACTAATTCTAACAAAATCAATTCCTACATAAAACACCTGTTCAATCAATAAGAAACGGTTTCTCCTCGGATCTTAAAGGAATCTAATCGGTTACCCGACTTTGATCTCTAAAATCAGTCACATGATTTTAATGGATTCAAATAGAGGAAAAAAAACAAAAACAGTTTTACTCCCATATTACTAATTTATCTACTGTTGATTTATAAGTTTAGTTTGACTTAAATCATCTGCTCTTTGCTCTAAATTTCCCAACAAATGCGGCATATTTTACATTTTGGTGAATATCGTGAAGTTTTTAGTGGAACATACTGAATATTTGGAGAAGTTTATAACGCTGAAGGAGAGTTTCTCGTTCTGCCCGAGACCACGAGACTCTCCGATCCGAGCAGACGACAGAAAACAGCATCGACAAAAGGAGAAAACTAGAACGTTCGGGATCATCTGTTCGAAGCTACAGGTGCTGTTAGTTTGACGTGAACGTGTAAAAATGAACCGCGTATGTTTTATATATTTATATATATGTGTATATTTGAGAACGTGAACTCACCCAGCCTCTTCAGCGAGCTGTAGCGGCTGAGCTCGGGCTTCATGGCCGCGTCGTAGGACGGCGGCAGCTGAGCCAGGTTGTGGAAGGAGTGTGAGAAGGACGGGTGGCTGCTGTTGTGTCTCATGCCGCCTCCGATGACGCCGCCGCCGCCGCCGCCGAGGCCGGAGCCTTTGCCGCTGCTGGAAATCAGTTTGGGACCGGAGGAGAGCTGGGGGGTGTTGTTCATACGGGGTCCACGCTCTGAGGGAGGGGGGGAGGAGGGGGAGAGAAGGAGGACAGAGATGGAGGATGAAGAGGATGGAGGAGGATGGAGGAGGATGAGGATGGAGGATGAAGGAGGACGAAGGAGGACAGAGATGGAGAATGAAGGAGGATGAAGGAGGAAGAGGATGGAGGATGAAGGATGATGAAGGAGGACAGAGATGGAGGATGAAGGAGGACAGAGATGGAGGAAGAAGGAGGAAGACGATGGAGGATGAAGGAGGATGAAGGAGGACAGAGATGGAGGAAGAAGGAGGAAGACGATGGAGGATGAAGGAGGATGAAGGAGGACAGAGATGGAGGAAGAAGGAGGAAGACGATGGAGGATGAAGGAGGAAGACGATGGAGGATGAAGGATGATGAAGGAGGAAGACGATGGAGGAGGATGAAGGAGGAAGACGATGGAGGATGAAGGAGGATGAAGGAGGACAGAGATGGAGGATGAAGGAGGACAGAGATGGAGGAAGAAGGAGGAAGACGATGGAGGATGAAGGAGGATGAAGGAGGACAGAGATGGAGGAAGAAGGAGGAAGACGATGGAGGATGAAGGAGGATGAAGGAGGAAGACGATGGAGGATGAAGGATGATGAAGGAGGAAGAGGATGGAGGAGGATGAAGGAGGAAGACGATGGAGGAGGAAGGAGGAAGAGGATGGAGGATGAAGGAGGAAGAAAACAAAGGCGAAAGAAAGGAAGAGAAAGTGGACGTGAAGGAGGACGAGGAGAAGAAAGAAAAATAAGAAAATGGCAAGAAAAAACAACAACAACAAGAACAAGAGAAGAACACACAAGCTGGTTAACTACCAGTAAACACAGGAAGTGTTTCTGATCTCCATGGCGACCATCTATAAATAAATACAACTCTGTGGTCTCTCTCTCTCTCTCTCTTTCATCTGAGGCTCAAACATATCAGCCACATGTAAATACGTAGAAACACACGGAGGGAGGAGCCTACGTCACCACGGACACATCCACATTATACAAAGTGCAGAAGCGCCACATCGATCGATGCACATTAAAAAGAAGGACTCGTGTTGTGTAAGGTTTAGCGGTAGGTTTGGGGGAGGGGCAACACGTACACTCATAGTGATTACATCGTAAATACATTGATATATATTTTTTTTTTTTTGCATCAAACAGCAAGCAGACAGCGACGTGAAGAACGAGCCAACATGTCGGTTTGGTACATCGAAACAGGGAAACATCCAGAAAGGTTGAACTGGACAAACACATGCTGCCACACTGTCGCGTTCACGATATAAAGACGGTATAAAAACATTGATATCGCGATAAAAGGCAATTTCGGCCGTCACCGCCTTTGCCAGTTCGGAGCAGGAAGTGACCATATTTGGACGAGCTGGGGGAGGAGTCAGCGGTGGATCTGACCGATCTGATTGGAAACCTGACGATACTACGTCCCGCCCACCGATAGCTGTGACCTGACTGCACCACAGGCCTGTCAATCAAACAGACACGCCCCCAAAAACAGGTCTTCTTGAATCTTCTTTTCTAATGAATGAGGGATTATTTTCAGATGGACCTCCAGAAAACTAATAAGAAGGAGTGACTTTAGCTAACAACACCGAGATAACTGATGGACACATTTTATTCACTTTGGATTTGATGAGAGAAGTTGAATGGGAGTCTATGGAGCCGGAGGCTTTTTGGAGCCGACCTCTAGTGGCGCTCGGTGGTATTGCAGCTGAAGACACTTCGGCCTCATTTTTCAGAGCCGGAAGCTACGAACACTTTTTATTTACAGTTTGTGCTCAAAAAGTGCAACGAAAGCCCCAAAAAACTACGTTATTAACGGGCAAACGTCGACACTAAACATCAGAAAATCTGACCCTCGGAGACGAGGAGAAACCGGACCGACAGCCGGGTTGGGTAAAAAAAAAAAAAAAAAAAAGTTTTAAAAGATTGCGTCTCTGCGGCCGTTTGTCGTGGTTATTGGCTGCCATCTTGTTAAGATAACTGCTGAACCGTTGACAGTAATGGGAAATAAAGAGCCGATGATGTGTGTGTGTTAAGTGCCACCCAGGGAACACACACACACACACACACACACACACACACACACACACACACACACACACACACACACACACACACACACACACATCAACTTCTGCACCGTGAACGTTACACACACGGTGGAGGTGGCGGGGGAGGAGGGGGAGGAGGAGGGGGGGGGGGGAAGCAATGCTAGCTCGGAGGTCACATGGTTGTACAGCAGGAAGTGAGCACGATAGAAACAACAACAAAATAAAATACTGAACAAAACTGGGATTTTTTTTTTTGTGGTTTTTTTTGTGGCAGGATGAAGTCCTGGTTATCGTCATGGTAATTGATTTGTCTTTTTTTAATTTTTTTGTGGAACACCTACGATGGCTGACAGAGAGGTTTGATAATGGTGTCCTGGAAAAATGAACTTGGTTCAGTGTGTTCAGAGTATCTGACTCAGAGATGAAGTGTTCAGTTCTCCTGTTTTCACCGGGAGGCTTTTTACTTTTGTTTTTTTTTAACACGGGAAGGAGAGAGGACACAAAAAAAACAAAACAAGGATGAGTAATCAAATAAAAAGTCCAAAATATAATCTTTACAACCAAAAATGTCTAAAAACATCGAGGTTTATGGGACTAAATATGTAAATATGTCGATTTAGTCAAATTTTCTTTTTATCCGTCATCTCAC
>NW_027185394.1:2767482-2792482 GCF_022577435.1 Embiotoca jacksoni
TAAAAAACCGTGATGTTCAAAATGAAACATTTAAAGTTTTATTTACAGACGTCGCGTTTTTAAAAGCACAGAAAATATTTTTTACTTCTTCTTCTAAAATACTTCCCCCTCCGGTGGGTTTTTGATCGGCGCCGGCTGACCTGCTGTTCTGCAGCTGCAGCGTCTCGAAGTCCGGGTCGGGCTTGTTGCCGGCGGGCGGGGTGACGGGCACCAGCGGCTCGGCCCACACGGGCGAGATGTAGTTGTTGCAGGCGTCCTGGTCCAGCCGGTTCCTCTGGTGCTCGCAGCAGAAGCGGTAGTGGCAGGTGCCGCAGCAGTAGATGTAGCTGCCCTGGGAGCAGTTGAAGGTGCTGTCGAAGTGCCCCATCACGTCGAAGTAGCCCCTGTCGGTGGGTTCAACACATCAACCTTTACATGTACGCCAAAAGTACCAGGAGGTTCGACTACGTCCGGGCGTTTTTTTGTTTTTGTTTTTGTCATTGAGACACTCAAGACAAAAAACTTTATCCGTTTACGTGTTAAATCTGAAGGGTGAAAAAGCATTTTCAGTCAAAAGTTACAGAACGAGCTCCTTTTTTAAAGTGATCAACTCTTATTTCTTTTATATCCTGTTTTAATTTGTTTTTATGGTTGTTTTATAAAGTCATCGTGTTTGTTAGAATTCACCTGTTTTAATGGCTTATTTTAGGTGAAGCACTTCGTAACTGGAGTTTAGAAAAGTGCTATAGAAATAAAGTTTATTATTATTATTATTATTATTATTATGATGATACGTCACATCTACCGAGACAGTTGGTGGCGCTGAAGCTCCGCCCACAAAATGAAGAAGAAGAAGAGGTATTCAAATGAAGCGTACTCCTTCCAAATCACCTCCTTTTTCTTTTCACCAGATCGCCATGGATACGACAAAGTGGGTCAAAGTTTTTATGACGAAGCCGTTTAATTAGGCGGCTGTTTTTATTACTATTGTTCTGCCGGGTTTGAAGCCTTTTGTGTTCCTCCGGCTCAAAGAACATAAAAAGCTTCGGGTCACTGTCGCATCTTCTCTCCGAGTAAATAATCCGACGGTGAAAACACAAAACAAACCAGAATCACGTGCAAAGTTCAGAGGAAACATCGCGGCCGTCTCGTTTAGCGTTTAGATTTTTTTCCGACCGCTGCCGAACGCTCGCGGCGCCCGGCCTCGCCGACACACAGCTGATTTAGAGCTGATTGCGCGTTGCCTAGCAACAGCCAGACGCCAACTCAGTGCAAGAAACACAAGCTCCGGCGAGATGGAGATGGAGATGGAGATGGAGATGAGAGCTGCAGGAGGATGGGAAAAAAATAAATAAATCATGATGCATCCAAAGTATGATGGACGCATTTTACATTTTTACGGACGGAAATAAAATCGGCGAGAGACGAGAAGCTCCTTCAGCGCTGAACTTTACTTCTCGTGTCCCTTTGTTTATTGTTTACCTTTTGCTCCGTGCTAAATATGTGTCAATAATCCTGTTTTATATTAAAATCTTAACTCCAGTGTTTTTTTTTTTTTTTGGGGGGGGGGGTGATTAGTTGAACCTTCGCCTTCATATTAAAACTTGGCTGCGGAGAAATATCCTAGTAGGACGTGTGTTCAGATTCCAGCTGGCAAAAACAACTTGTTTACATTTCCAGAGAACACGGTTGAGGGTTTTAATCTGTGAAGTTAACACTTCTCCTCCTCCTCCTTCTCCTGGTCCAACAATGCGTGAGGTAGGTGTGTGTGGAGGCGAGCGGTCCTACAGCTCCACATCGAGTCCTAGAAACACCGAGCTGCTCCCACTTTTTGTTCCTTCACAATCCAATTAAATTTCAGGGGGTGAAATTTGAACGCTCGTCTTAAGTAAAATAAAAATAAATTAAATAAAAAGTGCCCACATGTTCTCTTAAACTCGTCACTTTAACGCTTTAAAATAAAAAGCCGCAATATCACCGTACCTGCACACGTCCACGTCCACCAGCTGTCTGGGGGGCGGAGCCACCTGGGCGGCGCCGAGCGGCGGCTTCAGGGCGTCGGCCGTCACGTTCCTCGGCAGCATGGTCTGAGGGAGGGGCTTCGGGGGGAGCTCGGCCACGACGGGCGGGTCGTCGTCCCCGTCCGCCACCTCGGCCGCTTTCGGCGCCACTTTGGGCCCGGCGGGCGGCGGAGGCAGCGCCGGCTTGTAGCCGGTCAGGAGGAACAAGGCGGTGCTCGTTTTACCGGCCGCGGCGGCGGCGGAGGAGGAGGAGGAGGAGCCGCCGCCGGAGGAGGAGGAGCCGCCGCCGCCGCCAGTCAGAGTCCTCACATCGCCGTTGGCAGCGCGTCGCACCGTGGTGATGGTTACCGTGGAAACAGCAAGGCAGGAGAGAAGCAGGAGATGAAGGGACGAGCAAAGCATCCCTTTTGAAACTGTAGGTCTCATTGTTTTGAAATCACAAAGTTCTCGAGCCTCCGTTTAAAAAAAA
Source organism: Embiotoca jacksoni (assembly GCF_022577435.1). Taxonomy (NCBI): domain Eukaryota; kingdom Metazoa; phylum Chordata; class Actinopteri; family Embiotocidae; genus Embiotoca; species Embiotoca jacksoni. Next base: position 2,769,952 of record NW_027185394.1, read on the forward strand.
AACACAAAACAAAAAAAAATATGTAAAAAATAAATCAGGAGCGGTTCCTGTTCCGCGGTGAACTGTTTCTCGTCCGAGACGGCGGCTTCTTCGCTTATAAAAATCCTTCGGTGTGAAAAGTTTCAACTTCAATCCGACGAAGTTAATCCAAAGGGCTTCAGCAGGTTCAGTTTGTTGACGCGATGTTTCATGAAGGTGTTTTCAGCATCTCACCTGAATGTAAACATTTCTCTCTCCGAATACAAATCCTGCCCAGAAGGAGCTTCTGTAAACATTGAGGTCTTTCAGAGTGTTTTTGTAGGAACGTCCTGGACGATGGCTGTAGCTCTGGTGGAATCAGATGGGAACGTACAGGATAATATGGGCCTGTTTACGCTTATTTAATGTTTCAATCAGGCAGTATTTATTTTTAACTTTTTTTTTTTTATGTAAACAAAATGAGCGCAAGAAAAAACTGTAAACTCGTGATATAACGACCCGCCCGAGGAAAAGAAAAAAACCCAAACAAACCGGGGAGGAGTCTTATATCTCCCACCGATGGGCGTTTATGGCACGAAAGTTACGATTCGCGTGAGAAAACGTCGATGGAAACGTGTCGTCTGTAAACATTTAGCGATGCATGTAAACTTCTGTCGGGTTTTTTTCCGCGTCGGATCGAGTCGTCTCGGGAGTTTGGCACTTCTGATAACTGATCTGTAAAATCACAGATGGAAACAAAAAATGTTGTTGTTGTTGTTTTTTTAAATCAAATGTGAAGCTCTGGGTCTGTAAACAACGGCGGCCGGCGGCCCGACAGATCTCAGCTGTTTGGTGAACGAGCCGAGAGGAACCGTCACTGTTAATTTTTCCTTTTGTAACTCGCCCGATGAAATGACTCCTCCCCCTTTTTCTTTTTTCTAAAGACTTCACAGGAAGAGGAGGATCAGTTAAAGGTCACGATGCTTGAAGTGTTGGTGTAAATAAGAAGGAGGGTGAATTTAAACGTCGTGGGGACCAAAAAAACAAACAAATAGAAAGTGCTGCTAAATGACAGCGTTTAAAGCAGCGTAAAAATCTTTAAGGGAAAAAAAATAAATAAAAAGTCCTTCCGGTCGCGACTGGAGGACGGAGATCGGGTCGTTTTTGAGACGTCAAGGCATTCACGATAAGAAGCGACGGCCGAGCGAGGGTCTATGTGCGTTCCTCGTGCGAGTGTCTCTGCTCGGAGTTCAGCTCGGCCCAACAGAACAGAACGAAGGAGGGCTTGGGCCCGGTTCTAGCAGGGCAGCGCGGCTCCGCCCACTGAACGGACATGAAAATGTCCGGATTCATCCGTCAACGCGGAGGGACGACGGCGGCGGAGGGAACTGGAGGACGGCGGCCGCGCCGCACCGAGACGCCGGCTGAAAAGGACGTTCGGAGTCGGCGGCTCTCGTCATGGACTCCCTGAACGTGGCTGAAGATCACGTCGTCGGAGAAAGCTCAAACATCGCGAGGAGGTTTTTGTAAATGTAAAGGTTTATTTTTTTTTATGGCTGGTGTTCGGTATGGCTTTAAGTTATGTGTTCGTCGGTTTTTATTTTATTTTATGTTTTTTTACAAACTCGATCTCCTTCCACAGAAAATGTTAAGTACAGTGGAAGGTTTTAAATTGCATGTTTTTAATAGAATAAAAGGAAGAATGCAAAAACAAAAGTAAAAGGGTCGAAGAGGTCGCCGGGAGTAGATAAAGGTAAAGATAAAGATAAAGGTAAAGATAAAGGTAAAGGTAAAGGTAAAGGTAAAGGTTCGGTCGTGGAAGAAACAGAAGACGACGGAGGAAAAAAGAAGAGCGAGAGGTTTCTGGAAGAAGGAGGCAAAGTGTCGACAGCGTTTCACAGACGGCGGCGGATCTCCGAGCGGCGGAGACGGTAGCGGAGACGGAGACGGTCTCTATCGGGTCGGACGCGGCTCGCGTCGCCTGTCAATCAAATGTCGGGAGATTTATCGCCGCTCGCCGCGCAAATCTCCTCGGTTACGCGCAACTACGAGCTCCGGAGGAATCTGGTTATATAAAGCACTTCGAACCAATAATGCACTGATCGTCGTCCCGAGGGTGAAAACAACAAATAAAAACAATAAAATCACGCGGAGCAGCAAACACGGAGCGAAGACAGCGGATATAAAGTTTTTGTTGTTGTTGTTGTTTTTACAGGATTAATTACGGTTTTTAATGGGATGTTGTAACGTGGAGGAAAAAAACCAATAAATCCGTGTTCTGTGTATATTAAAGGTACGCGACTAAATAAACTCTTCTATATACGATGACTCGAGGATGTGTAGTTTCATAGAAATTGGATTTTTTTGTTTTGTTTTTTTTTTGCTTCTTCTTTTGACACAGTCGGTTTGGCACCTGGTTTTGGTCTTTGCTTGGAAACAAAAAAAAAAACAGCAGACGGGAAGAGAAACGAAACTCCGATCCCAACCCGCTTTGAAACGAATAAAAAAACAACAACAGTGGAAAAGGAGGAGGAAGAGTTAGTGGGGAGCTTCGGCTTTTTGAAAAGCAGCTGAGAAACGTCCAGCCGGCGCAGCGAGAGTCCCGGTCGGACGCTTCGCTCAGATTCTTCAAGTCTCTGTTTTCTGTCGCCGCTTCACGGCCGCTCGTTCGCCAGTTTTCACACTGAAAGAGAAGAAAAACACAACAAGCACATTCAGTCGAGCTAACGTTTAATCGTTGAAAAGACTAATTCAGTCTGTACAATTTATTTTCCCCGAAAAAGCATTTTCCTAATACGAATAAAACTCTATTAAAACTGATTTTTTTTTTTAAGCGTGAGCTGCGGGAACTTTGACTTGCAGCATGCCCCGCCCACTTTTGGGGGTAGAAACAAACGACCCTCGCCACCGACTTCAAATGTAAAAGTTAAAATAGTTTATAAATGACCACCAAAAAAAAAAGGTCGCTACGTAGATCTAAAGGTTGAATTTGATCGTTCTTCAGCGAGCTACATTTCTAACTTTTTACTTTTAAAACGTGAATTATTGCAATATATCGATTATTTCAGACTTTAGAGGCATCGTTAAAAAATATAATGAATCAAATGTCAAACGTTTAATCAATAATTAAAGATGCATTACTTCGAGCTTCAAGCTTCCTGAAGGTCAAAATCTTCACAGTCAGTTAATTCATTCAATTTCTTGTCGTCTTTTTGGAAATTCAGTTTCTATCTGCGGGAAGTATCAGACAAGTAAACCAATAAAAAGAACAGACAGATCTCAATGCAGCTCGTTCGTGTTTCCCACGGCGAGATTTACTGGAAGGAGACAGGAAGCAGGAAGTCTGTTTATTAAGGATGCAGAGACATCGGACGGGATTTTATATAATAATAATAAAAATAATAATAATAATAATAATAATAACAACAATAATGTGGCCCGGAGCAGCTTTAAATACGGCTCGTCTGGAAACTGAAATTCTGCTTAAACTGAGGGAGCTGCACCACACACACACACACACACACACACACACACACACACACACACACACACACACACACACGCTTATATATAAAACATCAGCTGACAGGGGAGATGGGAGCAGCCGTGATGTGACTTTGATAAAAAAGAGGGCAGGCGACATGACAGATGCCATATGGAGTCATCTGACAGACAGTCAAAAGGAAATGTGTGTGTGTGTGTGTGTGTGTGTGTGTGTGTGTGTGTGTGTGTGTGTGTGTGTGTGTGTGTGTGTGTGTGTGTGTGTGTGTGTGTGTGTGTGTGCGCTCTGTTTACAGAATGAGGCCTGCAGCAGGAAATAAAAACCCTGATTTCTTTACTCGTGACAGTTTCCATGAACGTATGTAACGAGTGACTTCCCATCTAATATTAATTCATTCATTAAAACTGACTTGTAATAACAAGTTTCTGACCAACATGTCAGATGTTCGACGGCTACTGCATCAATAACTCATAATTTACAGTTTCATACCGTAAATTTAATTTAATTTTTACTTGACTGAGACGAAGTTAAATGTCTCCGGTTTAGAGAAAATTCTACTTGATGGTACCAGAAGCTAAAAATGGTTCTGATCCAGAAGTGTCTTAAAGCTGCAATACCAGCGAGTGCCACTAGAGGTCGGCTCCAAAAAGCCTCCGGCTCCATAGACTCCCATTCAACTTCTCTCATCAAATCCAAAGTGAATAAAATGTGTCCATCAGTTATCTCGGTGTTGTTAGCTAAAGTCACTCCTTCTTATTAGTTTTCTGGAGGTCCATCTGAAAATAATCCCTCATTCATTAGAAAAGAAGATTCAAGAAGACCTGTTTTTGGGGGCGTGTCTGTTTGATTGACAGGCCTGTGGTGCAGTCAGGTTACAGCTATCGGTGGGCGGGACGTAGTATCGTCAGGTTTCCAATCAGATCGGTCAGATCCACCGCTGGCTCCTCCCCCAGCTTGTCCAAATATGGTCACCTCCTGCTCCGAACCGCTCCAAATCTGAACTGGAGGCTTTGTAACGTTCACAAACCAACAGGTGACGTCACCGCTGGTTGCTGATTGGCTGCTACACGTTGCGCTGCCCTCCTTTCTCCAACATCTCCATCACCCGTCTCCCTCTTTCTTTTACAGTTTGCTTTGACAGTCGACATTAAGTTCGACCCAGCTGATGATTGAAATCTTTCAGATATCGGGGATGTACCTGTTACACGTAACGCTGGCTTCTGCCAGCTATTAAATGCTTTTAAATACCTTATCGTGGCAATCAATTAGCCTCCCAGCTACATTATTTATGCGTAATCAAATCAATACTTTGAGCTCATTAATGTCATTAGCTCATCTAGTTTGGGATTAATAAGGTGTAAAAGACACTTTTGATATCCGTGTGTAAAAAAACATCCCTCGACAATCAACACTTCATATCTTCTTGCTTCTTATCACAGCTACAGGTTGTGGTAATTAGGTTCATTCATTCATTTACTAACTGCCAGTAACAGCTGCAGTGTTTCTAAGCTTTTCCTCCGACAGCAGCTGATCACAGTGAAGTTATCAAATAACGAGTGAAAGCGTATTTTCTGGAGATTTTAAAATCAGTCTCAAATGTACCTTTAACTCAAGAAAATAAAGCCGTCGCCCGCACGCACTGATTTCTAGAGCCAACAGAAGAAAAATGAGATCACCAGCAAAGACAAGATTGGAGTCCCTGGAGCGACAACAACACGGACAGCTGACAGGACGTGAAGAGCTGCAGCTCCGAAGGCAGAAAGATGCAACAAGACAGCAGGAGAAATGAAAAGGAGGTGCAGAATTCATTATTCAAATATTAAGTTGAGGAGCACAAAGATATGAGAACAGGATGTTCCTGGGTTTGGCTGTACAGCTTCGGGGGGATGGAGGGGCGGGAGGGGGATGGGGGGGGGGCTGTTTCCTGAATCACAGGAACCTAAATAGCTTCTTCTTCTTCTTCTTCTTCTTCTTCTTCTTCTTCTTCTTCTTCTGAAAAGTTGTGGGCGCTGCGCTGCCCTGACAGCACGGGTTCACATCAGCCCTCCGGGGGCTTTTCCGACTCGCTTCCTCAGATGTCGTAATTAAAAGAAGCCCCCCCCCACCCTCCCCTCCCCCCCTCCCCCCGCCCGGACAAACAGCTGACTGGCTTTCGAGGCAGTCGGTGAATTAATTCAATACAAAACAAAAAAAAAAGCCCTTTCCGATGTCCTTCCCTCCGTCCCTCCGTCCCTGTCTTCCTGTCCTGGCCCTGGACTGTTTCCTGCCAACCTGTCGGTGTTCCTCCACCCCTGCTGCTCGCGCTCCGTCTCCCTGCTGATCTCAGGCCGGCTGCTGCTGCACACATGTATGGATTCATCCTGCTGCCTGTCGTCCTGCTGCCTGTCGTCCTGCCAAGAGCTGGTGTACTAGTATTATATATATATATGTGATGTTTAAGTAGATTTGGTTAGTATTTTTTAAGGGATTTAAATTTGTGGAGGGCTGCTCGAGGTTGACGAAAACCAGAACCAGATTTAAGGATGTTAATTAATTTCTTTAGCTTGTTTAATGTTTTAATGACTGTTTTTAATGTTTTAATCACTCGTTCTTAATTGTTTTTAAATTGTCCTTTTTCTTTTCTCTTATGTTTTGATGCTTTTAATGGTTTTATGGTGACGCCCTTTGAATTGCCTCGTTGTTGAAATGTGCTCTACAAATAAACTTGCCTTGCCTAAAAGAAAACTATTATAATTACAATTCAAAAACACAAACGAATAACAACCAGGTTGGTAAAACAGAGCGTGTAATGAAGCTGGAGAAGCTGCTGCCCCCCGAGTGTTATAACGGTAGGGAAAACCCTGCTGTTGTGATTTTCAAACTACAGAAACATCCCACTGCATCGACAGTAATTTCCTACAAACTGCAGTAAATCCCAACAGAAACTTCTCCTTCAAAACGCAGTTATTTTCAGCCCCGTGTTATAAAACCTAAATGTATGAGTAACGCTCGCCTGAGTGATTCAAACATTCGGAGACGTGGTGCCGGTTTGTTGACTCGCTGACATATTGCGCTTCGCTCACGAGGAGCCCGACGACCGAGAAGTTCAGGAGGCCCATACGGAGCCGGTAACCGTGGTTACGGAGGGATGCAACGCCGACTCAGTCTCTTTATGGAGGTCCATGATGATATTATACATTCAATGTTATTGGTTTATAAGATACTTTTGTCTTAAATTACAAGCTTTTTCTCCCCCCCGAGAGATCGTTTGTAAGTCGATTGACAATAAATCAACAATTTAGAGCTGATTTTGATTCATGATGAGTTTTTTTTTTTTTGTTGTGCTTTTCGTTTTATTTTCAAATGCGCTCGTCCCTGATCACAACACAGTGTAACAGTGTTGAACAGTCAGATTTAATAGTTTTATCGGGGTGAAATAACGTGTCGATACTGGAAACGTATTGTTAACGTGCCTGGCCATCCGTCGCCATGCCAACGCTGTGCTGTAACGCGCTGGCCTGTATGTCCGTCTCGCTGCTGCACGCCTGCCTGACTTTCCCCCTCGCAGGAACACACATGAGCTTTAAATGACACAGAAGCTCCCTGACAGCCAGCGAGTTAGTGCAGCAGACCCCCCCTCCTCCCCCCCTCCACCACCCCATAACACACACACACACACACACACACACACACACACACACACACACACACACACACACACTGTCCTCACTCCATCCATTCACTCCCTCCCTCTCTGGCAGTGCGTGGGCTGAAGCGTCTCTCTCAGAATAGCACTGCAGCATTGAAAAAAAAAAAAAACCAAGAGGATGACAATAAAAAAAATTTTTTTTAAAAATGTGTTCCTGTTGTTGTTGTTGTTGTGGTTGTTTTCCGGATCCCTTTATGTGTCCCGAGTCTTTTTCTGTAACATAACACAACCGGTGTCAGTCGATCCCGGCTGGCTGGCGTCTACATCGTGAATCCACCTCCCTCTTCCTCATTCAACAGCTTCCTCTTCCTCCTCCTCCTCCTCCTCCTCTTCCTCCTCCTCTTCCTCCTCCTCTCCTTTGTCTCCCATCTGTTCTCTCTGACCCTCCTTCCTCATCTATGTTCACCTTCACCACCACCTCCTCCTCCTCCTCCTCCTCCTCCTCCTCCGCCCCCCCCTTCTCTTGAAGTATGCTCGGAGAAGTGCCAGTGCAGAAGGGCAGCAGCAGCAGCAGCAGGGTTTTGTATTGTAATATGAGCTCGGGGCGACGCTGTTAGAGTCGTCACCGCGGTGACCTCTGTCCATAAAGGTCACCGCGCTGCCCTTGGTCCTGACACGGGGATGCTGCGGCGGCGGTGGAATAAAACCGGTTTGTAAATAAAATCCATTAATGTACCCCAGTTTTTACACGATAACGTTGCGTACGGAGGACTATAAGTTCGGTAACTCTCATCCGAACGACGCTAAATAATGTCATCGTGATCTATTTCAGACCAAGCGGAGAAACCTGGTGCTCGTTGGGCTGAAACGTCACTAGAACATTTCACAACAGATATTATTCAGCGATTTTATTTCATTTTACTTACAAACTCTTCCCATTTAACACTTTAAAGCCAGGCGAATTTTGAATGGTATTTTTTTTGCTGGAAATAAGCATCCCTAACCTGAAGTGCAGCAAGAATGAGGTGTAAGAAATATAAGGAAAAACAACTTGTGAATTAAGGTGACAAAAATCTTCTTTTTTTTTTATCTCACCACGGAAACTGTTTGTGAAGAGAATGAGTGTTTTTTTTTGTTTTTGTTTTTGTTTTTTTAACAACTAAATCACAGCAAACAGCGTCGACTTCGTCTGTCGGCTACAACACAACAAAGTCGAAAATAACAACACGAAACAGACAAAAACAAAAGACGTTTAACGACAAACAAAATCACTGCAATGTCATTTTCTTGCTGTAAAGCACTTTGAGCTGCATTTCTGGTATGAAAGGTGCCATACAAATAAAGGTTATTACTATAATAAAAATCTAAGAAAAATGACCAAATAAGGAAGTCAGAATAATCACGCAGACAAAAATCAACCAAACATTTAAATGTCACTCAAAAAAAACCCAAATCTCGTCCCCGTTACTGCCCCAGACGACAGTGAATATTTTCAGAAACACTTAAATAATTTATCAGATTTATATATTCCCATCATCGGACATGTGGTCTAAGTGAATTTAACTCCTTCTCCGCGGTTCTGCAGGAGACCACGGTTGCTTTTCACCGGCGCGCCGGTCCATCTGTCCTACTTTCTCTCCCTGCGTAACATCCTGCCCCAATTCTGGAGGACAGACGCCGCTAAAGTGCCGTTTCCAAACATCAGGGGAACGACTCGCAGGACGAGGCGGTAGGTAAAGTTAAAAAAAAGAAAAAAAAAACTGACTTCGGCCCCGAAGCGCTCGGTTTTACAGACTCTCCAACGGTGTGTGTGAACGTAATGTTTGTGTCGCAAAAAGAAAAATAATACATTTCTTGCACTTTCCTAAATTGTACTAAACAAGTTTGTGTTTTGTATCGAGACATCGAGAGAAAAACGCCTTTCCGACCGGCACATCGGGAGTGTTTTAAAAAGTCACGTAGCTCCTCGGTAGCCTTCATGATAAAACGTAGCTTATGCTTGTTTATTATGGTAATAGACCTGGTGACATCATGATGACTCCGCCTACTTATCATGACGTCACCAGGTTTATTATGGTAATAGACCTGGTGACATCATGATGACTCCGCCTACTTATCATGACGTCACCAGGTTTATTATGGTAATAGACCTGGTGACGTCATGATGACTCCGCCTACTTATCATGACATCACCAGGTTTATTATGGTAATAGACCTGGTGACGTCATGATGACTCCGCCTACTTATCATGACGTCACCAGGTTTATTATGGTAATAGACCTGGTGACGTCATGATGACTCCGCCTACTTATCATGACGTCACCAGGTTTATTATGGTAATAGACCTGGTGACATCATGATAACTCCGCCTACTTTGCTCAGTCGAACTTGATGCCAAACTACCGATATCATGTGAGGTGTTCAGGGAACGTGGGAAACGATATAGGTTACAGTCTCCTCCATCTAAACTGCACTGAACTAAAACTGTATAAAAAAATTTAAAAAGTATCGTTCAGGAAGCGTCGAGGTTTAAGGTATTCGTAACCGTATGAAAGATGGTCCAGTCATGTCTTAAAGGGCCACTGCAGCAATATAGGACTGCATTGTTTTAAAGTTAGAGTCCCCTGCAAGAGACAATTAATAATAACGTCTTTAAAAAGATCGTAAAAAATCTCCGCAAATTTCTACTCCAATCCAACTGGAATAAACAAACTCTGGGAACAACCTTCAAACTGGTGCAAAAGGGTTCAACTCGGATGTAAATGAGCTTTTTAAATGCTCTCGTAGTAACTGTGAAGCGGAAAGCGACAGCCGGGAGACGTCTCACGGATCTATTTGATCCGCTCCGACCTGCGAAACCAATTTGAATATATCTCTCATGAAGAGATTACCAACTGTGTAATTAGTCAATCTGATCGAGGTGATAATTATTCCCCTCTCCACGGGAGTTTTTTTTTTTTTTTTTTTCTTCTTTCTTTTTCTTTGTGGCAGCTTCAGAAGGCGTAAATGAAACATAATGTTTTGCTGTCATGTATGTGCAGCAGTGGGACGTTTGCCACCGAGTCCCATCTGTTGAAGGTGGCGGATCAGACTGGGAAAAAAAAAAAAATAATAAATAAATAATAATAAAAAAAAATGGCCTCGCAGTGCTGCACCTCCCTCACAGCCAAGTGGAAGGTGTCGGTCCAGCGAGGGAGGGACTTTGTTCTCCGAGATGACAAACCTCTCGGGGTGGTGGGGGGGGGACTTATTGGTTGTGGCTGAATTTATGGTTTAATAATTAACGTTCACGATCAGATATTCATAATCACACGTAAATCCTCGTGAAAATAACAAGCTGCAACTGGAAAATGTTTTTCCTTTAAAAAACAACAACAACTTATTTTTGGACCTATTGATGAACTAATGGAGTAAAAACCCTCGTCGCTGTACGGGCTCATTTTAAATAGCAGCAGGGATTTTTGTTGTTATGTGAGCAAGTTTAAATAGATAAAAAAAAAAAAAAAAACCTGATCAATATGTTATTTAAGTCATGCTTTGAATGAAATATGTTGGGTTTTTTTTAACATTGAACACTATTTTCACAATATTTTGTCACGCTGCCATCCTCCGCAACCTCAAAGCCACCGGTTGTTGTTGTTGTTGTTGTCGTCAGTTTAATTGAATATGGATTCAGTCTATTTTTTTTTTTTCCATTAAAAGAAAAATGTATGATATAAAAAATGTCATCCAGCGGGAGATGAATAATGTCAGGTACACGCCGGATGTGATTTATTGTCCAGCCCGACCATCTAATCCGGATCTATTACAGGACAGAATAAAACAAGGTCCACCAGAGCAGCTGGTTTTTCATTCAGCGGTCATGTCATTTAAAAACGTAACAGGAGAAGAAGAGTCACTGAAAGCAAACACGCGTAACGTTTGACGAGAAGGAGGACACAGCGCCCCCTGTGGCTCCAGACTGTAATTACAGGATTCTCATGCATTCAAATTCTGCTTCATGACTTGAGGGGATCAACCCAAAAGAGTGACCGCTTTCAGGACCTGGTCGACCCGGGGGTTACCTCGGTAACCAACGTTCATTCCTACTTCTTCGTAAGGAAGAAGTAAAACTAAAAAAGATGGCCGGACCTGGAAAAACCAGCGCAGGCAAAAGTCGGGGTGAAAAGACGAGGACCTGCTGTAATATGGACACTGTTATCCATATTATCAATAAATGATAATAAACTTTATTTGTGTAGCACCTTTCATAAGAGAAATGCAGCTCAAAGTGCTTCACAGCAAGATAATTACATGCAGTGTTTCACATAAAAACAGAAATAAAGGAACATTTAAAAAATATAGAAAAGAAATGAGACGCAAGAGAAACAGATGAAATGCATAAAACACAAATAGTAAAATATAAAATTAGCAATATCCATTTTAAAGGAGCGGTAGTGAGCAGGAGAGCTTCAGGAGTAACCAGTTAAAAGCTTAAATGTACAGATTTTTATCTTTCTTTTAAAAGTATTAACTGAGCTGATATCTAACAGGTAGTTTTGTCCTTTTCGGCTGTTTGCTGCTGAACCTCCAAATAAATCAGCAGCAGATGATCTCAAGTGTTCCTGAAGGCTCGTAGTTATACAAATGTATAAATGTAAAACTCAAATGGTCTTCAAGCGGTTATAAAAAAAAAAAAAAATATATATATATATATATATATATATATATATATATATATATATATATATGACAGAACCGCTAGTTAGGTCGCTGAATAACAGGCTACTTTCCATCCATCCATCCATTATTATACCCACGTTTATATTGAACGGGGTCACAGAGGTCACAGAGGGCCAATTTAAAAATCACCAAATCCACCGAACACGTGTGTCTTTGGACTCTAATGAAGAACCAGGAGGGAAAAAACAAAAACAAAAAACAACCTCGCTGAGGCAGTCGGTGGAGTCCACCGGGCCGACCCGTGCACACGAGATCGTCACTCAAAAATAAACTCCACGCAGGCTAGCGAGTCCGCTCCAGTATCACGGTCTACGGTCCCAGCTGGTACCGGGACAGCCAGCCACATGTCCTGAATGGGTCAGGTCACTTTAAAAAAGGAAAATATCTGTCAGAGTAATTTCGTGAAGGTTTTGGCTTTAAACATCCTTTAAAAAAACAGCTTTTTTTTTTTTTTTAATTCCCGAAGGTTGTTTTTGTTGTTTTGTTTGTTTATGTGAGAAACACCATCATCTATTTGTACCCACGTCTCCGGTGATGACGTGGACACCTGAGACTCTACTCCGCTGAAATAAAAGAGAGCCGGCGGTGGAATCCCACCAACGTCCGGCCAGGTTGCGTTCAAGGCAATGAAAAAAAAAACAAAAAAAAAGTCCCGGTTTCCGTGGAAGAAGTGACCGATCAGATTAATCACCGCTGACTCATGAAACAAACCACGACGGACGGTCGGAGCTGCAGACGATTCCACCTCCTCCGAACCGCGCCGGGAACGAGCTACCGGGCCAAAACATCCAAGAGCGAGCTGAAGTCCCTTCGTCGTTAATAGAAACAATCCATCACTAAAAAAACCAGATAAATACCCACCGAAACACAGGAACACCCTCGGTTATATCATCCCTCTGTGATGTGCCAGCGCTCGCTGGTTTTTATCATCAAGTTCCTACTTCTCTCACCTGCTTCCACTTCAATCAGTGATTCCCCTGCTTTTTGTCTTTTTTTTGTTTTTGTTTTTTCCCAGAATGCCTTTCAACAGCCCCCAGAGAGTGGGCGGGAAACTTGTTGATTTCACTTAAAAAAAAAAAATAAATAAAATAAATGAAAAGGTAGGCGTGTTTATAGGCACGGAAAAAACAGCTTGAAAAAGTGGGATCGCTCAATGCAAGCTTGAAGGGTTGCACACACACACACACACACACACACACACACACACACACACACACACACACACACACACACACACACACACACACACACACACACACGTCTACAATCGCAGCGCTGCCCCCTTCGACTTGAACGCATCGCGTCCCGTGGCTGCACTGCGGTCGGCCGTGGGCGGACGGAGAGCTCTGGCTTCCTCCTCCCGGTGGGTTTATTTATTTTATTTTTTATTTATTTCCATGTTAAATGTTTTAACGCACTTCGATCAGAAGGAGCGAACACACGTTTAAAGTTGAGGGTTTATTACCGTCAAACAGCCGCTACATATTAGTTTTAATTGAATTCGACCCGCTAAAAGATCGACCCGCGAAACAAACCAGACAAAAATCAATGAATTCATTTAATCGGGCCGTGAAGTGGTTCCAGCTTCTCCAGCAGCAGATGTCTTTTCTCTCTTTATGGCTTTGAAGCTTTCGCCTTAATTTTTTCACAAAATACCAAATTTTATGAATTTTATTCAATTTAACCACCATTTTTCAGATTTATTATTTTTTTTTTTTTTTACATTTATATCGTTGCAAATGGAGAATCTTTGAGAGTTTTGGACTGTAATTTCATGACATCACGGCCGTCTTTAAGATTTTTTTTGGTTTATTATTATTATTATTATCAACTGCAGCTTTAAACTGTCAATTGAATGTAGTTGAGTTTTAAGATGGTGGACAAACCAAACGAGCCACTTTGTCCTCTAACAATTAAACCGTTTTCACCATTTTAGACAAATTTTTTTGTCTGTTTTCTGTCCATGTTGTTAAATTGATTGATTGATTGATTGATTGATTGATTGATTGATTGATTAAATCAGAGAACTCTCATTTATTCTAACATTCAATTACCATTTCTGTCATTTATCAAACCAAAGAAATGACAAATGTTCTCCGGCTCCAGCTTCTCAGATGTGACTACATGTAATACATTCGAGTTTGGACTTTAAATAAAAAATAAAAAGTAACCCGACTTCACTTTGAACTTTGTGAAATCATATTTTTGTAATATTTTTCCAGCGACTTTCTGACACTCAGAGTTTGCTGATATTTTCTTTTTTACACGATTTACATGTTCAGGTTTGATTTTCACTTTCAGGTGAAAGTATCACAGGAGCGTAAAATTATGGGGGGGGGGGTTGGTGGGGGGGGGGCACTCGGATGTACACCTCACTTTTAGTACCACGGTGAGGCAGGTGTAGGTGTTTCAAAAACACATCCTCGAACCACACAGGGGCCCTGCAACTGTATGCAAGGTGATATCATCCACAAACACGCACCTACACACACACCTACACACATGCATGGCCAAAACACACACACACACACACACACACACACACACACACACACACAGCCTCTAGCACTGCTGCCTCATGGGCTCACAGGTTGCTGGCTAGCCTTACCTAACTTACTGTGTGTGTGTGTGTGTGTGTGTGTGTGTGTGTGTGTGTGTGTGTGTGTGTGTGTGTGTGTGTGTGTGTGTTTGCAGCGTTCCTGCATTAGCATGATGCATTCATGAGGCAATTATGCTCACGTTGGAGGCAGTCATGTGTGTGTGCATGAGAGACTGATCACACACACACATGCAGACCACAAAAAAAACCACACCAATCACCCCCCCTACCCTCCTCCTCCTCCTCCACCCCTCCTCCACCCCCCCCCCCCCTCCTCCTCCCTCCACCCCCCTCAAGCGGCTAGGTGACTCCATGTATGGGTGATGCTGCTGTGCATCACAGAGACACAAAATGGGAGTGTTTTGTTGCATTATGCCGAGGCGTTACGGTGTTGTATGTAGCAAGCAGACGAGAGAGCATCAAAATAAATTTTAAATAAATAAATTAAAATAAAACCCACAAGTGTTCGCCTGTCTACGACACCGCAGCAACACAAAACAGACTAAATGAAGGCAGCAAAAACACAGTTTTTTCCTTTAAGCAGGAGCTCCAGAGAGGATGCTGATCCTTATAGATGCGGCATCGTCACCACCCCCCCCCCCTTTTTTTTTTTGGGTGGTGGTGGTGGTTGGTGGTGTGGGGGGGGGGGGGGGGGGGGGGTAAGAGACAGAGGAGAAATCATGCCCCGTTTAAATTGAATTAAAATATATATATATATAAATGCAGTGGAGATAACAGTCGCCCCCCACCCCCCACCCCCCCCACCCCGCACACACACACTCCCCCTCCCCTCAATAGGCTCACCATTAAAGCGCAGTGGCACACATGCGCCTTAAAACCAGGGAAATGTGGCATCACTGACGCTGTAAGTTCATTTTAACCGTCAGAGAAAAACAATAATAATAATAAATAATAATAAAAAAGCCTGTAAGGTTGAGTGAAGATGTTTATCATGTAAACACTCACTGAACCCGTTTCCCTCCTCAACAAATGTGACGAGCTTTGAAGTTACGCAGGGTTGGAAAAAAAAAAAAAAAAAAAAAAAAAAAACACCACCAAAATGCTACTTCATAATTTTAAACACGCGCTGTTCATAAAGAGGATTATTATTTATTTGTTTTTAATAATTGTTATTTACCTGCTTTCTTCTTCGTGGTCTTCGCGGAGGTCCGATTGTGATTCCTGGACTGTGAAGGCAAATGTGTCACCTACATTTTTCATTGTAATTCCCCAGGTCTGGTGAAAGGAAAGCTGATGAGCCGCAGCGAAGCCTCGCGAGCTTGTTCTCCTCCAGTACAAAAAAAAATAAACAAACAAACAAACAAACAACAACAACGGCGTATAAAATCAGCGCGAGGACGAGTTTACAAAATGTTTGATCTCGCCGCGTTGCCGCGCTCTGGTCGGTGTGGCGGCTGCGGTGAACGTCTCGAGCGCTGTGACCCCCCCTCGCGCGTGCTGCTTCCTTCCTCTCTTCACTGGAAGCTGCGCTCCGCGGGTCGCGTGCGCTCATTGGACAGTGATGGCCCTCTGTCACGTCGACGCGCTGCTAAGTTACGGAGGGGGGGAAGGGAGGAGGGGGGGGGGGACGATCGGCCAATCATGAGGCGGACGGCTCCGGGTGATCGCGTCTGATTGGCTGAGGAGCGTTCGAAAACCGTCGGTAAATTCCCAGCACGCGCGCCACCTGTGACCGCTTATATTATAACGCGCTGACCGTTAACGTGGTCACGTTATCAATGCGCTTACCGGAGGGGAAAAAAAAACAACAACAACAACAAAAAAAAACGGTTAGTCGTCCTCGTCGGCTACGGAAACATGACGTCACTTCATAGCCTTTAACATGTATATTTTATATGCGACCGAACTAGCGGTTCTGGAGCGACAGTTCTGATCAACCAATCAGACAGCTCCGATAAGAACATCTGATTGGCTGAGTCATGTTTGAAACCGCAAACTTGATATATAAATATTAATACGATTGATTAACATCAGCAACATGAAATCAGGTCATATATATTCTATATCTGACTAAATGTATAGTCTATATATAGATATTATTGATCTGCGTTTAATGCTAATGCGTCTCATGAGCATTTTTCAATTAAAATTTTTCATTCAGCTTTTTTTTTTAAGTTAAAAAGTTAAATTTTTCAATGCTTCGAGCACCACGTACGAACTTATATCCGCATTTATTGAACAGAGCTGAAGGCAGCTAAAACTGGGGCATAATAAAACCACAGCTGAACAGGTGACTGAGCAAGAGGCCGGTGAGAAAATAAATATTGTTTTAATAATGTGGGTGAAGTGAGCCTTTAAAAAGAAAATAAATATTGTTTTAATAATGTGGGTGAAGTGAGCCTTTAAAAAGAAAATAAATATTGTTTTAATAATGTGGGTGAAGTGAGCCTTTAAAAAGAAAATAAATATTGTTTTAATAATGTGGGTGAAGTGAGCCTTTAAAAAGAAATTAAATAAGAAGTTCTCATCACACAATCATCTCCTGGTAAGTGACTTCACCGGATTAATCCCAGACTAATAAAAGTGTGTGAATTCGCCTCTGTGAATAAATAGCAGCTTGATATGAGTTTAGGTGGTCCTCCTCCTCCTCCTCCTCCTCCTCCCCCACTAACCCCCCCTCCACCTCCTTCCCCCTTTGCCAGGAGCTGCTCAATGGCTGCTTGATGAATGGGAGGGGAAGCGGGAGGATGGAGGATGCAGAAGCGATAATGCGGTGTCATCAGTTACCTTGACAACCGCAGCCTCTAACATCTAAATGCGTTAATTATGATTTGTTTTTTTAGCCAGAAAATTAGCAGACCCCCCCCCCAACCTCCTCCCCCCCCCTCCCCACCCCCCACCCCCCTCGTTCTTGGCCCCGGCCCCTCTTCTTTCTTTTTGCCTCCATCACTCACTGCTGGCTTCAACAACAAGAGAGAAAAATATAAAATGTAAATCTCTCCGTCGCTGTGCGTCGAGCTCCGGTTTATATTCCTGATGCTCTGAACCGCGGCGGCGATGTTAGCTACGATTTACTTTAATTAAAAGAGGAAAAGAATAAAGTTATTTTAGACCTTTTTGTCCAAAGTGATCAGAAATCAGTGTTTTTAACGTCACTTCGTCCTCTACATCACGCTCACGCACGTGGATATCGGGTCACCGTGGATACGCGTCGGCCCGGAGACGTTCCCACAAGGTTTAATTAATGAATTATGTTTTCTGAGAATTTAACATGTAATTAAATATTTTTTGATGCGTTTTGCCAGCGAGTCCGTCTGTGGGCTCGTCCTCTTCGGCGAACACGAAATGGGACCGAGCGTTTTATTTATTCATGTTTATGCAGATGAATACTTTATTTTAAAGGCGTTGTAGGTCTCAGAGTTTTTCTTTTGGCTGAATAAGTGCAACCATGAGTGGTTTCACAGTTGTTCCACCGTTTTCATTTCAAATATGTTTCTTTTAAAAAAAAAGATTTTGATTATTGAAAGTACATTTACTCGAGTAACTCTTCCTAAGTACAACTGAGCAGTGCTTTATTGGAGTATTTCCATTTTCTGTGGGAAATATTGCAGTTTTTGTGCATTTCTTTCACGTGCAATATATTGACATGTTAATGAAACAATAAAGTACAGATGATCAATAAAACACTTTCATTTGGACCATTTTACATGATGAGTACTTTTACTTTTTGATACATGCTGCTGATAATACTGATGTACTTTTACTTTGGTAAAACTTTGAATGCAGGACTTTGGTTGGTCAGAATATACTTCTGAAGTTTGTCCTGCATCAGTCCAGCGTGTAACTTCTACTTGTAATTAAATGTGTTTTTCATTGTGCTATGTTGTTTCTTTTAATTTCGTAAAAAAAACTAATGACATACAAGGCCGGAGCCATCTTAGGATATAAAGCAAAGAACCTGGATTTAAAGATATAAGTTGATATAGATGGTAATTATGATTATTATAGACTTATAGAAATCATAATTTCCACAGAAAGAATTAAGTGAGAAAGTTGCAAAACGTTCCAGTTGGTTGTTAACTTGCTCAGAAAAGATCATTTTTGTGTTTTTAACCTGAATATTTTGTGATTTTCTGTCATTGAAACTTAGACAATAACATTAAATATCATCACCACTTTCAGAAAGCTGTAACCGATATCAGCCTGAAAAACAGGCGACCGTTTAAATCCCCGGATCACATCTCGTCCCTCCAATCTGTTTTTGTTTTTTTTTGGTTGTTGTTGTTAATCTCGTCTCCAACTGCCTTCAACTTATCGGCCATCTTCACGCAGATGAATATTTTATTTCCAAGTCTGTAGGTTTCAGCGGAGAGCGAGCGAGAAAGCGGCGCTGACCTGAGTTCAGCAGAAAGCGGCGTGTGGAGGAACCGCAGATGGAGGAGCTCCGTGTTGGTCTCTGCAGGAATAGCCAGAGGAGTTGGCACACATCGAGCCAGCTGTTCCCTCAACAAAGACGACTCCCATAAATCCTCTGATACATATTTCCACCGTGTTGTACGTTCATATCACAAAAACACAAAGACAGATCAGGGGTAGATGGACGTATTATTATTCATGTTTATAACAAGAGCCGAATGTATCGATAGATCAATAACCTTCAATAAACCTGCAATCAATCAATCAATCAATCAATCAAAAACTGCAGGAGATCAATCTGAGCAGCACACTGAATTAAATAGGTGGGCGGGGCTTTGTTCTGCGTGCATGCGTGTGTGTGTGTGTGTGTGTGTGTGTGTGTGTGTGTGTGTGTGTGTGTGTGTGTTTTAAGTGCTCATAAGGAGGTTTTGATTTCAGTCATTCGCCGTCAATTGTTGTCATTCATTATTTATAGCATTCATGAATAATTAATGACGAGATATTCACCGTTCAGGTTCTTTATAGAAGAGAAGCTGTCACCAAAACACAAAGAATTCTTCTGATGTTAAAACGTTTGATCAGGCGGTTGGTTGGTTGCTCGTGATGTTAAGTGTTGAACACACTTAAACACAATATTTAAATACAGTATATTTGAGTTATTTATCCGAGTTGATTATCCAGGTCTGAAAAATGGTTCTGATCCAGAAGTGTCTTCAGCTGCAATACCAGCGAGTGCCACTAGAGGTCGTCTCCAAAAAGCCTCCGGCTCCATAGACTCCCATTCAACTTCTCTCATCAAATCCAAAGTGAATAAAATGTGTCCATCAGTTATCTCGGTGTTGTTAGCTAAAGTCACTCCTTCTTATTAGTTTTCTGGAGGTCCATCTGAAAATAATCCCTCGTTCATTAGATATTAGGCCTCAAAAAGCGGTATGTTTTTGGTGAGGCGTGTCTGTTTGATTGACAGGCCTGTGGTGCAGTCAGGTGTCCGCTATCGGTGGGAGTTTCCAGACGTGTCATCACACTAATTTCCAATGATAACATAATAAAGACAGAAGTAAAGAACCTGTATGCTGAGACAGGTTCACTAATCATTTTCTTTATGTTACAGTGCTGAAGGGAGTTTTAACTAAACTTTTAGCAGAAAAGTATCGTTATTTTTTGGTTTCTTTGCTCTGAGGCAGTTTATAACTTATGCTAGAAAAAAAATGCGATATAACCGAAGTTTTGTTTCGCTGTATAAACCCTGTAAGCAAATAGTAAAAAAAATAGACCTAAAAGTGATTTGAAGTTTAAAATGTAAAATGAGGTTTTATGAGTTGAATGTGAACATCTTATTAAAAAACATAGTTATTAAATCCAAAAGAGGTGATGATTTATTTTACTGGAGGAAACGTGTTGTGATCAAACACAGATCTTGGCTTCATTTCTGTGTTTTTAGTTTTGTTTTAGCCAAGCGGAGGAAGGAGGAAGTCGAACCTCCCACCAGGCGACGGCCCGTTATCGAGCAGGTGATCGGTAACGAGGAGTATCTTCACAGGAAACCGGAAACAAGCGCTTCGATCAGCAGAGAACCGAGAACACGTTCCTCTGGACGAAAACGTAAGAAAACACAGCGATGTTCTTTCAAGAGCAAAAATCAGAGCGTGTGGAGGAGGTTGATGTGGCTGAGCAGATATGATTCAGAGAGGTGGTGGTGGTGGGTGGGGGGGGTACTTCTGGAAGAAATGAACCTTTAATGATTCCCTCGGGAGGCGAGGAGGGAATCCGCCGCCGCTCTGATTAGACGAGGAAGGTCAAAGCTCTCGGCCGACAGCGAACACCTCATTTGTTTTCTCCGGCCTTTCTGAAAATTGAATGGGAGTCTGTGGAGGCTCTTCGGAGCCGACCTCTAGTGGCACTCGGTGGTATTGCAGCTTAAGACACATTCATTCTTAGTTTCAGGTGGATAAGAGCATAAATACTAAATTAAATTTCTATCAATAGAACCTCATAAACGCTTCACACCGAGCGTTTAAGCCACTTAAAGCCGTCTGAAGAATACGAGTTCGAAAATGAGGAAGAAAAATAAAAGGACGGTGTGGAGTTAACAGCATCCGGGTTGCATTGTGGGTAATGTAGACGCCAGGTTTTAACAAACACGAAGGATGTCTGGCATTAATAAGAGTCAACGGTAGAACAACAGACCACCACCAGTTTGTCTGGGTTTTTTGGCTTTTTTCACAGCAGATATCAGACGTACGGTAGTAGCAGGAAAAAAAAAAGGCGTAGGTGTTACTATCAACAATGGTGGCTTTATTCTGTCGGTCCACTCTCGGGGGAGCAACTACGTGGAAGTCAGCCATCGCTCGTTTTACTATTTTACACTTTTTCTCCTTCTGGTTGACGAGTTGAAGAAAAAAAAGGTCCGTTAGATAAACAGTAGAGTTCCTCGGTGCTGTTCTTCGTTTAGAACCGGAGACTTGAAAGGTACATTCGGTGTCGGGGTTGATATTCACCTTTAAAAGCTAGTAGCGGTCCGACGGTGTAACGTCTGGTTCACGGGGAAGAAAGAAACGCTCTGGATTGTTTGTCTTTAAACCGACCGCAAGACGTCCAATGCAGCGAACGGTGTTTGCAAAATAGTGTCGAGGGAACTTGTTAGCCTGGAGTCGCCAGACCTAAATTCATTGCGTGAGTAATATTTGGGTCTGGTTGAAAAAACTATTTCAGTCATGTTTGAAAAACAATGATTTCCTTCTGTCCTTTAAAACATAAGAATGAAATCCAAGCAGCCTCCAGATGAGTCACACCTTCAAGAACGCTCCTCAATGTTCTTCACTTCATCCCGTTTCGTCAGACCAGGTTTCACTTTTTTATTTCAGAAAGGAGTTCAGTGCCTTTCATGTTTGACAAATTTCACAATTTCAAGGCCTCGTGCTCCGTCACGGAGTATCTGATGCTATTTTCTGCTCCTGCAGCTGCTCAGGACAAAGAAAGTCTTTTCTGGACCTTCGTTTCGGTGTCAGAAGACTGTTGATTGTAGGACAGCTTGTTGCTTTCTTTCTTTCTTCTGCTTTCCTGCTCTGATGTGATGAGTCATCGTTTAGTTTCCCCTGCAGGCTGTTTTCCACGTCGCTGTCCAATCCGGAGGCCGGAATAACGCAACCTCACCCTCATCCTCAACCTCACCCTCAACCTCATCCTCATCCTCACCCTCATCCTCAACCTCAACCTCATCCTCATCCTCAACCTCAACCTCATCCTCATCCTCACCCTCAACCTCATCCTCATCCTCACCCTCAACCTCAACCTCATCCTCATCCCCATCCTCACCCTCAACCTCATCCTCACCCTCACCCTCATCCTCACCCTCACCCTCAACCTCATCCTCACCCTCATCCCCATCCTCATCCTCATCCTCAACCTCATCCTCATCCTCTTCCTCTTCCTCATCCTCATCCCCATCCTCACCCTCAACCTCATCCTCACCCTCACCCTCATCCTCAACCTCACCCTCAACCTCATCCTCATCCTCAACCTCATCCTCATCCTCATCCTCAACCTCATCCTCATCCTCACCCTCATCCTCACCCTCATCCTCAACCTCAACCTCAACCTCACCCTCAACCTCATCCTCACCCTCATCCCCATCCTCATCCTCATCCTCAACCTCATCCTCATCCTCAACCTCAACCTCATCCTCATCCTCACCCTCAACCTCATCCTCATCCTCACCCTCAACCTCAACCTCATCCTCATCCCC
>NW_027185394.1:2794982-2879982 GCF_022577435.1 Embiotoca jacksoni
AGGACAAAGTCCAGGCCCGGGACTTCAGGATGTGCCAACGCCTCCCCTCCCCCCCTCCCCTCTCAACCCCCGTCTGAAAAAATGTAAAAATAAACAACACAACTGCAGGCACTGACCCGGGTTAAGTCATGTTATGATGTGGTGTACAGGCGGCCAGTCATCCAAGACAGAGCGAGAGAGAGAGTCTCTGCAGCCGTCACATTTTGCGAAAAGCAAAACACGAGCATATGGCGGCACATCTCCATATGCCGCGCTGCAGTTTACGCGGGGTGAAAGCGTAAACAAACATCACTCCGGTACACCAAAGCATGCGGGAGTGTAAATAAGTGGGGCAGTTGCAGCCCCAGAGGTCTTTCCGGGTCTGAAGAGCGAAAGCAATGCAGTGTCTTAAGCTGCAATACCACCGGGTGCCACTAGTGGTCGTCTCAAAAAAGCCTCCATAGACTCCCATTCAACTTCCCATCAAATACAAAGTCAATACATTTTTATTCCATCAATTCCATCAGTAATTACGTATCAGGCCTCAAAAAGGCGTATGTTTGGGGGCGTGTCTGGTTTGATTGACAGACCTGTTGTAATAATAAGATAAATAAGTCATGAAAATAATTAATAATAAGCAGCTCTCACACATAAATCCGTGATCAAGTCTTTTTTTTTTTTGCATTTGTTGTACATATTTTTACACCTTTCATGTACTCTTTTATTTTCTAACATATCCTTCGTTTAAATCTGTGAAATTAGAAATTCTACACTTTGTGGTTTTAAGCAAAATGATGTAAAACTCCATCTGAACAATAAAAAGCAAAAGTATTCATAAGTGAAATGTTCTGTTGCACAGAATGAAAAAAAAAAAACCCTCCTGCAAACTGTATATAAGTGTGAATAAAAAAAAGTAGGTGTACTTTGTGCCTCTGCTGACGGGTCACCAACGGGCCAATGAGCAACAGCGATTAAAAGGATTTTCACCATCGACCTTGAAAAACAAAGTCGTCCGCTGCTAATGGGCGTCCTGCAGACATTTTCTCCACTAAAGCTTCATAAAAGCTTTATTGTTCCATATACGGCGCCACATAATGCAGTCACATTAATAACACGGATAGGACAAGGCCGCCCCCACCATCACCATCACCACCACCCCCCCCCCCCCCTCTAAACGCCGAGAGGAAGCAGTGACGGGCTCCGTTCAGAAATCCTTCAACGTTTGAACTCTTCATATTTATGAATTTAAGAAGTTTCCACGTTCCACAAAAAATTCAAGTGAAGATTAATTTCTGCGAAGCAAAAAAAACAAAAAACATTTTCTGGAGCTTTATTCCTCTTTTCTTTTAGTATTATTAATGAGCCATTAATATTGATAATAACACTGTTGTCATCAATATTAATCACCCAGAATATATTTAGCCTGATATTTAAACCATCCGTGGTTTTGACTGTCGACTGCATATGAAAAGTTTTTGTAGAAAAATGGTTCTGATCCAGAAGTGTCTTCAGCTGCAATACCACTGAAAGCCACTAGAGGTCGGCTCCAAAAAGCCTCCGGCTCCATAGACTCCCATTCAACTTCTCTCATCAAATCCAAAGTGAATAAAATGTGTCCATCAGTTATCTCGGTGTTGTTAGCTAAAGTCACTCCTTCTTATTAGTTTTCTGGAGGTCCATCTGAAAATAATCCCTCATTCATTAGAAAAGAAGATTCAAGAAGACCTGTTTTTGGGGGCGTGTCTGTTTGATTGACAGGCCTGTGGTGCATTCAGGTCACAGCTATCGGTGGGCGGGACGTAGTATCGTCATGGTTTCCAATCAGATCCAACGACTGGCTCCTCCCCCCAGGCTCGTCCAAATACGGTCACTTCCTGCTCCAAACCTGAACATCGGTTAAATAATCCCGGTCGTTGGACGAAAGAAGAATTAAGAGTCTTTAATCGGCGAACTTCACGTCGTGTTTCCGCCTCGTTAATCACAACACGGAAAAACGCAGATTTCTGAAAAGTAACTCTTTTATTAATATTTTACAATCCTTTATTCATGGTTATGTCATTATTTACTTTTTCAGCTCCACTTTGCAAGTGTCATTATTCCATGCTGTCTGACGACAACAACAACAAACAAAAGAAAGAAAACAAAAAAAAACAAAAAGGAGAGGTTTGAAGAATGAGTCTATACAACACTTTTGTCGAAGGGGGGCAGAGAGAGATTCACATTTGGGCTCTCGGTTCGACCTCTCATCCCTTCACGCTTATCAAAAAAAACGTAGTAAACAAAGAAAAAGGTTAAAAGCAGGACTGTCAGTCGAGTGAAGACGTGTCGAGTTTGTGTGTCTGTCTGTTTGGCTATAAAAACACAAAAAACAAAAAGAACCGGGGTCCTCGTTCTCCTTCGGCTCTTTAAAATCACTTCGCCGTCACACAATCTACCGACAAATACAAAACAGGAAGATGATCTCGTCTTCGGTTCGGCTCCAAACATTGGAGGATATTTGTATTTGTGTACAAAAAAAAAAGAATAAGTGTGAAATGAAAACGGCCGCTGAGGGAGGAGGAGGAGGGAGGAGGAGGGTGGTGGTGGGGGGGGGGGGGGGGTATTAAAACCGTTGTGAATGTGTTTGGTGACAAAACGATTACAAGGTCGTCGTTGTTGTTGTTGTTGTTGTTGTGTGACGGGAAGCTGCTGGCGGATAGATTTCCTCATAAAATGGTTTATCAAATACTTCCTGAGAAATAAAGGAAATATCTACCTGGCATGAGGAGGAGGAGGAGGAGGAGGAGGGAGGGTAGGGAGGGATGAAGAGGAGGAGGAGGAGGAGGGGGTCTGGATGATACCAAGAAAAGAAATAATAAAAACAAAATAGTAACAAAAGACGACAAAATGAGCTGCTGGGTGTTGGAGGTGGAAAAAACATGACACGGGCAGTGAGAGAGTGTGTGTGTGTGTGTGTGTGTGTGTGTGTGTGTGTGTGTGTGTGTGTGTGTGTGTGTGTGTGTGTGTGTCTGTCTGTGTGTGTGTGTGTGTGTGTGTGTGTGTGTGTGTGTGTGTGTGTGTGTGTGTGTGTGTGTGTGTGTACTGTGGACTCAGTGGAAGCCGTCAGTGTGTAAACATGGAGCTGGAGGACGGAGGGAGACGGAGGCAGCGGTGCTGGTGTTGCTCAGTTTGTGCTCTTCGGTGCACAGAGAGGAGGAGGGGGGGGGGGGAGGTGGGGGGAGGTGTGTGTGTGTGTGTGTGTGTGTGTGTGTGTGTGTGTGTGTGTGTGTGCGTGTGTGTGTGTTTTAAAGGACCAGTTCGCGCCCTAATTTGGACTTCCCCCCGGTCAGCTGATGACACGATCGACTGGAGTTAAATGAGACGTTCGATAGCGGTTAGCGTCGTTTAGCTTAGCTTAGCATAAAAAAATAAAATAATAAAAAAAAAGACTGGAAAACACAAGAAATCCTGTTTGTTTACTCGGTAGAAGAATCTGCAGAGTGAAAAACAACAACAACAACAGGTTTCTGGGGCTCTTCTTGAGACAGGAAGTCGTTACTCGTCCGGCACTTTTTGTACAAATTAAACAAATAATATAAAAAATAACAGGCTAATAAGTAGCTGTGCTAGCTGCGTCCAGTCTCCGTGCTAAGCTAAGCTAAGATGCTATCGGCTCCAGCTACATGATCCAACTTTGCCAAACGATTTGATTTGAATATTATTTAAATGAAGAGATTTCTTTTCTTTTTAAAGTCAACATTATCAATGAGTAAAAAAAAAAAAGAAATAATAATAATAATAATAATAATAATAATAATAATAATAAGTGCGGTTTTAGAGTTTCAACCTGATAATCTGTCACCTTTTTAATAATTTGACGTTTTTTGTGACGAACTCAAAATGTTCAGAACGTTTTCCACGTTATCCAAATTGAAAAACGTCTGCCGACCAATCAGCACGCAGCTTTCATCAGTCGTCACAGGAGCTGAGATGTTTGTTTTTATGGTTTCTGTCGAGCCTCATTCACCTCCAGTGTTTCGGGTCAAAGGCAGAAAAACCTCAAACAGAACCAGAACCAGAGAAAAATACAAAACATGGAGTTTTTATTTTTAACGTAATCTGGGTGAGACGAAGCCGACCGGACCGAATTTAAAAGGTTTTCATCCCGAAACGATGACGGAGTCGCAAAAAAAAACCCAACAGAACCGGTCCGAGGTGAAGTTTTCTGAGGCGGAAACGAACCCTCGCAGCAGCAGCAGCATCTTTAACACTGAAATCGGGACGTCAGAGGGAGTTTTTCTCGTAAATAAAACTTATTTAGAGATTAAACCACTTTTTAACGACAGGAAATCGACCACCGACAGATTTTACGTCGAGTTCTTTGGATCTAGATTTCAGTTTTACTCCTAAATGGTCAAATAAAACCTAACAAAGATTTAACAGAACAGCCGTCGTTCCAGAAGTTCAGTTTTTATTCAATCTTGTGGCAAATGTTCGAATTTAATTCAAGTTTATGACTGAAATCGTCAAATTAAAGTTGGTAAATTTACGTAAACGAGGGTTTCAGAATATTAGAAACACTTTTAAATAAAAACATTAAATAAAATCACCTTAAAGTTATGATGTCATCGTTTATTAATGTATATTAAACTGGACTAGATTGTAAAAATTTAATGCAGTCTGAGACAAGAGTCCTGAAATTAATCCCAAATTCATGATTGTTTATAATGTGACGTAGAAAAGTGCTGAGTCAGATCGTTTCTGAAATGGTTTCAAACTGCTCTCTAAAAAAAGTTCAACATCAAAACCTTCCATGAAGTTGGTTTTATATTTTTCAGGCTGTAAAGTTTCCGGGAGGTGTTCCTAATAAACTGACCACCGAGTGTTTATCCAGAACAGTTCTGGTTTATAAAACGAGGCAGAAGACACAACAGGAAGCAGAAAAGATCCGAGTCGGCTCACTTCCTGTCCGACCGTCTCCATCTAAAGACTTTCTGCTGCTGCACCGAAGTTTGAAAGCGCTGATTCTGGTTCCTTCGTGCGTTGCTACGGGCGACGGAGAGCCATCGGCCGACGATCTTTGGTCCTTAAAGGGCTGAAATAAGCAACAGTTTTTTTTTTAATTTTTTGTTGTTTTTTTTATAAAGCCAACGCAGCGGAGGAACACGGATTATTAACACGCGTGATTTCATTCCGTGTTGTCGTTCCGGTCGGGAGAGGATGGAGGGGTTAGAGAGGGGGGAGGAGGGGGAGACGGGGGAGGGGCAGGTGTCAGTGCCAGGGTGAGAATGATGAGGTTTGGAGGGTCAGAAGGAGGGAGGGGCTTCACCCATCAGCTCCGCCCCCTCCACTCGGGCAACGCACGTCTCCGCCCCCCGGCGAGCTGAGGTCAAATCCAGGAATGTCGGCAAAGCGGATCTCCGTTCGTTCGTTTGTTCGTTCTGTGTCCGTCCGTCTCTCGTGTCCGTCCGTCCGTCTGTCTTCGTCCTCCCTGCAGGTCACTGGAGGTCTCGGTCTTCAAGGTACCGGTACTCAAACGTGAAACCTTCCTTCTTCCGCTGGCCCCATTTCTCGTAGTCAAAGTAAATGTACGTTCCCTTCAGAAAACAAACAGAAGATAAATAAATCTTAAAGGACTCGCCGTGTTACTGTGGAGGAAACACGTACCGGATAATCAGCATCCACGTTTCATTCAAATATTAAAATACCAAAAGGAGCTTCAACGTGGGAAACAACTCCCGGAAACTTTCATTTTCCTTCCACGTATTTCCGGTTTCACATTTGGCAAAATTAACTTTTTAACCTTGTTGACACGGTTATGTTTTTTTTTTATTATTATTGTTTATATGCTATAAGACAGCGTAGTGTGTGTGTGTGTGTGTGTGTGTGTGTGTGTGTGTGTGTGTGTGTGTGTGTGTGGAGATGAACTGCTGACCTGCTCGAACTCGTCCGTGATGGTCTTCGGCTCTTCGTGCCTCTGAAACCACATCATGTACTTTGTGTGGAACCTCCACGACTGCTTCTTCAGGGCTTTGGCTGCCAGATACTGGGCCTTAGTGCCCTGGAGGGGGGGGGGGGACAGACAGGAGGACAGACAGGAGGACAGACAGGAGGACAGACAGGAGGAACGAGGTTAGAAACATGTTGTGATGCAGAAAACACAGTGTTGTTTGTTTTTAACTCCGAGATGAATCAAATGAAGATAAACAGTTTCCTGTTTTTCCATCGATGGAAGGATCTTGATTCTGTATTTTATTCCCGTCTTTCCGCTGCACTATAACTTTTATCCTATTTTCTTTTACCCTGCTTTATTTTAATGTTTGAATCATTTGTTTTTAATTACATTTTTAAGTGTCCTTTTCTTTAGCCTGATGTTTTGATGCTTTTAATGTGTGCGGTTTTGTTGAATTATAGATTTTAAAAGGATTCAGAGCACTCACATTTACAGCCGACGGAGCCTTCGTACCGACGCCACAATTTGTTTTGTAAAACTACGATACTTTTTTTTGTGTAATTTTCTGGGTTAAAAAAAAAAAAGTTTAATGAATGAATTTTTTTTTTTTTTTTTTAACAAAAGCTGCTGAAAAATCAAAACATTCCCCCTAAAAAACAAAACAAACAAACCACAACTGTTTTCTAGCCTTCAAAACGTCTAAATAAGCACGTTGTCGTGGTAACGGCGCCGATGACGTCACGTACCTCCAGGTAGTAGAAGATGAAGAACAGGGTCTCCGTGGAGAGCCTCTGGTAGAACTCCACGGTGTCCGAGTGGGGCGGCGGCACCTGGTGGTGGAAAGGCAGGGTGGGGCTGGGGTTCCTCATCAGGTACTGCCTGTCGGACCGACACGGAGGGAGGGTCAGTGAACGCCACACGCACAAGCAGCAAACAATATCAAACTCAGAAAATGAACCGATCGGACGAGATGCAGCCGATCAACGACTTCCACTTATATTCAGGAGTTGTTGTTTGTTTGTTTTTGAACAGGTGCATCACATCACCGTCAATAAGATGTTTATCATTATTTAGGCGTGAAAAATCAGCGTTTTTAGACATTTATCACACTTAATAGCGCTGAGCCATATTCTCATGTAAGAAACTCATATTTTACAACTTAATTACAAAAAAAAACCAACACAATTTCTTCAAAAAGAGAGATGACAACAAGTCAAAATGGAGACGTTGAACCGTCTCCTGTAACTGAAGAACACCGACACCTCGAAGAACGGGTCAGTCGGTCGTCCACCGATGTTTTGTTGAAATTCACTGGGACACAACGAACCGATAGAAAAACACTCGTTCTCTCTGATGGATCCACACAAAGTAGGAAAATCCAGCACAGCGAGGTCACAGGCTCAGACGCACTTTTCCATCCGAATCCAGTATTTTTAGATCAGTGATGGACCCAGTTTGTCCTTTTTCTGTTTCCAATCAGGGCTGCGTTCAATGTCAGCATAAGTGTGTGTGTGTGTGTGTGTGTGTGTGTGTGTGTGTGTGTGTGTGTGTGTGTGTGTGTGTGTGTGTGTGCTGGAGGTGAATTAAAGTTGTTTAGAAACAGGCTGTCGTGTGTTTATTTCACTCGACTGTCGACGACAGTTTTAAACACAGAAGAAAAACTCCCTGCTGGCTGCCTCTCTCTCTCTCTCTCTGTGTGTGTGTGTGTGTGTGTGTGTGTGTGTGTGTGTGTGTGTGTGTGTGTGTGTGTGTGTGTGTGTCACCTGTGCTGTAAATCACAACAGGTACTGTGGGACAAGAGGGTTTGAGTGTTTGGATTTAAATGTCAATTGTATCTGTGTGGGCTGACTGCATTGTAGGAACATAACCAGTGTACTCTGCTCTGTGGGACTGCTGTGTGTGTGTGTGTGTGTGTGTGTGTGTGTGTGTGTGTGTGTGTGTGTGTGTGTGTGTGTGTGTGTACAGTATTAACAGGACTTTGTGCTGCAGCTGTTCCGTCTCTTCCTGTTGTGGTTGTTTTTTAAGTTTTATTTATTTATTTACTTTTTAATGGAAACTTTAATCAACGATGGAAACTCACCAATCGAAGGTAAAAACGATCGTTTCCACGGATCGAAGTCTGCGGCTCATTAGTGCCGTTCCATTTGTACTTTTTTTTTGTCGCCGATTAAACAAGCAGATCGTTCGAAGTTGATTTTAAACTAGTTTCATGTGTCATTATTTGCAGTTTACATCAACATTTAAACGAGGTGTTTATTGTCAACAAAATACCCCAAAAATAGTAAAAAAACAAACAAACAAACAACTAGAAACAAACTATTCAACTAAACCCTTGTTGAAACTTTTTTTTTTTTTTTTTTTAAACCAGATTCTCATTTTTTCAAATTAGAAAATAAAAGCTGATGAATTCTGGTGTTTTAATGTTATTTCATGTGGATATGAGTGGAAATAAACTAATTCATTCAAGTTTTGTTTTTTGTTTTTTTAATTACAAAAAAATAGAGTATTTTTTTCCCTCTGAAATGTGGTGAACTACACTTTAATCATAGAAAACTAGTGATCAGAGTATTAAAATATAAGGCAGTTTTACAAAATAACCAATAAAATGTAAAATAGAAATCACCAACAATCATCCACTGATATATCAAAATAATAATAAAAGACAGTGAAAGTTGTTGGGACATTTTTGTAATTTTTTTGAACTAGGATTTGAATATTTATCCGTAACAGTGATTTTTTTTTTTGCAGACCGTGTGAAAACCGCACCTGATTCTCTCGGAGTCGGACGGGTGCGGCATGTGCGTCCACGCCGCCTCCTCCATGGCCTGTTGGTAGAGCTGGTCTTTGGACAGGGGCACCGGCCCCAGAGGACACACCCCCAACGACGGGGGGATGCTGACCTCCGACAGCGAGGGCTGAGGCGCCGACGGGGGGCCGGAGGGGGCCGCCGTGCTGCTGGGGAAGATGTCTGAGAGGGCGACGGGGGAGTCGAGGACGTCAGGAGGCGATTCAGGGTTTGAAGAGACGGAGGGAGGGAGGGAGGGAGGGAGGGAGGGAGGGAGGGAGGGAAGGAGGGAGAGAAGTTGAGTCAGGGATGATAATATCATCAGCAGCGTTTTTGTTCAGAGGAGGCCGAGAGTGGGAGGTGAGATGACATTTTGTTCCATTAAAACTACAGCTGTTCTATTTCTGCTCTGTGGCAACCCTCCTTTTATTAGGGTACAAAGGGGAGTGTGTGTGTGTGTGTGTGTGTGTGTGTGTGTGTGTGTGTGTGTGTGTGTGTGTGTGTGTGTGTGTCCTACCTGGGTTGAGGTGCAGGGAGGACACGTCTCCCTCGATCCCTGAGCTGAGTGCTGCTCGCTCGGCCATGGACTTGAGGCTGCTCAGAGGTTCCTGGGGCTGATGGGGACAGACAAGGAGACTCATGTGAAAACAACACACACACACACACACACACACACACACACACACACACACACACACACACACACACACACACACACACACACACACACACACACACACACACACACGTATCGTACCTGCCCGAACGTGGGCACTCGAGTTCCCGCGCCGCTGGGAATGTTGTCATGGAAATCACTTTGACTTTGTATTTTTTTTTAAATTTAATTTTGTATTTTTTTTTGAGGACACGGGAGCAAACAGAACAAAGATGTGATGTAACATCAGGCGAAACAAAGAATGACGAGGACCACGACTGAGCGGTTACAGTCAGGTGCGTATAGAAATTGTTTTCTGAGTTTCGTGTTGCCTGGCAACCAGCGGTGACGTCACCCGCTCGTTTGTAAACAAGCCGTGGAGTTCGCCACCTTTGCTAGTTCGGCGCAGGAAGCGACCATATTTGGACGAGCTGGGGGAGGAGCTAAAGGTGGATCTGACTCGATCTGATTGGAAACCTGACGATGCTACGTCCCGCCCACCGATAGATGTAACCTGACTGCACCACAGGCCTGTCAATCAAACAGACACGCCCCCAAAAACAGGTCTTCTTGAATCTTCTTTTCTAATGAATGAGGGATTATTTTCAAAGGGCTTAAATCTCCGTAACGAAGCGGCCACTTTGGACAGCATTCAGACTTTTTATTCATTTTATTTTGTTGGCACACTTCCTTGTGTTTCAGGTTTTTTTTTTTTTTACAATTTGTAATTATGTGACAATTTTTAGTGCGATCTAACATCCACTTAATGAGCCTGAAATGATGGATGACGCACGTGATTCCAGATGTTTCCTCCAAGAAACAACATGTCGACCTGCGTGGAGGTGAAATCTGGATTTTTCCCTCATTATTCTCTTCAGTTTAGTTAAAACTTGTTAACGGTGTCTGAAACGGTTTGCCTGAACAATAAACTGCAGTAATGAGACAATAATCTTCCCCCCTTTGGATTTAACTGTTGGCAGACTTAATTAAAGGAAAAGAAAAAGTAGTTATTGCCGTGTTTGCAAGCAAATAGAGTCTGTGGAGATCTGGGAGGCTTTAAAAACATTTTGTTTACAAAATCCCAAAGACACCCGTTTATCAGGCTGAGATGGTGTGAAGGTGGAGGAGGAGGAGGAGGAGGAGGAGGAGGAGGGAGTGTGTTCGAGTGTGATTCTCACCTTGATGCTGTCGGACTGCGAGTAGGACAGCGGTCCGTTCAGCAGGCTGCCGCCGCTCACCGCTTTGGCCTCGCTGTAGGAGGCCGGCGACGGGGAGCTGGACGACAAACTCAGAGAGCCCAGTAAACTGGGACCCGTGTCCTTACTGGGAGACGAGGAGAGAGGAGGAGCACGAGGGACAGGTGAGCAGCGTGGAGAGGACAAAAAGGGCTTTTAAAACACTCAGTGATTCAGAAATTTAAAGGGTTATAAAGTATAAAGATTTTTATATGCAACAACTTACGGCTGATTGGCTGTGGAGGTCAAAGACAATGGTTGGCTGCTTTGTGATTGGCTGGCACTGTTGAGGGCGGAGTCTGTTGTGCTGTCTGCTAACACAGCGCTGTAACCTGTAACGTAAACAGGAAACGGCCGGAATAAATTTCAAAATAAATGCATATTCTCAGTCGGTCGATCTCTTGAACTCACTAAAGGACACTAACGAGAGTTTTGTTCTCGTGTGGATCCGTAACCGCTCGCTGCTGCCTGTGCAGACGTCGGGACATCCGACACTCACTTGTGCTACCGTTCTGCTTCTGTCGGCTCGGCGGTCGGACCGAGAGCGACGAGTTTCCTCCCGTGACTCCGCCCCCCGCTGAGCCCGAGCTGCCTCCGTTGCTCCCGATCACTCCGACTCCGCTACCCGGCGCTAAACCCCCCACCGGGCTGAGCGACACCAGGGAGGACCCCTGCATCCCCGACTGACCGGAACCCAAACCCAGAATCCCGGAGCCGATGCTGCCGAGCCCCGGCGCCGCTCCGAGCAGCCCGCCCGGCGAGGACGTCGGCCCGCCGACCGTGAGGTTTCCGCCGCCGATGGAGCCCACCCCGCCGATGGTCGTGGCGGCGCCGACGCCGCCGAAGGAGCCCGGCAGGCCGGAGCCGATGGCGCCCGAGGCGGCGGCCTGAGCGTAGGGCGCCGGAGTGGAGCTGGACAGGAGGCCCGCCATGGTGCTCAGGGACGCCGGCATCCCCGACAGGCCGAGGCCCCCGGACATCGGGCTGGTGGTGATGGAGCCGGACATGCCGCCTTTCCCCAGAGAGAGACCCAGGCTGAGGCCCAGGCTGTTGGAGGTCGGCGTGGAGCCCGACAGCGCCTGCAGCTGGGAGATGGAGGTGAAGAGGCCCTGCGTGGTGGCGTTGGGCGGAGAGGACGAGGTGGAGGAGGAGGAGACGGGGTAGCTGCTGGTGGAGGTGCTAGGGTTGGAGATGGGCACTGAGGAGGAGGAGGGGGAGGAGGAGGTGATGGAGTTTTTGGCCTGCTGCTGCTGCTGCTGCTGCTGTTGTTGCTGTTGCTGTTGCTGTTGCTGCGTTGACGGCTGCTGCTGGGTGGCGTTGCTGTAGCTGCCAGCGGAGGTGTTGGAGAGGAGGAGACTCCCCGGGTTGCCGTGATGACCGTTGCCCCCAGAGCCGCCGCTTCCTCCCCCGGCGATGGTCGCCATGGAGACCAATGAGGATGAGGTCAGTCCCGAGACGGAGGAAGAAGAAGAGGAGGAGGAGGAGGAAGAGGAGGAGGAGGAGGAAGAAGAGGAAGATAACGAGGATGAGGGGTTTCCGTTCTTCACGGGCGACTGGAAAAAAAAAAAAGAAGAAAGAAACGTGAAGATGTAAAATGAACTTCCAAAAGAAAATATAATAACGAGCATGTTTTAGAAACAAGGTGTTGAGGCAACTAGATTGCTGTTATAAGATAAATTAAATCTGTGAGAATATTACAACATATCCGGGCGACTATATTATCATCATATTCAGACTATCGCCTTCAATATTGATCAATGTATTAAAGATTCTTTTACTTAAATGTTTAAAAGTTAGTGAGAAATGCTCCAACGAGCTTATTAACAGCCCAAAAACTAAAATTCATATATTTATTTTAAGATGTAGCTGAACATTTTTTGCACGTCTTTTGTATTTGTGCTATCAGAACAATTATGACAAATAATTGTTTGCAGCTCTTCTACAGTCCTCCATGCAGATTCTCCTGGAGCTTTTTTACATTTATTTCTTTTTTATTCTCTGAATTTCTCGCTGAGGAAGTTTCCGTGTCGTCACACTCACCTGACTGACTTCACTGTCTGTCGAACGTCCACGCTTCTTGTCGTCTTCCGAATTCTCCTGAGAAACACAAACACACTCGTGGCATAAGAGCACGAACACGAAGAACAACAACAACAACAACGACTCAATCCAAAGAAGCCTGTTAGTGCAGATTTAAAAGCAGAGGACGAGTTCTTGTCTTTTATTTGTATTATATGTGTTTTTATTGTCTCACCAGTTTCTTGTTCTTATATTATACGTTTCTTAATACATTTTACAGGCTTCGTGGTATTTTGGTATTTTAACCTCAATTTAAAAAGGTCCCATATTTAAAAATATTCTGGTGTTTTATTTGCAGATATTTTTGTGGTTTTAAGTGTTAAAAAAACATCTCTATAAAGTTTTATATCTTGACTCTAAAGCTTGTCTCTAGAGCTCAAACAAAAACATGCTGTATTTAAAGCACATTCATTCTTCTGATTGGCTGACTTCTTTCTGCCGTACGTCTCGACCAATCACAGGTTCTCTTTGGTCTTATAGCTCGTTTGTGCCACAACAAAATGTCCACTTTGTGTAGTTGTTGGGGTTTTTTTTGGCAAAAAAAAAAAAAGTTGGACAATGTGCCATGCTGAAGGGAGACACATGACATCAGCGTGGGTTTGTGACATCACAAACTACTAGCTGTCCAATCAACTCTGTTTCTCTGTGGACTGAGCGTTTTGACACTTTCATCAGAAGTCGATATTTAACCGTATTATTTTCAGAAAAACATTCCCGGGAAAATCTAAACGTTTAACTACACTCAGTGAACTTTCCTCATTTCCCAGGATTCATTGCAGCGTCCTTCACGGGTTCCCTTTCACAACACCACGCCTTCTATTCACATCCATCAGACCTGTAATCACCGCTCTCACTGCGTGCTGCATGTGGGCGCACGAGGAAGAACAGATGATATAAAGGCAGCGCGGCAGAACAATGAGAGCAGATGGCAGCTACAAAGGCACTTATCTTACTTTTATACTTTACATATCGACCCGAGGTGAACATGCTACACTCTTAATAACACGCGATTACCATTAATGACAATGAAGAGATAATAATCTGATTAATTTAGGTGCCAGAGGTGAGAAGCTTCGTTATTAATTGGGATTGTCGCGTCAATCTTTGGAGTGGAAACAGAGAAACTGGGACGTTTTAAATTGCTCTTAATACTTTTCTGTGAGGAGGAACCGTTTAAGAGTAGTTTAAGTTTTCTTACTGTAGTGCAAGTGGCCGGCGACGGGGGGATGGGCGAGGACGAGGTGGTGGAGGTGGGGGTGCTGCTGGAGTGCTGGAAGATCTCGTCCTCCAAGTGCGAGTGTCCCGGTGGGGAGGTGGCGAGCAGCGACTGAGCTGCAGGGAGATCGGAGAGGACAGTTCAGTCATATCAGTTCACGGCCTTCAAGCTATTTTTTACATCAATTTAAAAAACTTCTCTATAAAGTTTTATATCTTGACGCTTCAGCTTCTCTCTGGAGCTCAAACAAAAACGTGTCTGTGTCAAATCGTATCTTTTCAAAATGCTTCCTTGTAGTGCGTTTTTCACATTTGATATATTATGTATTTTGTCTACTTACGAATGTCCTCCAGGTCCAAGTCGTCGTAGAGAAACTCGTTCTCCTCGAAGTCGGGATCCTGAGACGAGTCCATATAATACTCCACGTCATCCTGTGTAAACAATTAAGAGACGACGTTACAGGGACGTCAACTTTCTCCGTAAAGTCACACGTTTATGTTTTAATGTGTCGGTTAATAAATCTTTCCATAAAAAAACAAAAAAAACAACCTATCATGTCTCTTCCACAAACCTTGATCTTCCTGACGGCATCCACCTGCACTGAGTCGTTGTCCAGCATCCTCAGTATCGTCTCCAGCATCCGGATGTGGTACCGATGCTTCTCGATAAACTTCTTCAGCTCCTCAATCCGGTCCTGCTTCTACATGAAAATGAAGGGAACAAATACGGGGAGGGAAAACAACAACAAAAAGAGTTTTAGTCTAGTCGGACGACAGCGAAAAATCTAATTTCTTTGCACAAATTGCAAAATTAGTTCTAGTTTTGACGCTCGTTGTATCTCCGGTATAAAACTTTCCGTATTTACCGTGCAGAGATTAAAACCACCTCATCCCAAAACTAAATTATTTATCGAAATAGCAGGAAACAAAACCACATTTAGAAAAAACAACAACAAGCACTACAGTTTGCAAACATTGGAAAAAAAAAAAGAAAAGAAAAACATACGAGAGGCGCTGCTACATGTGCACTTCACAGCTTAATGCGTCGCACAGCAGCACTTCTTATTTCAATATTTCATTCTTCATCTCTGAAGCTCTCGTGCGGTCTTAATGTCGCAGATTGTGGACGTCTTTTGTCTGAAAGTGCTGCTCGGGGCGGATTCAGACGAAACTAAACATATCCAGACGTCTCCGGAGGGTGAAGAAGAAAAAAAACACTTCAGGAAAAGAGTGCACATGTGACTGTCTGATGATGTGATTATAAAAAAAAAACTCAGCAGCTGTTAAAACACTTCTGGATCGATACGTCGTCGGGCTGCCGGACGGCGTTGAGTGGATTCAGCCGAGTGGAACGAAGTAATGCGTTTCATCCGAGTACTTATTAATGCTGCAGCGGCAGCAGCACATGTCAGGAACATGAAGCGGTCTGCTGAGTGCACGCACACGCACACGCACACGCACACACACCTACACACACCTACACACACACACACACACACACACACACACACACCTACACACACACACACACACACACACACACACACGCACACACACACACACCATCAAACAGTCCAGAAACTCCTCAGAAATATAGGAAATAAATCTCCTCTGTGTTCACGTACAAATCACAAGTTCAAACGTTCAGAAAGTGTTGTTGTTATTCTGATTCTTTTCAGTGAATAAACTCCAGATTTATTAAGATAAAATAAGAGGAAGTAGTCAGATTAAACTTGTTGAATTCTGTTTTGAAGCTAGAAATGTTGCACATTTGTTGTTTTGTTGAAATCCCACTAAAAGACTAAAAGCTCCCACATGGTGTTATTTATAAATAAAACAAAAACAACAACGATAGTTTTCAGTGAACATTACTGAAACAAGATTAAAACACATTTGGTGCTCTGGTGAGTATTTGGGGCAGCAGGACAAAATCAACTACTGTGTGTGTGTGTGTGTGTGTGTGTGTGTGTGTGTGTGTGTGTGTGTTCATGCAGGAACATGTCACCCGAGTGCAACAGTGCAGCTCGCTGGTGTGTTTTGAACTGTTTTTTTTTGTTTTTGTTTTTTTTCCAGAGTTCATCTGTACGAAGATTCAGAAATGAATCTGGATGAAGAGCCGGGGGCCAAAAAGAAATGTTTACGTGATGGGAAATTACATTTGATTAGAATGGGATGTATTTTACATTAAATTTACCTTCTAAATTGAAGAATAATTGTGCGGCTCTGAGTTGTTTTTTCTACACTGTAAAAAAAAAAAAAAAAGTCACTAAATTTATCCTTTAAAACATTAAAACAAAACAGCCAATCACAAAAAGAAAAGGTGTTCCTTCATCCGAGCGGAGGAGAGCGTCCATCTTCCTCTTCGTGTGGCTGCTGAAACACTTCTAATGAATGCCGACGTGCATGCGAGGCGTCGTGCAAGAAGCGAAGAGGGGAAACTGGATTTTAACCTCAGACACTTTGAATTAATCAAAAATAACCCAGTAAATAACCCAGAAAGTTGCGTTTGTTCTGTGTTAGTTCTTATTAAGTGCCAGCAGAGATCCAGTGAGAGTTTGTGTCAGAGGTGGTTAGTGATGTTTTCTTTTCATCCCTGCATGTTCATTTTTTATCTCCACTATTGCATCCTGAAAACACAAACAAACCAAGACGTTTTTTGTTTTGTTTATCGCTGAATTTAAAAACCTCTCACGTCATGACAGAAAATTCGAAGTCAGTGACGAGCAGGAAGCGCTACGTTTTCTTTGAAGCTCTCCGACCGAGGCGGTCCGACGCTTTACCGACTGACCTCTTTGTCTACTTTCTTTTTCCTGGTCTGGACCGACAGAGACTCCACTTCGCTCTCGAACTGGTCCACCTGCATGTTCAGCGTGTCTATCGTGTTCTGAGGACAGACGGGAAGCAAAAAGGGGGTCGAAACGTTAGGACGCTAGTCGATAAGCAAAAGCAGATGAATTCACCCGTCAATCACCGATGAAACATGGCAATAAGTGTGATCAGCTTCTCGTGATAGACAGCCGTGTTTAGGTGGAAGAGGCTGGTGTTTTTGTTGTTGGTTTTTTAAAGTCGAGACGTTTTATCTTAATTTTGGTTCCAGTAAAGTGTCACTTTCACTTTCACTTTTTCT
Organism: Embiotoca jacksoni; assembly: GCF_022577435.1. Taxonomy (NCBI): domain Eukaryota; kingdom Metazoa; phylum Chordata; class Actinopteri; family Embiotocidae; genus Embiotoca; species Embiotoca jacksoni. Next base: position 2,811,990 of record NW_027185394.1, read on the forward strand.
AAAAGAAAAAATCTAAAGAAACAATCCCAGCAGAAAACTCCCTCATGAAAAAAGGTGACCTTTGACCTGTAGAGCTCCTCCTCTCGACAGATATTAATATCTTGTTTTTTGAGAATGGAAGCAGCGCATTTTCCACAGATTGAGTGAAAGTATGAGGTTCGAGTTGGCGGCTGATATTTGAAATCCTCACATGCTCATCCTAATAATAACAATAATAATAATAATAACAATAATGATAATATCATACAAGAAATGCACCTCGAAGGGATTTCCAACAAGAAAATGACATGCAGTGTTTCACATTAAAACAGATATAAAGGAACTTTTAAAAAATATAGAAAATAAATAAAAATGCATAAAATTAAACACAAATAGAGTTTAAATCCAAAATAAAGCAATATGCATATAAAAGGCGCAGTAGTTCAAGAGTAGCTCAGTAAAGAGACAAGTTTTGAGCTTTCTTTCACTTCTCTGCACAATTTAAGTAACCTAAGAGTATAAATACGCCGATATGACACTTTAGAAGAGTAATATGGGGAAAAAAAATGCTGCCGTTTCTGTCTTCTTGTACTTTGCAGCTCACCGTGAGCCACGTGCCGACCTCCTCCTTCTCCTTCTGGGCCGGGTCCACCTTCTGGGCCAGACCCAGACCCTCTTTCGAGTACGCTTTCGTTTTGGTTTCTCGTTCCACGATCTTGAACCGCTCCATTTGCTGCAGGCGGATTAAAAAAGAAAAATAGACAAAAGACAAACATCACTTAATACTTTAAGAATAAAAAAAATTTGCACATTTAAATCTACCATAAGAAGTTTTCTTTATTGCCACCAGGAGGCAGCAGAAACAAGTCGTGAACAGAATTGACGTAAAATCTGATTTTAAGTCGGGAACCTTCGAATAGCCATAAAATAAAATAAATAAATAAATCAAACGGTCAAATGGACCGTCGTTTCATTTTCCGGTGTCTGCTTGTAATGCCCTACTACCGCCAGAAGGTGGCAGTAATTCACCTAAACTGGCTGTTTGCCAACCATCTTATGGTTCCCAGCAAATATCAAACAGGACTTTTTTTGCTTGAAATTGGCAGATTTTAAGTTGATGTAACCAACTTATCAGTAAACAGATGCTTATTTATCCGGTTAGAAAGGAGGATCACGCTAAAGCTCAAATTTCACTTTTTACAAAGTTACCAAAAAAAACCTTAATTTACATAAAAGCATAAACTGAGGATACAAAAAAAAAAAAATCTGAAAAAAGGGGGAAGGAATGAAAAGATTTCTTGATCAAAACCAGCACATATCTGGAGGTATAATATATCATTTTCCACTCGAGTTAAGTTTCATGAACGCAGTAAAAAAAAACAACCTGCATTCATGTTGTGGTTTGTCTTCCTTATCACAGCATTAAAATAAAATGTGTGGTATTATGTCTGCTAAGATTTTTTAACTTTAAATAAAAATGGCATGACTCTTAAGCTCTGATTGTACTGGAAAAACATTAAATGAACAAAATTAGTCAGTTTAAAATCTGCGCTAACTTCTTATATATATATATATGAAAATAAATGGCAAAAAAAACTATAGTTTGCGTCGATATTGGACAAATATCAAGATAAACATCAAAAACAGTAATTTACTGAAAACTTTTGACTGTTGGAGTCAAATATTATCTGATAATTGTTGGTAAATGGTTCTTTAAGTCTGCTAATCTGTGGCAGAAACACAATTACTTTTTTTTTATATACCAAGAAATGTTTTGGACAAAAAACTAAAACCAGTTTATCATATTTGTTGTTGTTGTTGTTTTTGTCAAGAGCTCAACACAAACCCCTTCCTCCCTCCCTCCCGAGCGACCGCGGCGTAAATCCTCTCCGTCCTCGGCTCACTCACCGTTTCTATGAGTTTGCGGTTCTCTACGAGCTGCCTTTTGTCTTTGATCTCGTTGGATGCCACCCACGTCTTGATCTGGTCTCGAAGACGCTGAGGGACCAGAAGAAGAAGAAGAAGAAGAAGAAGAAGAAGAGGAAGAAGAAGAGGAAGAGGAGCGGGGGAGGGAGGGATGCAGATACATCGGTGAACTCTGTGATACGTGCAGAGACTCGTCCTCCACAGTCATGGATGCTGAAATTCATGTCTGTGTTCAGCAAACCGGCCTGGCTTGGCTTGGCTTGGCTTGGTTCTCATGACAACACGGAGACAGCAACACACACACACACACACACACACACACACACACACACACACACACACACACACACACACACACACACACACACACACACGCTGCTGTTTTGACTTAATATTGTTCTTAATTTCTTTAATCGCTGAATCGTTTCAGGTGTCTGATTTGCTTTAACCTCCGTCTGATGTCACGCAGCACTTTTGCTCAACAAAATGAGGACATATTAAAAACATGACTCGACTAAACACATGAATTAGAAATATTTTGCAACTGCATTCAGGACCTCCGTGTGGATTTACTTGCAGTCGGATTAATTAACCTGAATATTCATGTGTACTCTTTTCTCTGAATCTCCACAACGGAGGGTGGAACCACACACGCGCACAATAATGCATATTAATGGTAAATATTCCAGGCTGAAATAAACTGGAAATATCATTTTTAACTAAGACTTGAGTGCACGTATCTGGTGGGGGGAGTTTTGGAGGGTATTGATCTCATCAATTCATTTTCAACTCTTAATATTACCGTATGTATGTAAATATTTCCCGAAATTTGGAAAAGCTTGAGTGGATAATAATTAAACGTCCAAAAAGCCTAAAGACAAAACCTGATAAAGACTTCGACTGGAGAACAACTAAAATATAATCTGGGAAAAGCCCTTTAGTGAGTTTTGATGTCGTCCACGATGATTTTAACTTCATTTGGCTTCGTCGGCACCCAAAACAGAAACGGATGCTGCACATGGGCATTAAAATAAAAAGGTGTTGAATATTCATCGATATGAGGAGGATCTCGTCCGTCTGCAGTCACCTGGTTTCCATATGCAAACTGCTGCAGTTTCACGTGAGGTTTAAAAACACAAACAACGGCGAGGAAACACAACGTGTATGTTTTTACTCGGGCAGATAAATCTTCGTGTGTTTTTTGTGTCGTTCCACTTCTTGGCTGATTTCCCAGTTTCACTGAACCAGTGAATTAAAAGAAAAACGAGCAGGTTTTACTGACTCAGTAAGAGGCTCCAAATGTTCCCCCGAGGACCCATCTGCACTTTTTCTTTTTTTTCTTCTCCCCTCTGGGAGACAACCAAGCATTTCAGGTCTCAGCTGGAGTCTTAAAATTAGGTCAACTTTTCAGTAAAAAAACAAAACTAAAACTAAAAGTGTTGAAAAGGAAAGAAAGCTGCTGAGATCTGGGTGAAGACACTGCTGCTCCAAACTCTCTCTATTCTGGACAATATTTAAACTCCACATGACTTAAATATATAATAATTGCCTCTTTGAATAATTTAAAATTGTCCTGATATTGATGTTATCAAGTTTTAAATGCTGATTTGTCGTCACAGTAATTTAGTTTTGTCTCTGGGAGGTTTAAAACACCCTGCAGGGAGGTTTTTTTTGTCACTGCTCTCACCTGTAGCTTTTTAATCTCTTTCTTGAGGTCTGCTTCATATTTCTCCTTCTGGTTCGCGTTGGCTGCGTTGTGAAGCTGCAGAGAGAGAGAAAAAAATAAAAGGAAAACGGAGGGTCAAAAAATAAAAAGAAAAAAAGGTTCTGGTCCAAAAAGATGAGCTCAAAATTCAACATATAATAATAATAATAATAATAATAATAATAATAATAATAATGATAATGATAAAAAAAAAAAAGATAATGCAGTCTGTGGAAAGTTTAATCAGCCTGTCAATACAACATTTGTTATAGTTTTAGGGGAAATGAAAATATGAGGGAAAAAAAAAAGATAAAAGTAAGATGTGACTGGGTTATAAAATAAGATATTGAACTAATAAAGGTAACTGAGAATGAACTTGAGCATTTTATGTGGGTAAACAAGCTGGTGTAAAGTCAAGAGGGGAAGTGCCGGGGTTACCAAACAATAAATACATGATGTAATGATGGAAAAACAACAAAAAACAAAACAAAAGGGCAACTGGGATGTTTGTTAAGTAAAGCGCTGCCTCTTTATTAGTGGCAGTGATCTACCGTCTCCGTGCTGCTGCTGCCTGCTCGGGGCCGAGCGCCGTTTTAATAACGGCTGTTATTCACTCACTTTATTAGAAGTAATCGGGACTATCGTACTGCCCGTCGCCGTGGCGATGGCTGTTGTTTAACTGCTGAGGCGGCAGGAGCCTCGAGGAAATACGAAATACAAACGTGGGAGAAAAGACGGGCCGATAAACAACCCGTGTGTGTGTGTGTGTGTGTGTGTGTGTGTGTGTGTGTGTGTGTGTGTGTGTGTGTGTGTGTTCTTGTGAGACTCGTCTGGATTTTTGTGCCCCCCCCCCCCCCTTGCACCACATCATAATGTGGTTGCGGTTGCTATGGCGACAGCGCATGAAAACGGAATCCTTCCATCGGCGACCAGACGCCCTCTCAGCTGGCCACGGCGTTGTTTTGGTGGGATGCCATTAAATCGAGGAGTCCAGTCGATTCAAAATAAACAACTGGCAGCTACTACCGACTGAGTGGGTTTGTGCGGGACGTCCCGAGTCACGTACGCAGCGATTGTACCGACGATACCCACAACTTTTAGCCCGTGAACCTCCCCCCCAAAAAAAGAAAAATCAAAAGAAAAAGCGTCTGTCATGATGATTAAAGATGAAACAAACAGTCAGTTAAATGTTTAGACGGTTGAAGGAGAATCTACGAAGAACAATTTTATTAATCAATTCGTTTTGAGGGATTTTTTATTCTCTGGTTCCTTTGTTGTGGGACAATTTTCTTCCGTTTTATAGACATATTTCATTTTTTAAGTTGTATACCCTTGTGAACTGCAAAAAAAAGGGTGCTGAGAGATAAAGATTGGAGGCATCTCTATGTGTGACCATCTTCTTATTTTTCTGAACACTAATCATGTGACTCTTCACGACAATCGTTTCTTACCTTTTGCCAAATGTCTTCAAACTGTTCAACTCCTTCCGCTACTTTTTTCAGACATCGATCTATTTCACCTGAAGGACAAAAAAAAAAAGAAAAAGAGTAGAAAGTCAAAATTGGATTAAAAAAAATACCCAGAATATATTAAAATAATTCCAATAGAGACGGATGGATTTGTTCCCAAAGTGTCAAAAGGTTTGTTTTGTGTTGTGTTTCAACACGCATGTGATTTAGTCATTAACAGAGGAATAGTAAAAAGAACTGCCTCGTTGTTTGTTAATTTATTTGGTATGTGGTTATTAATATTGTTGATCTCGGCCCCGCTATCACTTGGCATTGGATTAAAACCACATTTTCACTGCCATCGCTGGGTACCAGGTTTGAGAGGTTTTTTATTTTTGCTCAGCTAAGTACCTGCTTTAAAAAAAAAAATAATAATACAGGCCATTGAAGTGCTCGCTTTTATATATCAGACACACAGAAAAACAACAACCACACCGCGGGGCACTTTACAAACTGTGGCTGACATCTCATGAAATATGCATACGGTAAAAGGCACATTATGCTTGTAAGCGAGAAGTCCCAAAATCTTCAAGCCATAAATAGTAGATGTTGGATGGGAGAGGAGTCAGAACCAGATTAGGGAGTGACAGGAAGAGACAAACACGTCTACATGTCCAAGATTTACATGTTACACGTTTCTGGCGTGACACAGATTTTATTTGCCGCTTGTTGTTAAATGTAAACAGGAAACGGCTCATTTCGAGTCTAATTTTATCATCTCTGACCGGGAACACATCACCGACACGGTTTTTTTTCTTCCCAGAGCTGATGTTCACGTCTTTAAATCCCAGATTAGATTATGATATGATCTCCTGTACCTCATCCAATTCTGATTTTCTGCCATGTGACTGCGGTAAAAAAAACAAAATCACCAATTTCTTGTTTGTTTTGTGTCATTATTCAAGGTCAGGGAAAACCAAAATCAGTATCATCATAACAAGGAGGAATGTTTTACGTATAAATGAGCATCACACCTCCTAAATTTATTGACCGGCAGCCGTGATAGACGAAGTCACAGTTTGCACAGTCGTCAGTTTGTCTCCGTCAGCAGCTTCGTACGCAGGAAGACAAGTTGGAAAGAGAAGCAGCTGAAACTGGAACAGTTCGTCTGTATCACGGAGAGGACGTTTCACACACTTCAGGTAACCTGGATTTATTCTGGTACGGACAGATGGGGAGGACCCAGGACAGACCGGGAGGACGTGGACGGACCGGGAGGACAGATAGGACGTGGACGGACCGGGAGGACCGATAGGACGTGGACGGAACGGGAGGACCGATAGGACGTGGACGGACCGGGAGGACCAATAGGACATGGATGGACCGGGTGGATGGACCAGGAGGACCGAGAGGACGTGGATGGACCGGGAGGACGTAGACGGACCAGGAGGACCGAGAGAACGTGGATGGACCGGGAGGACGTGGACGGACTGGGAGGACCATGGACGGACCGGGAGGACGTGGACAGACCGGGAGGACCCAGAGGACGTGGACGGACTGGGAGGACCATGGATGGACCGGGAGGACCGAGAGGATGTGGACGGACCGGGAAGACGTGGACAGACCGGGAGGACCGTGGACGGACCGGGAGGACCGAGAAGACGTGGACAGACTGGGAGGAGTGAGAAGACGTGGACGGACTGGGAGGAGCATGGACGGATCGGGAGGACCGAGAGGACGTGGACGGACCGAGGACAGACCGGGGGGGACCATGGACGGACCGGGAAGACATTGAACAAGAATTGTTCTGACATGCAACTAAGTGACAGTTTGAGATCCAGCAGAAGTTCCTGCAACGTCTCTCCAGTTTATTGAGGAAAAAAAAAACAAACAGCTGTTTGAACCCCATATTTCTAATATCAACTTATACAGCCGCGATCGATCCGACTTAACCCGTTGCGCAATCACTAACGAGGACACGAGCGGCGCTGAGGAAAGACGTGCGAGACCAGACCGCGGCTTCAAACGCGTCGTCCGAGCGAACTCCGGTTGGAGTTCGGCCTGAAACAGCCTCCACGTGAAGATTCTGCTGAGGGAGCGTTATTTTTAGATGAAAGTCGACTTCCTCTGTAATAATACATTACAATCTGACACAGCCGGGGAAGCGCTGCTTTGCTCGCTTCATCTTTCTTCGTGAAGACATCTTAGAGGGAGATTGTGTGTGTTTGTGTGCGTGTGTTGTTTGTAAGTAAAAATACACGCAAAGACATTTGGTTGCAGAACAAAAAAAAATCTTTGTTTGTTTTTGATTGGCAAACAAATGGGAATTCTGTGACCAAAACAAACAGGATTTTGTTCTCAGTTCATATATTTTTACTTACAAACTGGATCTTTGATTGTAGCGCGAGACATTTGCTGTCAAAACTGTTTTGTTTATGCGTTCTAGAAAGTTTTAGCTGCTTTTCTACAAATTCTGTGAACACTTTTGAGGATTTTTCTGGAACTCAATTGATGCTTGAAAGAGCCCCCCCCCCCCAAAAAAAGGATTTATTTCTAACTGCATCTGGAGCCAATAAATAAATAAAAAAAGCCTCCAACCTGGCAGGACAACAGCTTACACAACACTGCAAACAAGCTACTTGCATGTGACTTTTGTTTACAGGTCTTCTGTTATGAAACCAGCAACTTCAGCAAAAAATAAATTAAAAAAAAATTTGTGATATTTTCATGAGGGAATTTATTAATCACAGCAAAATGACACTAATGCCTTTCTGTGGTAAAATCACAGCCATTTAAAATGTTTTTGTTTGTGTTTAGTTATTTATGATTATTAAATTCCCAGTGAAGTGATGTCACTTTGGACAATTAAGTTTACTGCTAAACTTGAACTTGATACACCCGTCTACAGTGTTTGATAACCACATTTCACTCAATATATTGATATCAGAATTATTTTACTTCCTTATATCGGTATCTGCATCGTACGAAGGTATTTTTGTGTCTTTATTATGCAAAAAGAAACGAACATTTTGAGAGGAGATTTCTCACACGTGAATCAAAAATCAAGTTTGTAAGTAAAAATATATGCAAAAACATTTGGTTGCTAAAATAAAAAAATTGTATTTGTTTGTTGATTGGAAAACAAAACTATAAGACAAAATTAGTTTGCAGCACAAATAATTTTATTCTAAGTTCATAAACTTTAGTTTTGATTGCAGGGGGAGAAATTCGCTCTAATTTTTTTTTTCTTGCATAATAAAAGACACAAAAACACCTTCATACATCGGCCCCCCCAAAAAAATCCAGCAGGGATTAAAATGTGTGGTAAACCTCCCCCACCTGAAAAGACAACAAACCCTGATGCCCATTTGCATCAGCTCAGGTGTTTGAAGCGACACACACATATACACACACACTTAAACACACACTTAAACACACACTTAAACACACACACTTAAACACACACTTAAACACACACACTTAAACAGACACACAGAGCCAGAAACCTCACCTTGAAGTTTCCTTTTATCGGCCATGGCTGATGACTAGGATGATGTCTTCATGCCTTCTTTTACTGCAGAAAAAAAAATAGAAAAAAAAAAAATCGTATTTATTCATTGGTTTAATTACACTTGAATAAACAACCCGGATGGATGTCACATAAAAATACAAAATATCAAAAAATACAACCGTTATTGTAATAATAAAAAGAAAAGAAGCTGGTTACATCGTACAGTTCATTCATTTATCGAATATTAAAATGTGTTCCCGGAGTCACTTTTAATGTGTCGTACACACTTCCCGCTCTGCTTTAATTTACCTCGTTATGGTTTCTACATTTTTCGACCCGTTTTCAGACAACCGACAGAGAACAAGTCTGTTCCTGTTGCGTGGGACGCCCAACTTCCACTGCTGCTGTGTGACGTGCTGCAGCCAATTGTGTGATCTCATTCATTCACACTGTGGGAAACAGCTGACTTAAAAAAATAAAAAAAATAAAATGCACCGAAACGGAAAACTTAAAACCTGTTTTGCGGTTGTTGTTGTTTTTTTTTTATCCGTTTCCAATTTGGTGAACTAAAGCTGCAGCAAGGTCACCAAGGTAACCGTTAATAATTACCTTGAGGATTAAACCCTTTTCAGAAACCTTCTTCTTATTGTAAAGTGTCAGCAGTGCAATAAAAGACCTGCAAACATACAAGTTTTCCACTTTAAAATGTCCTGCACGGCATTTTGTAGTTGCAATTGTTTACAAGATGAAGAGAAACCTGTAGAAATGTTGATTTATTTACTTGTGTTATGGGTTTCATGAAGAAAAACATCATCAATACCAGCTGATGTTTTATCATCGCATCTTTAAACTATCAAAAATCCTGCATTCATCAAACTATACTTTGGTTCAACGCCAACCGAGTTTCCATACCGAGCACCAGTTTACAATGAAAGCCAAAAAAAGAGAGATTACTGTAACGGTAGTGTAAGTAAGAAGGAAGAAGTAGGTCGTAGGAGGAGGACATTTTAGGCATAATGATTTGTGAGCGTTGATTTCTGCTCTAAAAAATTCTCTCGTGTATATTATTCATGACTTTAATTGTTCGGCAGAAAACGGCACGTTATAGAATAAAGAGGCCGTTTAATGTTCCCGTTCTTCAACAGTAAACATGTAAATATGGAGATTTTTTCTAAAAGCCTTTCTTTCCAACATTAAGTCATCATTGACAGACGAGTGCGAAAAGTAAAAAAAAAAAAAGGACTCTTAAGTGGGTTAAAATGTTTCTCACGGGGCGTTTGAGTTTCTAATCTGCATATTCTCAGCATTTCTAAGAAGAAAGAACCATTAATTTTTCATTTGTTCTTTAATTAATGCCTCATTTTATGCTTTTCCTCACTTTCTTTTTGTTTTTTTAAGCATCTTACAGTGTGAAATCCGTCCTCGATCGTAGCCTTGGCTCGCAGCAATAAGGTAAATAAACGCCCGATATGCCAGTAAGATGATGTAATTTAACACATTGATATTTCTTGAACTGAAACACTCGCCGGAGGGCAAAATAACCCGTAAAATTAAACGCTAACCTCACCTAAAAATAAAAAGCTTCTCATTCACCGTCACAACATGCAACGACTGATTTTCACGTCATTATTTTTGATGTATTTTTAACAGGCCTCAACAACATTACACGCTTCGCAGGGAAGTGCTTTTATTTTGAAGAATACCGTCATATATTTGGTGGAATGCATCGACCTGCTCCTCGTGTACGTTACAAAGAAAGTGTGCGTTTGGATCCTGTTAAATAATCAATAAAAGAAAAGAGAGGACAACGACACCACAAGTAAATCTCAGAAATGATCATTTAAATGACCGTTTTGAATTTACGTCGTAAGTTCAGACAAAGTTTGTGTCAGTAAGAGACAGTAAGAGCAAACGCTCTGGCCGATAAACCAGCAGGTTATCATCTGATTTTGGATTAAAAAAAAAAAAAATGCTGCAGAAAAATGTGATCACTTAGTTCTGCGGCCATTTTTTTCAGGCTGTGGTTTGTGTCAAATGAATTTCATGCAAAGAGATGCATATATTTTAAATGATCAGAGGACCAGCGTCCGTGTGGGAGGGTTCATAGTTGGGATGATGCTGCAGCAGCAACCGAGACACGTTTAATAAATGTGTTTCCTAAATGTCACATTAGAGCGAATCAGTTGCAGCTCGAGTGTCTCGTAAACTGAGTGTAGGTTTTCTTGTCCTGATTTTTGAGCCCAATCTTGATTTCCAACACGGAGGGAAACTTGGCCTGCACGTCCGACGAGTTGAGGTATTTGTACTTTACTCGAGTATTTCCATTTTGTGTAACTTCATACTTCCGGTGCACGAAATCTCAAGGACAAATAACGTAGGTTTTTACTCCACTACGTTTGTTCTGAAGTTCACAGTGAACACCAGGTACATCCAAATGTACTCATTTTGAATTTGAATTATTTTTACGGCATGAACTGATTAGAGCAGATGTTCCTTTACGAGTTGAGAAAATGTCTCCTACTTTTCAAACTCAATAATTATATATGATAGTAAAACACACACTTTTACTAATAGTGGAGTATTTCCAGTGTACTTTTACTTAAACGAAGGACCTGGATACTTGCTCCACCTCTGTGGGTTTGAACCTCCATCCTAGTCTGTCTGAGAGGTCCTGCCATTAAGAAGCTTTTTCCCACACAGGTACACGCACACCTGGTGGGGGTGGGAGAAGGGGGGGGGGGGACACTTGGACCGGCTGAGTTTGTGACCCGAGGACACTTCCTCCGTTTGCTCCTCCGGTATCTTACACCTGGAAACGAACCCCGGAAACCGGAGCAGCCCGGTGGTGTCTCCAGACCGCGGGACGAGCGCGTTTTCCGGCCGAGCTGTTTATAAACAACGCGGGCATCGTCGGTGGCAGCAGCCCGGTGGGCACCAACATCCGAGCACGTCCCCCCACCACCACCACCACCACCACCCCCAAAAACAAAACTCCCGAGCCCGAGTTGAACAACCGCACAACGCGGCTCCGCGCGGGGAAGTTTCCCGTTTTTAAAAAAGGCGGACTATAAGTTGGTGTCAGTGTCCGAAGAGCTGCAGCGTCCCACCGGCTGCGCTGTTTGATGTGGGAGACACAATTTGGAAAAGGGGGAGAGAGACAGGAGGGAGAAATATGGTGGGGAGGGGGAGGTGGGGGGGGGAGGAGGAGGAGGAAAGGCTTAGAAATTCATCACCTTAAGAGTCTGAGAAACATTTTACCTGGATTTTTCCGAGTCACGATTGCTTCCTCGGTCGCCACACTCCGGTAAATCTTCAGCGAGTCACTACAAAGGCTTCTTTTCTAAAAAAAAAAAATGTCAATTCTTCTCGCTAAACAATCACTCCGCACATCCAAGATGGCTACCAGGAACACCTCCTCCTCCGATGCCCTGTTGGACGGGAGTCCCGCCTACTTTGCTTTTGATTGGTCCACTAGGACCGTTCCCGCGCTTCTATTTGCCAACAGCAGCTGTCCGTCAGAAAAGACTGGTTTTACTACTTCCAGTGTGACTCCCGCTCTGATTGGACTGCTCCGTAAAGGTCAAAGGGTAAACTCGGTCCTGTTTTACGTAGCTTCTACGGCCCCTCCCCCTCCCGCTCCGTCGGCCGCAGGGATTCTGGGAAATGTAGTTGACCACTGCCTTCACGAAGCAGCTGAACAACACCACGTTTATTAAATCATTAAATAAATAAGTAGCCAATTGTTTATTTGAGAAGGTTGTGGTTTATTTAATATCTTCATGTAGTGGAGTAGAGGACTCATTTCAGTTTCGTATTTTGTTTTTCCTCAAAAATCAACAGCAAAAAAAGCTGATTTAAATTGCTTTGTTAATATTTAAAAATTCTGTACGAAGTTATGTTTTTGTTTTTTTTACTTTTACTTTTTTTACACATCACTGCTTATTGCTTCTTTTTTTTTAAATGTAATATTAATTTAGCTTCTAAGTCAGAAACATACTGTCATGTTTTTTTCAACGTGCTCCCATCCTCTTGGCTGCTGTCACTTTTTTTTTTTTTTCCACATGGAGACATGATTTAGTATTTCAAGGAAGATGAGATTCATAATTTAGTGTTTTGTTTTAACTCCTTGATGTCTGACCCTCATTATGATAAATAATACTCACCACTTTATCCTGTATCCGGCTGCTGTGATGGATGAAAACAGCCAGTTATTGATCAGCCTTTAAAGGCCTGGCTGTGCTGACGACTGATCTACTGGATTGGATTATTGTTCGTGTTCTGTTTTTGTTTTGACCAATTTTTTTTTATTGAGTTTTATAAAGTCCCATTCAGGGACATGAGAGTTATCAATCAAGTCGGTCAAAACTGATTTACGTAGCACAATTCATGTCTATCAGAGAAAAAAAGTAAAAAAACAAAACAAAATATTGTTTAAAAATGGTGTGGTACATACGATATGCCTGCCCCTGCTAAAATAAACAATAACTAAAAGTGTATTTTAAAAATAATACCAAAATATACAGCACACACATGGAATATTTATCAACTGATGCCACTTTGTGTTGAATTGTGTTAAGAGCTAATAAAGTTGAAGCTAAATCATAATTTCAGCTTTTTTTTTTGATCCTGCAGCAGCGACTCTGATCTCAGCTGTTTATTCTGCATTACTACGTTCTTCCACTGGAGGGCGCCGCAGGCTGCAGTAAAGTAAAGTACAGGCTATGAACTCGAGAGTAGGCCAGTTTTATTTTCAGCACAATCTGTCAGTTTCACGTAAAAAACACTTGTGCTCAGTGAATTCTCACCCAAGAATGAATCAGTCAGAATCACATTTAATTTAAATTAGCTCGACTGAATTTAAAGAGTTTCTAAAGCTTCTCTGCAGGAGAACTGTATGTGCTGAATTCTTGAAATGTAAAATAAAGTTTAATGTAAATCAGGTCCGTCGTACTATTTTTCATATTTTCCGATGAATTCTGGACTCAAAAGTCTAAATTTATACTTTAATGTATCGTTCACACCTGCTGACATCTCACAACAGAATCCTGTCTATAAAAAAAAAAAAAAATAAACAATTATACATTTTAAGTCCTTTAATTTCTTCCCCAATATGACAATTCAAATTTTTTTTGCTGTCATAATTCAAAAACACCGGCAACATCAATATTTCCATGTTACAAACTTAAATAAATATATAACTTAGGCAGGAAATACAAAATGGATAACATAACGTAATACTGCTGTCATTTAACAACAACAAAAAAGAATGAGTGACTTTAATAAACTCAAGGCACGTTTAGTTGAACTCTCCCTCTACTATCAGACTACTATCAAATAAAAAGTAATGTCCAAAGACATTATAATTCACAATATTCACCACATCTCCATTTAAATCTCTTCTACAGCTGAAAAGAGAGAGAGAAAAAAACAACAGCTGCACAATAAATAAAGAGAAAGTTTACTTAAATCAGAAAATAAACTATATAAAAATTTGGATTGGCATTTGATCTTCTCACTCACATTTTTTTTTTTATATATATATCTTCTTATTTCAAAGGCATAAGAGACTCGCTGTCTGTGTGTGGTGTGAGAACTCCCTCCTCTTTGTTCCTCCTCCTCAGTTCCTGAACCTGTAGGAGATCGGCAGCAGCTTGTGCGTCTTCTTCATGGTCTGGACTTTGGCGTGCGTCTGCTCGTCCATGGTCTTGTAGCACCGCCGGGCGTAATCCAGCAGCTTCTCCTTGGACGCCTCGAACTCGCCGACTTCTGTCACCTGCAGGAAACGTTAATGTGGAAGTTTAAACTTCCTTTTTTTTTTTTTTTTTTTTTTTTGCCATCATTTCGGTTTTATCATGAAAAGGTGAAAAAGAAACGAGACACTCAACCTGTTGCAGATTTTAAAATTAGAATTTGGAAAGCAGAGGAAAAATAAAAAAAACATCTGTCCGTTTAATATCCGTTAGCTTCCTCCTTTCTGCTCTGACAACCTGCAGCCTGCTGTTTCCACCTCTCTGAGCCGAACCACAGACAAACAAGGTGCTCTGTTGGCTTAATTAGATTTTTGCTGGTTCGGAGCGGTTTGGAGCCGGAAGTGACCATATTTGGACGAGCTGGGGGAGGAGCCAGTCGGGGATCTGACTCGATGTGATTAGAAACCTGATGATACAACTTCCTGCCCACCTATAGTTGTAACCTGACTGGACCGTAGGCCTGTCAATCAAACAGACACGCCCCCAAAAACAGGTCTTCTTGAATCTTCTTTTCTAATGAATGAGGGATTATTTTCAGATGGACCTCCAGAAAACTAATAAGAAGGAGTGACTTTAGCTAACAACACCGAGATAACTGATGGACACATTTTATTCACTTTGGATTTGATGAGAGAAGTTGAATGGGAGTCTATGGAGCCGGAGGCTTTTTGGAGCCGACCTCTAGTGGCACTCGCTGGTATTGCAGCCTAAGGCCTCATTTTTCAGACCTGGAACACTTTTACATTCAGTCTGTTGTCTGGATAAAAACTACTTGTGATGAACAGGAACACTGAACTGAACTCCAACCTTCTCTGGCGCCACCAGCAGCAGCTCTGCGATGGGGGAGGTGGAGGCCATGGTGTTCCTGTCGACTCCGTGGACCTGGAAGGCCCGGGACATGCTCCTCACCCGCTGGTAGGTGGACAGGATCTTCTTGTACCGGATCAGAACGCCGTCCGGGTCTTTCACTGGGGCG
This sequence comes from Embiotoca jacksoni, assembly GCF_022577435.1. Lineage (NCBI taxonomy): Eukaryota > Metazoa > Chordata > Actinopteri > Embiotocidae > Embiotoca > Embiotoca jacksoni. The sequence goes on from NW_027185394.1 coordinate 2,827,285, forward strand.
GGACAAAAAAAACAAAACACTGTCAGAGACGCACAAAAAACATTCAGTGTTTCGGTGTGGTGCGTTGCCACGGTGATAATCAGGGTTCGGCGCAGCTCAGTAAGTCTGTTTAAATAATTTTTTAATACAAATGAATTGTTGCTTTTGGTGTTTTTATGGGATTTGTTGAGGATAAGAAAATCCGTGTTGCGCGTCACGTGACCTCTCACCTCTCTGCCGCTCCCTGCTGTGAGTGATCCTGAAGATCCTCCTCATCTTCAGCCTCGGCTCTCCGCCGCCTCGCCCCCTGCCCTTCTTCTTCGACCCCTTCTCCACCGCAGAGTCCTCGTCTTCCTCCTCCTCCTCCTCCTCCTCCTCTTCCTCCTCCACGTACTCGTCCTCGGTGTAGAATTTGTCTTCTTCCAGATGAAACTCCTGCTTGACTACGACCAAGAAAACACGAGGAAATCCTCTTTATTCAGCTGTTGTAAGCCGGACATGATTTTATTTTATTTTTTTAAAGTGCTTCTCTGCCTTCAAGGTGTAAATATTTAAATCTGTGCTTCCTTCTATCTTCCTCACCGGGGATGGCGGCGCTGCGGCGGGTCCGAGGTCCAGTTCCCGGTCCTGTTCCCTGCAGACGTTTCAGGGTCATCCCAGACCGGGTGGTCATGGGGGAGTGAGGGGAGGGAGAGCTGGCCGGCTGGACCTTCACACCCCGCTGGGCGTCCGCACACCACTCTGTCATTTAACAATCGCAACGAAACCAGAAACAATCATACGTAATGAAAAAGAAGTAAAGATTATTATTATTTTTTTTTAAAGGGCCATCATGGAGCTTTCTCACCCTCGGGACTCCTCATGCTGACGATGAAGCGGTCCAGCTGGCAGCGCAGGAAGTTGCGCTCCTCCTCCAACTCATCGATGCGCTTCTGCAGCCAGGCGTTCTTCTCCAGGGAGACGTAGAGGTGAGCCCGCAGGTTGGACACCAGGATGAACGGGCTGTACGGAGGGTGAGGAGGCTCCTGCACCACGGCATCTGCAGCAGGAGGAGGAGGAGGAGGAGGAGGAGGAGACACAGATATACGGAGGAAAAGAAGAGAGGGTAGAAGAAGAACAAGAATTACAGTTTCATTTTGGACTTTTTTTGACACAGCAGATGTTACAGGAAACTCTGCTGCCTCAGTGCTTTAAAAAGCACCATAACTTGGATAAAAGCTGGTTTTATGTATGAAAACATCATAAATAGACTGTTTTACAAGATTATTTGAACGGAGTGAAACTTTACTTTTTGCTTCTTTAATTTGAGTTTAAAACGCAGCAATAAAACAAAAGTCGAGGCTGAATTTGGCTTTTAGTTGAAGCTATATTCAATGTAGCACATTGAGCAACTTTGGGACGTCGATTGCTGCGTTCAAGGCATCAAAATGAATTATTTCTCTGAATATTTTCCCTTAATACAGCAAAATGCAGGACAAACGTGTGCAAAATCACATATATAGGCTGAAATAGATTTTTTTATTCCATAAACTTTCATGCATTTAAGCAGATGTGTGAAAAACAACCAATTCTGTTTGTTTTTTTTCTAAAAGTTTGGTAAGAATTATGAATCTGGACGACAAAAGAACTTATAATCATAATAAATATCAATTATCATCCAGTTTAAGTTCATTAGAATTTACAGAAAAGGTCCTTTGATTTTTGAACAATGTGTGTTTCAGAAGTTCATTCCTCATTTGGACTATTTTCATTGCATGAAATTTCCACCCACTCAGTTCCTGACACGTGATAACGGCGGTCGCGTGACGTACCGTCCATCATCTCCTGGCCGTTGTGCAGGTGGTAGGCGACCGGTCGCTCCAGACTCCCCTCCAGCGGGAAAGAGACCTCGTAGGCGTCCAGATACAAACCTCCACCTCCACCGACCGAGGACGAAGGCTGCGGCACGTAGTGCTCTGAAAGACAGACGGAGAAGATGTTAAGATTCCTCAGCTGGTTATTTCCTTCATTAACTGATGAAACATGAAGTCGATATAATAAAGCTTTAGAGCAGGTGGAGGCCACAACATATATATATATTTCACATTGTCCATTGTTAACATCTCAGATCTACCAATTAAAATGACAATAAAAGAACTTCCTGAGGGAAACCCTCTTAAAAAAAAAAAAAAAAAAAAATTTGAAAAAAATCATAACTCCCCAAACACAAGTTAAAGTTTTCAGCTGTTTTAATTTGTCCTTCTAAATATTTACAATGATATGAAATGAGAAAAGCAGCAAAAATTCACATCTAAGAGTATTTTTACTTGATAAACGTCAGAAGCTTTGCAGATTTATTACTTTTGTTTCAGCTCAGTGAAAAGTTAACAAACTTATAATGTTCACAAGGTTATTTATATTAGAGTTTTACAGACTTTAAAAACTTGCCATATATGGACACGAATCAAGAAAACAGATCATCAGTAAAACAGTCATAACACAGAAAAGAAGATTAAAACTAAATGAGATATTAGGACATAAAACGGAGGCCTGTAATTGACTGGACGTTCAATAATGAGCCACGTTGAGGTTTCAGCAGTTTAAAAGCAGAAAGTGATCCGAAGAGCTCTTTTTTCTTTATGATTTGCGGCAATTATCAAAACAAAATACATCAATTTCTTCGGGGCGGAAGCTTTTTATAGGCGGTCTGAACAAATATTTGCCAATTGTTGCAAAAGTTTTGAGGTTATCTGAATGCACTGAATCATTGGATTCATAGTGCTGTTGTTACCTGGCGGGTTTGCATCGTCTCTGGTGGTTGGAGAGTTCATGACTGGAAACTCTGTCAGGTAACTGATGAGTCGCCTTAAAACCTAAAATGTCGGGATGAACAATGATAATTGGACTCCAGAAGTGCTGTGAGCAGTTATACTTCTGTAATACAGCCTGACGAAACCCAAGCTGCTGCTCCACCGACGTGCTCTCACACTCCGGCGCAGGAATTACCTGATTATAAGTGGCGTCAGGAGGTGCACCGGTTTGGTCGTTTCACACATGCGCAGAATCGTTTCAAGGGAGTACACCGTTAGAGGACAGCCCCCCCCCCCCAAGAAAAAAAAAGAAAAAAAAAAAGGGAAAAGTGTTTAATATATATTAAAAAAAAAAAAGATTTCTATTAAACCACAAAATGTTAAAAAGCAAAACAACAGTCACTAAAAAGGAAATAACAAGGACACTAAAAAAAACTAAACAGTAAAGAAAGGCAATTCAAGCAGCTACGTATTTAAACAAAAATGACCATAGTATTTCATTCTGCATTTAATGTTTGTTTATTCGACGTTTGTTCAAATTTATGAAGAAGAAGAATGTCTGACGTCATCAGAAGAGGCTGGGCGCAGGTAAATACGGAAGAGCGCCACGCCAAAGAAGGTAAACGCGGAAGTGAAGAAAAAACAGGATTTAAACGGCAGGAACACGTTCAGTGAGGAGTTTCATGTTGCCGAACGGACAGTAAGAACAAGTAAGTCAAAGCGTTTGTGTTATTGGCGTGAAGTAGAGTTTAGAGATTAAGTTTATTCCACACTTAGTAAAATATGGTCAGATTTAGACGGACTCTGCAGTGATTGCAGGTTCCCTGCGAGAAATAACTTGTAGATTATTCAGTGTTTGTTTTTTTTAAACATTAAATGAAACTTTCAAGAAGTCCAGATGTGATAAAGTCTTAAATTAACTTGTATTTGTATTGAATCGCTTTCAAAGCTGATTTCATCCATTTTTTAAAAATTATTTTTTATTTATTTATTTATTTTATTGTATTGTACTCTATTAATCCCCGAGGGGAAATGATTTTGCTACAGCAGCATCCCGAGGGAGAGCTGCTGCCACGACTGTGGCGCCAACTAACCTGAGGTGCATGTTTTTGGGTGATGGGAGGAAGCCGGAGAACCCACGCTTATTGTCACTTTTATGTTTCTGGATAACTTTTTTCTGAACTTTTAGTGCATGCGTTTTGTTTAAATAAATTAAAAAGTACTTAAAAAAATTATAGTAAGTAACATTTTCCAAGCAGGATTTCTAGTTATAGTTTATCTTCAATGTTTGGTCCGGGTACTTTTACTGAATGATTTGAGTCCTGCAGACTGTATGTATCAGTGTGACACCTGAAACCACAGCAGCTGCAGTTTTAATATGTTTTTGTGGAGCTGCAGTTCCTCTGTGGTAATACCCATCCTTCCTCTCCTCCTCCTTCTCCTCCTTCTCCTCCTCCCTCCCAGTTGCATCATGGGCCTTTGCAACGGCCTGTCCCACTGTAAACTGGCGCTGGCCTTTGCCGTGCTGATGGATGTCCTGGGTGGAGCCGCTCTGCTGGTGGGCGTCTTCGCCCACCTGGAGATCAGAGGACAGGACTTCGGAGACCTGCTGGTCTACACGGGTATGTTTGTTTGTCCCTCCCTGAACTTGGAATCACTACTGAAGGTGGGATGATCAGTGACTTATCAGACATTTAGTTTAAATAACAATCTTTGATTTATTACTTTAATGGAGCAGAATTGTCTTCTGAAGGACTTTTATTTACTTCAGTGTAATTATTTTAACTGTGATGGTGTGAATCAATATAAAGCCAAAGTAATAACAGTCATTCAATGTGTCTAAATAATTGTATTAATCAGTAGAAGAAGGTACAGTTTACACATTTGTGTTTCAAATTAAACATCTTACAAACTGAAATGTAAACAAGATAAAAATGATGGAAAACAGAAGAAGTGCGTTAAAAAACAAAAATATTTACATTTATTGTCTTTTAAGTTTCACTCCCATCAATGACGACTTTGCACATTTGCTTTATGAATCAGTGTTTGAACATGTTGAGTTTTGTTTACAGGGTGATAGACATCCATCCAAATGTTGCCACGGCAACAGATTCTCAGTGTTGATGTGAATTCTTTTGAAGCCATAATAAGTGCCCGGTTGGTGTGTTCAGGGGCCCTGTTTGTGCTCATGTCCCTGGGCGGGTGGGTGCTGTGGTACAGCGGGAACATCGAGGGCCTGACGTCCAAGAAGGAGCTGGGACACATCAGCAGCGCCGTCGACCGACTCGCCCGCAACCTCAGCCGAAAGATCCGCTCGTACCACAACCGCTGAGCCAACGGGCAGGAAGTCAGGAGTCCCTTTCAACTTAAAAGCCTGTGTTTGTCAGTGTTGTTATGAGATGCAGACACAGAAACAAACTTGTGTTAAAACAAACCAAGTGTTACAAGCATGTCAAAAACATTTCAGCTGCCTGAATGTTGCTGTTACAAATTTAATGTTTTCTTAAGAGTAGTATTTTTATTCAGTGTTTAACTGTGACTCAGTGGTCTTCTGTTGGATTTCAATAAAAAAACAAACATTTTATAAATCATATAAATGTGTTTTTCTTACATTTTTAACAATAAAAGATCAAATTCAAAATAGACATTTTCATTAAGAAGAAATTTACTCAACTATTCAAACAGCAAAAATGAATGAGAATCGAGTCATCGTTGAAAACATACAGTAGCTGTATGTCTAATTTTATTTTGATGGTACTTTATATCTTTTATGATATATTACAGGCATTAATAACTTTATTTAGGTATAATTCATGTTGATTTCATAGTTGTACTTCTGCTTTTTTTGTTGTGGTTTTGTACCATCTAGTTTTCTCTGTCAGGAGATCAATAAACAGTCAAAAGAAGCAGTTAGTAATCTCTAACCTGCACTGGCCTCTGCTGGTGGCAACTGGGAACTACAACTACATCAGTGGACTGAACAAGAAGAACAAGATTTGAGCAAAGAGGATGAATGAAACGGTGAAAAATAAATATTTTTGTGTGCTCCATCAGAGGACAGTCAAAAGTTTAAAAGGGCGGGACTTGAATTCAGAAACCTCAGCAAGAGAACAGGAAGTCACTTGTGCAACCTTCAAAAACGTTCTATCTGCAAGTAAATACCTTAGTGTTGTCCATTACTGTAAAACTCATACTATGGACTTTTTAGCTGCCAAAATTTACGGTTAGGCGTCATACGGTTTGGATTTTACATCACGTAGGAACCAGGAAAATAAAAACGATGCTGACGTGGGCCAATCAAAGATGGTGCTGCCCAAATTTGGCCATTGGGCAACTCGGCTCAGTCCAAACCCGCAGTCATCCCTCCTCCTCTTCGACTAGATGCACGCTGGAAGCCATTATGTCTGCGTCCAGATTAAACTTTCTTTAACCGAGAATAGATTCCTGAAGGTCACTCAAGGCTTCGATAAAACCTCTCAGCCACGTTCAGGTAACCTCCCATTTTCCATTCCCATGATGGACTCTTGTCTGCTTTGCACTGCTGCCAAATCCTCCTTACGCTGCCAAACGTCCCCACCTCCACTGTCGTTTTAATCCTCCCCCTTCTTTCAGTCAGAGGATTCCCTTCCAAGAATCCAATCTAAACCAGGTTGAGGGTCAGAGGTGAGATTGCAAGTGTAGAAAGGTTTGATTTGAAAAGACAAAGAAGACAGAAACTGCTAATCCAGTAAATCCAAGACTCTTTAGTATCTGGAGGCCGAAAGGGAAAATCCTCGTTCTAAAAGAGGAAAGACAATAAATGGAGGATGAGGTAACACAGGGAGCTCCGAAAATGTGTCGACTGCCAAAAACCACGACAGGAAAGCCAAATACAGACGCGGAAATACAGGTGTTGACTTCAAGTTCAGGAGTAGAAGGCAAAAGTTGCACATTATTTACCTTTTTGGTAAAACAATGTTTATGTGTGGCTTTGGGAGAAATACTTTGTTCAATCTGGGGGGAAATATATATATATTTTTTTAAAGGTGGCAGACCAGACTAATGGTGCATTCATGAAGCTGGGAAGTGGGAAAGTTTCAATCTGGTAACCTCCGATTCAGACGTTCATTATTATTTGTACACGACACTTCCAACCCCGAATCACGGCAAAGCGTGAAATAGACACGCCCATCCACTCAAGCAAAACGTGAGATTGCCACGCTGGGCGCTGTCTAAGCGTGAAAGTTACATGTTTTCCTGTAGTGGACAAAAAACAAAACTAACTGCGTGCTTTGAGCCATGTGATTTACAGGACAATTTTACTTTTTGCAAAAAACATGTGGTTGGAGTTACAAAATACAAGAAACAACTCAAGAAAAAATTGCGCAAAGCGTTGCTATCTCACGTTTTGCCGTAGCGGACGGGCGTATCTATTTCACACTTTGTCGTTTTTAGCAGATCACATTTAAAACAGAAAGCAAACTAATGGCCACACTTGTCATTGTCTGTCAATATAGTAATTAGTATTATTTAACAGCACAATTTTTTTTTCAACCTTATTCTACATTTTAAGGATTGTTTTGGGTGGTTGTTGAGAATTTAGGCCACTTTTTGTAACATGTGGGATATTAATTGATCTCAGGTGTATTTTTTCTCTTTTCATTTGAATAAGAACGTCTCACTTTAAGAAGCTTAACATTTTTAAAAAGTGATGTTGGTCCTGCGTGGCAGAGCTCTGCAAAGCCGCGGCAGCCAGGAGGTAAAATCCAATTCACCTGGTCGACGGTGCCAAGAGGGAGGGCGCTGAAGTTTGGCCTCTGCACGTCAGCACAGGACTTAAGTTATTTTACTTAATAGAAAAGACAGATCAGCTGTCTGTAAGAGAGCTTACTGTGATGTGGCTCTCTGACCGACTAAAGATATCGAAGCAGCTCCGTCTGGAAGAAAAGGGAGTGGGCGGAGAGGATGTCCTCTTATGTCTTCTTAATCAGGTTGTATGCAAACATATTAGGAGCTGTTGTTGTTATTGGTGGTAGTGTTACACAATGGAGCTCAGTTTCCAAATTTATACCTCAACTGGAAGCATCCATCAACAGCTCAGAGTTAACTTACTAAAACAAAACAATACTGCGACAAAAATCAGGAAAAACATAACTTTTTGCCGTTGATTTATAAAAAAAAATGTTTGGGCAAGCTGGGGAGCGAGAAGACACCATGCCCCGCCCACTTATACCGCCAAGCTGACTGCACCCTAACTTTGCTAATGACACCATAATAATTCGTGGAAAACATTTATTGACTTTGTATTTGATGAAAAAAGTTGAATGGGAGTCTATGGAGCCAGAGCCTTTTTTTTTTTTTTTTTTTTAGGCCATCCCCTAGTGGCCCTCAATGGTATTGCACGTTAAGACGTTTCCACACTGGCTTCACTTTTCATATGTTTTGTGCAGCAAAACTTGTAATTTTTTAAGGCTATTAAATAATTGTAGTGGAGTTGTACAGTTCCACAGGGAGCGACTGGTGCGCCTCGTTCGCAATAATGCAGCTTTGCATCTATTGAATACATACAGAGGCGAGAGAGGGGAGAGCATCAGCTGAAATGGTTTAAGAGCGTCGGACAACAAAGGTCGTGTCGGTCCAGACATTCAGGCAGGTTTATACCCGTTGAGAGGGAGATGTGGGCTTCCTTCTGTGCAGGTGTACTGGTTTGGATGTACACAGTGGAGCAGATGGACGATCAGCAGTCGAGACTCAGTTAAGCTCATTTCAATCCCCCGCTGAACGCAGCCTCCCTTCACCCACCTCCACCCGCTGGATTTAAACGGCTAAGTCTTGACCTGCTTGAAGGTTCCCTGGCGGTTTTGGGAAACGACTTGCTTTTACTTTGTCACTTCTCTCGATTGGGTTTATTTTTACAGTTTAAAACCTTCAGAAACAAACAAACCTTCAGTGCCAAGTTCGGTCAGCTGACTTGTTTTCGGGTCGAGGGTGGAGATGAGCTGCGGGGAATCCATGCAGTCCTGCAGATTTAGCCTCAACTCTGACCCGAGTCACGTGTCAGACCTCCATCTTCCTCGTCACTCTCGCTGCACATGTTGTAACCAATAAGAATGAGAATGAGAACTTTATATAAACACTTTTATAGTTATTGAAAACTTTGATATACAATATTATACTAAAAATAACTTTTAATAAGCAAAAATCTAATTAATTCCAGTTTTATTTGTCCAAAAGACTGATGAAATCCCCCTCTGGTTTTATCAGACCATAAAAATAGAAAACCTTGTGTTGATATAATTTAATAAAGCAGCCTTTAGTAAATATCAACTCTATGAAATTTACACTTTAATTATTCACACTGCTTCAGAGAGATGTTACACATTTTTGAGGCTGTAGTTTGGGTTGTTGTTCAACCAGTTTTTCTTTGTGTTGTCAATAGTTTTTTTTGTATATGTTGTAAAAAGAAATTAGAAACCCATTTTTTATAGAATGCATTTAATAAAACCACAAGCCTCACATGATTTAGTTCTCACAAGACTGTTGTTATGCATTTCAGTAAAAGTCATTTTTATAATTATTAGAAAACAAAAACAAAACTGACTGCATCCAGGACAACTGGGTACTATGACAACCAAAATTTATTGAAGCTAAAACTGAACAAACAAACAACCAAATAAACTCTACTTTAAAAAAAAAAAAAAAAAAGTTTTGGCTTTTAAGGGAAAATCTGTTCAAAATGTCCAAGATAATTTCCTTGCTGTGTCTATTTTAATGTCAGAAGTTGGTATTGTCATATCACTTGACATTTTTGCCCATTTGTCCTCTATAGGACTATATTGGAATGACATCAGGTCTGAGACACAATGAGTGATTCATGGTGAAGTAGAAATGCATTCAAAATATGCTGGAAAATGCCCCAAATAGTACAGATTCAGTAATAGTTCCATCATATTGATGGTGCAGTTATGTCCTCTCGATTTCCACATGACCAGAGCTTGAACAGATACTCATCAAACCAACAAATTAGTTTGTATCAGGCTCTGGTTTGTTTTTCTTGCCTGCACAAGAGATGCGCATTTGAGTTGAATTGAGTTGAGTTGAGTTGAGTTGAGTTGAAGAAGACAGCGACAGTAAGCCTGTTTGTGAAAAACACTATAAATAAATGTGATTAATGTGACCACTTGATGAGGAAGGAAAAAAAAAAGAAGCAGCAGCAGCAGCAGTCGTCGTCACATGGGCGCTATTGTGGCTCCGCCTCAGGATGATCGATTTTAATTGACTTATCTCAGCAGGTGGAGGCTGATTTTCCTCCGCTGCTCACAGACAAAGCATCACTGTTTGTCCTGGACTCCTCCGCCGACCACTCAGGTAGGACACAAACCAAACTGTGATACACGGACAACATTAAATATCACTATCCTAAAGATTTGAGACACTGAAAACTGTGAATGAGCATCAGACAACTGGTGTTAGAAGTATTTGATATAAAACAAGTTTACATGAGATTCTTTTTCTAGTCTTGTGGTTAAGAAGCATTTCGAGAGAAGAGAGCACTTTTAATTGATGAGACGTTGCGTTGTAGTTTTTTGGTGTACTATTGTTTTTATTCTAGTTTGAACCCAAACTTCTACGTGGTTTATCAAAGTAGGAAGTGCCTGCCAGTGATGGTTACTTCGTATTAAATTACTTATTTAATTAAGTCTATCAGAATTTTTTTACTTATTTTTTATTTTTTATTTTGTTGTGATTGAATAGATTATGTTACATTTTGTATTTCTTCCGAAAACAGTTTCATGTGCAGTTGTGCTGTGACAAGGACATACATTTTTCTTTATGAAGTTCTTCTTAATTACTTTAGTTTCAGTCAGTCGGGCTATCAAACCAGAATTAAGTTAAGCTTTAAGTGCATTAGGTTTTGGCAGTGGAACACAAGTGACCTTGAACCCTCTGAAGATCTGTGGCCATGTCGTTCTTAAATAAATTGAGAGTCACTTAAAGAGGGATTCAGAGCTATTACCTCATAATTGGGGGTGTGGCCACTACAGTAATTGGGCCACCATGTTTGAAACCTTAAAAATAAAAATGATAATACAATTATTAAAGTTTTGAAAGTGGCTGTATTACAGCAGCAAAAAGAGAGTCCGTCTTCAGACTCACTCTCATAAAAGAAAAGAAAAAGCTCATCAATGCTTATTTGATGCACAGAAAGCAGGTTAGATGGAAAAAAAAAATACCTTGACTGTCATTCAAATTATTTCCTTTGAAGTTTTATTTGACCCCAGACTGATAATGAGGAAAAGCACATAAAAAAAGAAGAAAAAAAAGAAAAGCTGAACAAGTCTGGAACAATCAATATTTTTAAGTGTCAACCAAGAACCTTCCTCAACTTCAAGGTCATGTCGCAAAAATCTTCAGCGTCGGGTCGCTGGAGTGCGTTTGGACGAAGTGCGTTTCTTAAAACGTGTCAGGCAATCTTATTCAATGGCTCTTTAGAATCTATTATTTTTGGTAGCACAGCACCGACCTATGTGGCTTGCATGCTATTGTAAAATGGGATTAAAATCCCCTTCTCCCAAAAAATATTGTCGTGCGAGTGACTATGCCTACTCCAGTCATCAACCCGGCTGGCTGATAATTCTAAAATAGTAAAAGGGGTGGTGTGTTACCAAAATGTCTGCAGCACAACACTTGAAATGTCAACAAACAAGTGCTTCAGCCGTGACCCGAGGTGAACCTTGTCCGTTACACTTCTTGCTGGCTTTGAAGAGGGTTGATTGGCGTAATGAGCTTACCAAGTGGCTTCTGCTCTTTTCACAGCGTTTGATTCAGTCAGGTGAATTGCAGGACAGGACCAGGAACAACCACACTTCAGGGATTGCCTTCTCTTTACCACTTTGTCAACGTAGTGGAGGCAACTCCCTAGGTTGAAGTTGTATTGGTCCTGAAAGAGCAAAAGGGCCGCAAATTCCCAGGCTGATATCGCTCTACAACATCGCCAACACCACCAGCAATGGGCAACACCAAGAGCGGCGCTGTGTCCAAGGAGATCCTGGAGGACCTGAGGCTCAACACCAAGTTCACGGAGACCGAGATTGTCCAGTGGTACGAAAACTTCAAGAAGCAGTGTCCAACAGGCCGCATCTCGAAAGAGGAGTTTCAGACCATCTACAGCAAGTTCTTCCCAGAGAGTGATGCCAACACGTACGCCCAACATGTCTTCCGTTCCTTCGACACAAACGACGATGGCACACTGGACTTCAAGGAGTACATCATTGCCCTCCACATGACATCGACAGGGAAAACCACCAGGAAACTGGAATGGGCCTTCTCGCTGTTCGATGTAGACAAGAACGGATACATCACCAAGTCGGAGGTCAAGGAAATCTGCTCGGTGAGTTTTAGAGAAAGGGGAGCGATGCAGCGTCCTTGCAAACAGCGAGTCATGGTAGTTGGCAAACTCTTTGACTTCCCAAATATTTGGGGACTGTTTATAGGAACGTTTGATTACTTTGAATTTGGAAAGATGTTATGTTGAGGCTCAACATTAGCAGGAGCAAATTAAAGTATAGACAATCGCATCATCTGCGTAGAGGTTGATATTATATCTTTTAGAACAATTTTTAGATTAAGAATGATAATATGATGGTATTGCAAATACGTACTGACCTGAATTTTGTTATGGAACATTTCGGGGACTTTTAAACACCGGATTAGACTCTAAGTGATCGTGATAAACAGTTTAGGATAAATAAAGGCCTAAGCCATCAGAGAGTTTAGAGTGACGATAGGATGACAGAGTTTATATATATAGAATTAAGGGAGAATGACGACATCTAAATGTCTTCTTGGAACAAATCAAACAATTGTCTTCCATTTAATATTTAATCTGTTAAGATTTTCTAATTCTATTTTGAAGACAAATAGCTACAGACAAGACTATCATCTGCATACAGGGTGATTTGGGACAAATCACTTTGTGGCTTTTAGGTGTGTCATTGTTATTTTTAAGACATGTCTGCAATAATAATGTGTTATATCTCCCCACTTTGACCACTATAAACTGTAGTGTGAGCACAGCTGATCTCTTTATAATGACAAACTAATAATGCCACTGCTTTTCCTGCTTAAACCTAAACCATTTAACATGTTTGAGGTAGAAAAGTGTTGAAAATAACAACTACTTTTCCTTTCTTTATTGTGTGCACTAAATAACCACAAAAGATTGAGTAATGTTAAGAGTAAAAGACAGTGATAAGTATGATTTGAGACAAAAAAAACAAACAGATCCTTGTTTGGTCTGTTTGCAGTGTGTCTGAATAAGACAATTTGTCACTGATTTGATGGTCTTCATTTTTTCAGCTTATGTCAGCTTTTCTTTAAGCCTTGCTGCGATGAAACGTGTTTGTGGTTTCAATGTTCACTGCACTTCCATATGTGATGAGATCATTCTGAGTCTTTGCTGAAATGTAAAATGCTTCAGGTGTTGATTAAATTTTTTGTTGACCCACAGAATACAAAAAGAGACGGGCACCCCAAATTCACTTTTAAAGGGCTGCTTAATTTTGATGTTAATTCTCGTAAAAAAAACCAACATAAAAATACTTTATTTTACCTATTTTATTTTAAAAATTGTACTTGCGGGCCTATTTATAGCAAAAATGTTAATTTACAAGATTAGAGTTCATATAATCACAAAACAAAATCCAGATAGGCAAAAAGAGCTGGTTGGTTAATCCATGTCACCGCAGCAGCTCTTGCTATTTTTGTTCGTAGACGTGACAGACAGTTGCGATTAAAGGAGGGTTTTCGGTGTTCGGTGTTTCGGTGGGTTTCACTCCCCTGCGCTGTCACAGAAGTAGAATATACCAAAGTAGAATTCATGTTGATTTCAGCTATGACACCTGAGAAAAGAGTGAATAATAATGTAAGAAATGGGACAAATAAAATCACTGCCAACCAAACTGAAACCTGAATTATTTTGTGTTCTTGACCCTTTTTTCCTTTTTTCTTTTTCCCAACAGTCGATTTTCAAGCTGATTCCCAAAGATGAATTGGCTAACCTGCCTGATGATGAAAACACGGCTGACAAGAGGGCAGAAAAACTCTGGAAGTTCTTCGACAAGGGCGACAACGGTGAGACGAAATCGTGTGAATAGTGAAATGATTAGATGAGGCTCTTCCTCGAAGAAATAACTGTAGATACAACCAACATTTTGTAGCTACTGATAGATGGAAGGATCTGATGTATCTGAGGTACGCGACAGTCATATGGTTTATGATGCCGACATAGATGCTTTATAACAGACACAAATTCAGATTTAGCCCCAAAACAAATTATTTTAGCGCCCACCCAACACAAGGAAAAACAAAATATTTGAGAGTCACAGTTAAACAATAATGATGTTTGAGGATCCTCAAATTCAATGTAGTTATCTTCAAAACAGAGAAAAGATGTGGGACATTTTCATTTGTGATAAAAGTATATTTTTACATTTTAACTCTTTCAAATCATTTGAAAGTCAAATCCATTAAAATGAATGCAGTATAATGAAGTATTAGGGACCTCATTAGACTGTTTACATTGTTTTTTTTTTTTATCAGCAATAGATGCTTGGTTGTGCAGTTAACCCATCTGATTGTAGAGCCAAAAACTTCATGCCGTGTTGTTATGTTCTGGAAATAATCTAAACTGATCGCATCCCTTTCTGCGTCCAGATCGGGTGGCGGAGGGGGAGTTCATCCAGGGAGTGTTGGACAATGAAGAAGCTCTTCGTCTGATTCAGTATACGCCTGCGAAATAACCCTTCAATCCAACAGATTCGCTGTATCTCTTATCCAGTCCTGTGTTTTTTTTTCCGCTTTACCCTTCACTCTGCATCACACAATGCCACCCGACGGCACCTTCACAAAACGTGACCGCAAACATCGGGTGTGATGTCGCCGCCTCATCGCTCCAAATTCAGTAACGATACAGAATCCATTACGGGTTTTGTTTTTTTCTAACATTTATTTACCAACGCATGTGTGCAAGTCTGAGCTGTTTGCACTGCATACAATGAGTGTTTAAGCAACAAAAAAAAAAAAACAGGAGAGATTGCGGTTACCATAGCAACCGTTTCCAAATTTCAAAGCTTCACAGGAAGTGCTGTTTAACCAGCGTCTGTCTACCGCGAAGAAGACGCCGATATTCCCTCATGCATGTGAGAATCAACACGTCGAAAATAAAATGTGCACGTTCAGCTTTTTCTGCTTAGACTAGCTTTTTTCATCGAAACTGCGATAGATGGAGCACCTACATTATTTAGTTTACGTCTCTTAAAAAAAAAAGTGAATTATGAAGGTGTACTTTAGTAAGTCAAGCACACATTTTAAAATGATAACATGTCACGTGCATTAGTTTAATTATCATTAACCATGATATTTAACCACCACTGTTGTCTGCATGGTAACCAACGCTGTTTAATCACCGACCGACGGTGTAACTGCAGTAGGTGCACGTTCTTGTCTAACTTTGTGTCTTTTACACTCTTCAGTTCATCCATGTGGCACAATCTTACACGTGTAACGTTGTAGTTAAATGGCGAATGAGGTGAAATAGATTTGTTCCATGTAACAACATGTAAACCTAAGTGTTTGTCCTGGATTATTTTCCTTTTCAATAAATCAAAAACAATGAAATTGTAATAAAAAAATGAAGTTGTCAGAAGAGGTTTTTTAATTTCAAGAGTGATGGAAATTGCAACTGGAAATGGGGTTCAGTAACATTTTATATAAATCCAAATCCAATTTCAAGATGTACGACTCAAATCCGAATCTTGTTAGATAATTTGCTTGGACCAGAATAGAAACATTTATTAATTAAGAGAGGATTTGCCGGACGTGAAGCATCACTAATCCAGTTATTTACCAACTCAAAACCGGATAGGTTTTAATTGTTAATTGTTAGCAATCAATTAATAGTTTTTTGAGACATTTTAGAGAAATTAGATTTGAAAAATGTACACGATAATTAATTTCAACACAAAGGAAATTCCCAGTATAATACTGCGGTGGCAGCAACTGTTTTGTCTGTTGTCTGAATATGTTGACCTTCAGACTATTAAAAAAACTCCCCACTTATTAATAAAGTCTAAATCTAATTTGAATTTTTTTTTTTTTTTTTTTTTTGGTAAACAACCCTGATTGTGGGATCAAGAGTGAAAAGCGTGAACATACTGTACATGATTATATGGGTAAAGAACTGAAATTATTATTTAACATGTTTAAATTCTCCTTCTTCAATATATGAAGTTCTTAAAAAAAAAAAAAAAATTCGGGTTTTGTTCCTAGAAATAAAAACCAAACCAAATCTGCCGATGTTCTATTTAACAATGACCGCCAGCTTGAGTTACACAACACAAGCACAGATAATTGTCTCTTTAAAATATCCTTTCGTAATAAGAAAGACCTGGTTTACTTTCTCGTTCCACTTTCTGAGAGACATCTGCTTTGTTTTTTCTTGAGCACACATGCTGCGTGTTTCATTGTGAAGTCAAAAGGAGTTTCAAGGCTGAGAGGAAATTTATTTAATAAAATAAAATATTCACCTCTGAAGAAAACGGCACTTGTCAAAGATATTGCGGAGGCTTTCATGAACACAGTGTGTTGCAGTAAATTTATTATAGTTTTAGCAAGTAAATTAAATATAAATGAAGAGAAGATGTGAATCAGAAGCTAACATTTAACAAATCTATTATAACATGTAAAATACGCTGTTAAAAACGTTGCACCGGCCTGTTTATGATTAAGAAATGAATTTAACCCTTCACCTTCCACATGGTTGTATAATTCAATCTCATGATCTATATTTTTAATTCCTCTCCACATACAGTTCAGTGAACCGACAGCCCGTCTGTATTATGTCGATCTCTCCCTCTCGCTCTCTTGTTCTCCTGACTGGAGAGATTATTGACATAATCTTCTGTCCAGCATTTGAAAGCATCTGTCTTCACATGCAAATCTCTCTGTTGCTGTAATCTTCGAGCCAAAGTCAGTACAATTCGTCTTCTGGGAACCATGAATACTTGGACATAAAAATTGAATGGCAATATATCCAACATACGTGAGCGTTTCAGTCTCGACCAAAGTGCTTGACCAACAATGGATTCATTAAGCCGGGCTCAGATAATTCAGCCCGATTTAGTCTTTGCCGACAAATTTCCCGAATGTGAACGTTGGGAACGACAAACCGGTCTTATGAAGTGACGTAACTGAAGACGGGGACACCACACAGCACCATGATGAAAAGTGCTAACACTGTTGACGTATCCTATGACGTCGACCGTCAGGATGACGGAGTTCCCTTTGTCAAGTATTTGTAAATGTGGCTGTTCGGACAAAGCGGCGACCGACAGTGACGTCACCCGTTGGTTTCCGAACGGCCGATATGAGTTCGGAATTTTGAACCCGGTTTCAATATGTGACCATATTTGGGTGAGATGGGGGAGGAGCCAGTGCTGGATCTGAATTGAAAACCTGACCATACTATGTCCCGCCCACCGATAGCTATAACCTGAATGCACCAAAAGCCTGTCAATGGCATAGACACGCCCCCAAAAAAACGTCTTGTCGAACCTTATTTTCTAATGAATGAGGGGTTATTTCCAGAAAACTAATAAGAAGGAGTGACTTTAGCTAACAACACCGAGATAACTGATGGACACATTTTATTCACTTTGGATTTGATGACAGAAGTTGAATGGGAGTCTATGGAGCCGGAGGCTTTTCGGAGCCGACCTCTAGTGGCACTGGGTGGTATTGCAGCTTGAGGCACTTCCTGATTTTTTTAGACCCGGAAGCTGCATCCACTCTTATATACATTCAATGGTTTGGAAAAAAAAATGCCTCTGCAGCCATGATTGACAGCTTCTTGAGCCCTCCTCCCTGACGACGTGCATGAAGGCGAATAATGAACGGTCCAGGTCGTACTTGTAGTGTTGCCACTCTCCCGATGAAGACACGGCAAGAATTATTGTAGTTACTATCGTGAAAAAAACAAATATATCGTATTATTATTATTATATATCGGAACAGGAAGAAACATCTGACAGAACCAGAGTCATACATATGCAGCCATGTGGTTCGACTGGGCTTCTGTTTAGGGTTTCCTTCGACCTGGCCTGGCTTCCCCGGCACCTCCGGAAACCTATCGGGACAGATTACAAGGTCCTACTTAGGTATGTAGGTCCTGATTAGCTAAAATGTATAAAGGTGATAATGTGTGACGATTGCAGGCACTCTGTATTAATAGGACATGCAACAAATGTGGTTTGTGTTTATTTATCACCTTACTGAAGTGTAGGGGTTCATCACATGCACAGAGTAAAAACAACAAAAAAATGATATTATGCAAATAAGAACATTTTCATATGTTTTTACAACTTTTGAAATGTCTTTTTGAATACAGTCACATCCTGTCATACTCCTCATGAGTCATGAAATTACATGCAATCCCTGAAAAAAAAATCCCTGTAAGACTGGATTTACTGGAAAAAACAAAAACAATAACTGACATTTGTTTCTCTATTTCTGGTAATACCGGGCCGTTTTTAGCAAGATAGATGTTGTGAATTAATCTTTGAAATTCAAAAGAAAATTGTCATTGCATAGCATTACAAAACCAAGTTGTTTTATCCCCTGATTGCAGCGTACATACAGCCTGGAACAGCTGGTAGTATATTCATTGTGGTGGTCCTCGATATGTTCCCTTAAAATGTCCTGATACAAATATTATCAGGGTTTCCAAAAAAACTATAAAACCATGTCGGCAGAGAAGCAAGTACTCTCTTTTTTTCAATGCTGCTTTTACAAATACTTTCTGAAAACTGTGTTCAATTGTTGTCTTTTAAATCTCCAGCGATCAATCTGTCACTAGTGGTGCTGAACCCACTGAGAACAACAACACCCAACTTTTTCAGCTCATCGCTTTTGGTTCTTCTGCTGCATACAGACTGGAGAGTTTCAACCGGTCACCAGCCTTCAGTATAAAAATGTAGGTTTTGGGACTTACATTCATTAAGTGACCAGAAACACGACAGCAGCGGGATGACAATGTTGACGTAGTAGCTTGCCTGGTAAGAGACGCATCGGAGGCTGTGTTTCCGTGAGTTTTTCTGCCCCCGAGTGGTCACAATTAACGTTGAAACTGCATATATACAAATAAAAACACAACGATTTTTGAATGTGTGTGTGTTCAAGTGTTGTAGTCCCAGTTTTCTGCACCCCCCCTCCCCCGTCCTCCAAAAGTCTTAACAGAGTGAGTCCTCTCTGTCGTCCTGCAGAGCGTAATCTATCTCGTCCATCTCCCGTTCACAGTCCTCACATCCTTCAGCGCAGCATCCCTCCACGACCACCACGCCACGAGGGTCCACCAGCCTTCCAACTCCACCACCTCCCATTGCCCCCACTGTTCCTATACCCATTCCCCCAGCTCCCACTCCCACTCCCATCCCGCCTATCCCGACTCCTCCCATGGCCCCCATTCCTCCTACTCCTCCCATGGCCCCCATTCCTCCGACTCCTCCCATGGCCCTCATTCCTCCAACTCCTCCCATGGCCCCCATCCCCCTGACTCCTCCCATAGCCGCCATTCCTCCCATTCCAACTCCCCCCATCCCGACGCCAACAGTTCCCATGCTTCCGACTCCAATTCCTCCTCCTCCTCCTCCGAGCAGCGCTCCCCCGCACGCCAGCGGCCCGACAGCCGGTCCCACTCCCCTGGGCCACAGTGGGTCGACGAGCGCCCCCTGCTGGCCGAGCTGAATCAGCTGGCTGACGGAGTAAACCCCCGCCCCGCCGGCTCGGACCACCTCCTCGTAGGAGGGGGCGCTGGTGGTGGCTCGAGCCTCATCCAGCTTCACACGGGCCCGATGCTTCATCTCGATGAGGGTCTTGGTGTAGGAGTTGAGTGTGGCCACCGCGGCCGCCATGCAGCAGCTGAACGAAAGCCACGCCATGCTGGGTGGAGCGAAAGATTTAGGAAAAAACAGGTTTGAACTTCGTTGTCGGACAACCGGCCAAAAGAATTTGTTGGTTAAAGGTCGTGTCGAACCAGAAAGGGGTTCAGTTACGTTCTTGTACATGTTCACGCAGTATAGCTGGTTGCCGTAGCAACTACTTGGATGGCTAATTTCCTGGCAAACATCTGGGAAAATGCCAGTCAGTCCCAACCGGGGTCACACAGCTTATTATATATATATATATATATATATATATGTATTTGTACCATTGACTCCTGTCTCATAATATTGTAGAGCAGTCTATAGCAGTCATGTGACACATTTCACAAAATTTGCCATTTTAAATGCCTAACTTGAAATTTTATTTGAACTTTTTGGTTTCATACGGGATAATTGCTTTGGTTTGTTCGAACTAAAACTCACGTGAAGGACCATCCGTAGTCCCAAGTCTGTGGCCTCCAGTCTTTAGGTCCGATGCTCACGGTCATCTGAAACACCGTGGTGTACATCATGTGAGCGACCATCCCCATCAAACCTGGCCGAAGGAAAGACAGAGAGAGAGTTAAAACAATAAAAGAGAGCTCAGGTCTTCTATTTTGGAGATAAATTATCGGAATGAGTTTCTCTCTTTAGATAATCGTGTTTAATGGACATTTAGGGGGTTTTCGAAGTAAATCTCAGCATTACCCGAGAGGACGGTGCACATGGCGGCGAAGGCGTTGATCTTGAGGGCGTTCATCTCCCTCTTGGCACAGAGGCACAGCGCTTCCACGCACATGAGCAGGAAGCCCATGGCCAGGAGGCCGATGTACATGAACTCACTGATGACGGACAGCCAGAGCACACCTTGGAGGCGAAGACGTGCATTTCGTTTGATTAAAAAACAAAAAACAAAAAATGTCAGGTTTTATTTTGTACATTGTGCGTCTTGCGAAGTGAAGAACTGGTGCGGCGCCAAACCTTGCGTCTCTCCCGGTGTCAGCTCAATGAAGCTGCGACACTTCTCTTCCTGGTCTTCACCTGACAACGAGACAATCCCAACAGAAACACGAGTCAGCGGGTTCTTGGAGTCGAGACCATCTGTAACGTTTTGAATGTCTTTCGAACGGTCAACATCGATTGTTTTTTTTGTTTTTTTTGCTGTAGAAAGACACATGTCATATACACATATATATATATATATAATCTCTGGCCAATGCTAAGAATGTCAACACATTATTAATCCTGGAAACAGAACAGAGATCTGCTTTAAGTCCACTTGATTTGACCTGCTGACAATCAATCTGTCAAAGTTTTATAGTAGAAGAATACAAGCCGGCGATTACTTTTCGTTTGCAGTATATCAGCCGGATAGTGATTCACGTATTATGTTTAACCGACACTACAAACAGTTCGCTGGTCAGCTGTTTCTGTAGCAACCCCTGAATTACCCCAACTGCCCTCCCGGTTATCGGAACAGCTTACGGTGTATATAAAAGGCGTTTTTTTTTTTCTTTTTCTAAATGTAGTACATGTCTTGTTAAATCAGTGAAGATGTTTTCTTAATTCTCTTCCAATTTAGAGAAAGAACTTAAATTTTGCATGAAGATCTCCACCTGTGGCGATTCAATCATCCATCATCGTCGGTGGAAAGTCCCTGCGGTTTAAAACGATCTCGCTCCGAGAGCTAACCTTCATTGTGTTTCTCGCAGGACAGCCAGAAGCCGGTGTGAAAGTATCTCAGCATGTACTTGTCCTCGCCCGTCTCCCAGAGGTAGTGGACGGCGTTTGCCAGCTGCTTCCTCTGTATCCTGGCCAGCTCCTCCTTCTGCAGCGGGGAGAGCGTCACGTTGGGGCTGGGGTTCCTGGGGTCCGGGCTCGGGGCCTCTGGACGAAAACAAAAAGAAGGCGGGACAGAGAGTGATGAATGTGATGCGAGAGAAAAGGCGACACCAGGGAACAAAAGCACAGGATGGAGCGATGAGAAAGCGGGTTTGAGAGTCCAGATAACGTAAAGTGTCGAGATTAGCAACAAAACTGAGATTACGGGAATCTCTGCCGGTCAAGTGTGAAATGCTGAAACCCCAGAAAAAAAATACCAATGAAATATTATAGATCATCTTCAAAACAGAAGTTGGTGAGCGGCAGTGTATGAACCTAAACTCCATTTCCCATTTACTCTGGTTTTATCGTCAGCTGACAATTTGAGTGCCCAAAAAAATGCAAGAAACTGCACAACGTTTCACATTTTACTTCTCAGTAAAGACAACGAATATTGCAGCTGTACGGAGTCACATACGCTGCAGGAAACAAGATATTTTTGAAGCCGACAGCGTCCCCGGCCCTCACCTGTGGTGTACGGCTGGCTGTTGTTCTGCCCGCAGTTCTTCATCTTGACCGGCGACAGGCAGAGCGGCTTCACCACCTTGTGCGTCCCCTCGCACCAGTAGGAGGTGCAGAAGGCCGAGACGGACAGCGTGAGGGCCAGAGACGTGAGGGACAGGGACAGCAGGGAGCGGTTACGCCGGGACATGTTCTCCAGCATGTTTAACGTCTCGACTCGACGACTCAAAGGAGAAACGAGGGCGGTCGATGTTTTTTGTGTGTTTTTTTTGGCGAGCGTGCTTCGGCCCACGACTTCGAGACTGATCCCGGTTCAACAAATGGCCGCGAGGGGCCCGAGAGGTTCTGCTGACCAACCGGGACGGGGATCAGAAGATCGAGGGGCTTTTCCGTGACAATACGGCGAGCAGTTGTTGGGGTGATTGAGTTTGGCTCATGGACGATGGTCGAAAACAGAGAGAAAGTGAGGGAGGGAGGGAGGGAGGGAGGGAGGGAGGGGGGTGGGGGGGATTAGCGATGTTTGCGAAGTGGAACGGAGGTCAGAGGGGAAGATGAAAGGTCGGGTGGAGAGATGGGCGGAGGGCGGGGTCAGAGGACGGCGCGGTGGAGAAAGGATGAAGCGCTCGGATTTAATCACGTCCAGCGAGAAAGAGGGAAAAAGAGACAGATGTGCGGGCCAGAGGTTGCAGGAGGAACTCCGGCTCTTCCTCCCGCCGCCGTTTCAGTCAAAGATCATCGGCATGACGAGGGAGAGCGAGCTCCTGGGCGTGACGAGGCGTTTGACTCGACACGTCTTTACCCCATGTCTCCGCTCGCGTCTCATAACTGTCTCCGTGTCCCCGACGGATGAAGATAAATATCTAAATCTTAAACCCGCGGCTTTTGCGACTAATCAGCGGCGCTCTCAGAGCACATCCCGTTCCAGAACCTGTTCCTCCACCTCATCGGGGAGGGATTGAGCTCGAAGGAGTGATTAGTCGAGTATCTCACGGCCTACCTCCGGGTTTGGTAATCTGTGTTAATCTTGCCGGGGTTAGGTGGATGAGCTTTAAACCCAGTGACTCTCTTGTGGTGTTTGTCTGGACGAGCACCTAAGAGGGACAAAAAAAAACAAAAAACAGGAGACAGAGGCAAACATCTGGATTAAGAGTCATCAGAAAAGGTTGAGCCACAAGTATTAATATATTGCACTAAATTCCTGCCAGGTGTTATTTGTCATTATTGTTTTTTCGTTGTTTGTACTCCGTACGATTTTAAAACTTTGGCGGAAGCGTTTTGATTTTTCTCAATTTCACGTGCTGTTTCATAATAATAACTCTGTTTCTATTTAATTAAGACAATTAAACTTCACTTGTTGCTTTTGGTTAAATAAACAGTGGAGGCCTCCCTTTGGATTTAGAATAAGTACCTGCACAGCGAGTATTGATGGATTTATGATTAATTATGTAATTAAACCTAAAAAAAAACAGCAATTTCAAGTAAACAAAACACTCATGGAGATATTATCTTGGCCTTCCTGCAAACGTTGGTCATGACATTGTTCAAGCTCAATATCTGTATTTTAAAATTGAACCACCGAGCCTTTAAAATGCATGTTGCTTATTTTATATTTGAACTCCATTTGTGTTTAATTTTATGCATTTGATCTGTTTCTTATGCATCTCATTTCTTTTCTATATTTTTAAATGTTCCTTTATATAAAATTTCTAAATTTTCAAAATAATTAAGGCAAAATTTTGGGTAAAAGTAAAAAAAAAAAAGTGAACTATTTCCAGTCTTCAGTTTCATATAATGTAATATATAATATTCCTCGCTGAGAACTTAAAGCTACCTGACGTTAGAAATTAAAGGAGAAAACCAAATGTGAGTTTGTTTTAACCACAAACAAAAAAGAGTACATTTAGTCTAATAAATAAATGACCGATTTTTCAGTTTCAATACATTTTGACACCAAAAATGAATGTTTCTCACTCAGCTGTGAGGTTTTGAAATCATATCAAAAACAAAATATTTATATTAAGTTGCAGCACATTTATCTCTGTGGCATCATTCCTGCAATGTGTCAGTTTCAAAGTGCTTTACAGACATGTAACTTAAAAAAGGATCGAAAGTAGAAGAAAGTGGGAACGTACAAACTAATGTGGAGCAAATACTGAAATTAAAAAATAAAGATGTTAAAGGAAAATAAAAGTCTGTCAACAGTCCACAGGTGAAATAATATAATAATATAATAACGTCTGTGTATATTTAAAAAAAAACATACAATAAGTAAACACGAGTGTTTGGTCTCATACATATTAAATCTGATGATATTGTGATCAATGATGCAGTAAATTTGTTCCAGTAATGAACACAAAGCAGTTGGAGAGTTTTTTCTCCCAATAAAACCTCTTTTGATCCTTTTAAAGTTTAAAAATCAAAAATCACATCATTCTGTTTTCTCTATCAGATTCTTCCGGCTCCCAAAATTCCATCTGATATGTTGATTTCTTTGCCAACTTTGCTTTAATTTTCCATAAAGTTCTGCATGTTTGAACAACGTTTGGTGGCACAGCATGAGTTTTTTTGGGTTTTTTTTTGTGCACTCCAACAGGTACGAACTCGTAGCATCGTTTTTATTCAAATCACTGCAGTCATAAACTCATTACGTCACGGCTCGCCGGTTTGATTTAGTCCATCAAATCAGCGCTTGGTGTGAAAATATGATCCATGTTGTCAGTAACGTCCAAAGATTAAATGATGAACACAACACACCTGCAGTCAAAGTGGTTTTTAGCGGCTGGTTTTCGCCAAAAATTCAAACAACAAACACAAGAAAATACTGAATGTTAAATACTATACAGGAAATCATCGCGACGTTCACAGTGAATAAAAGTTGTGATTTATCGCGCTGCCTTGTAGGAACATACCGCTCTGTGTCATCTCATCATGATAAGCTGAAATCTTTCCCTTCATGCTTGTGATTGAAAAAAAAACAACCTGCCGCTCGCCGTTGGCACTTTTGATCAGCTTACGAATCTCACAGCAAAAAAATAAAAAATAAAAAAAAAATATCCCCCAAAAAAGAGAGCGCAACTCACCGTGTCTCGCAGGGACCGACTCTTCAAGTGTTTCCTCCACCTTCTCTTCTTTGAAACAACGCACTCAGCTTTTTTTTCCCCTTCACCTTCCCTCTCATCACTCCCTCCTCCGTCTTGGGTGAGTTTCCATCAGAAACCCACCCAGATTTCCCTCTAATCCTCCCAAGTCCATCTGTTACTTTCCCTCCCTATACAGCGCCTCCTCTCTCCTCTCTCCCTCTCTCTCTCTCTCCCTCCATCTCCCCTTCCTTTTTTCTTCATCTCTCTCCTCTTCTGTCACTCGTAACCTCCGTGACCTCTGCTTCTATAGGGATTAAACCGACAGCATAGTATAGAGCGGCTCGGCTGGAGATGAGTGCGATGGTGTTGTAACCTCGTGTTACATACAGCTCCTTAAACTTCAGCCTCTTTGTTAACGCACACACGGGGAAATGACTGGAAAGACGCTGGGATTGGAAAAAAAACAAAACGAGGGAAGCTTGTAGCAGAATTAGAAAAAAAACAACAAAAAAAGAATCGACGTAACAGTTGCTCAAGATTTGTGGAAGTCATGTAATCGTACAACTCGACCTGTGACATTCAGGGGAGCGTTTAGAAACTGTTTGTTTGTGCTTCTATATCGAGGGCATAAAATGTCCAAAACAAACCACGAGATTAACAAGAGACGCTTTTTCTGAATCTCCTAAACCGAATCGCACACTAATGCTTTTTACTTGAAGTTCATACTGTAAATACCCTTAAAAAAAGTGTACTGTTGCATGTATTATGTATACAATGGGGACATAGCACTTCATCACAGAAATGCACTGTGACCTTTGACCCTCTCGCATTTTACTCCAAACGGCCCGTTTGGAGTAAAATGAAAAACAGGTCTTCTTGAATCTTCTTTTCTAATGAATGAGGGATTATTTTCAGATGGACCTCCAGAAAACTAATAAGAAGGAGTGACTTTAGCTAACAACACCGAGATAACTGATGGACACATTTTATTCACTTTGGATTTGATGAGAGAAGTTGAATGGGAGTCTATGGAGCCGGAGGCTTTTTGGAGCCGACCTCTAGTGGCGCTCGCTGGTATTGCAGCTGAAGACACTTCCACAATGTCTAAAATGACTTCATGTGCTAACAAACTCCGGTTTGTTTACATTTGAATATTTCACTCCCATATATTCATGACTTCAGTCTGTTCAAATTGTCACATTTACACAACAAAGAGGACTCGAGTGTGAACGGGTTGTAAACTTTCCTTCCAAGAGGAAAGAGGAGGAAAATAACAAAGTTACAAAGATCAGGCAGGTGAATACAATAAAAACTAAACACAAGGTGTCGCCAATATTTAAAGAGCTCTCTGTATGTTTCTGTTACTGCACTAACATGTCGACGCTGCGACTGCATCCTTTTACTAATCCTGTGACGCCTCGCTGATCAGTCCGATTTAGAGGGATTATACCGATTTATAGACACAGAAGTCATAATTAGGAATAAATATAATTATGTTGTGTCAATATATCGGTTAAAAACAAATGTAAACTCAGGATATATTGGCCTTAAAGGTTTCAATACGTCCCACATTTGTGTTCTTAAACTAAGAATAATGTTTCATATTGTGACACATTTTTTTTTTTTATCACTTAAAAGGTCTTTGATCAGCAGAGCATGAAAAAAAAAAAAAGTATTTATAGTTGCAATTATTTTGAAACTGTGCCGCTCTAAATAAGAAGGTTTATGTAATCTGTGAATGAAAAGGCAACACAAGGACTCGACCGGCCGTCGTGTCCTAATGTTACACACTAACTTGTTGAATCCCCAATCCCCCCCCCCCCCCCCGCCCCGCCCCGCCCCCCCTCTTCCTTTCTGTTTTTAGACTCTTTAAGCCCCGCCCTCTGAGACTCAGATCTGGCTCAGCTGTCAATCATACTGTTCCTGCTCTTCTCACCAAATTCTGTTCAGTTAGCATCAGACATTTAAGAGTGGAGGGAGACTGTGATGCACCAATTAGGAAATGTTTCAGTCATATCTCTTGATATATTTGGCTTTTAATATGCAAATTGCATCAACTCCATGAAGCGTTTCACACACCGACTGTAATATGTTGCGTGCAAACATGTGTGTTCATGGCCCTCTTGTGGCGGCAGTGAGGAAGTTCGTACTGGTTGGAAATCAAAGGGAATCTGCAATTTCATAGAACAGAAAATTTAGCAAATCTTGAGAAACAAAAGATGTAAAAATGAGACACAGAAAAAGTCGGCGGTGAGAACAGTAAGCGTGTCGCTTAGTGTGCCATTTTATTTCTCAAATGTACTGTATACTGTCACAGTTTACAACACAGCGTTAAATTCAAATACACGGCAAAATAAAGCCATTTCATACAAAAATTAAATCTGAAAAAAATCATAACAGTCGCGCGGACTGGTCGTCATTCTGATCCCTCAAACAACTGACGGACGTCTCTAAATCCATTTCCCCGCCAACGTACGGGTCCGTGAAACACAAACAAAGCTAACGATTCAAAAACTACGCGACCTCGACTCTGACTGCTTCCAGCGTGGCTTCGGTTTACTGGTTTTTCTCGAACTCGTAAAGTCACGATTCATCCGGCTGCTGTTCACCTGAATGAAACGGCGGCTCCAACGTGGCTGCATGAAGTAAAAGTGAAGCCTTTTGTTTCCCTTTCAGTCAAAGTGTGAGTTGAAATATTTTCAGTAATCGCTCGCACAGCGAATAAATGAGGGCAAGCACACACACACGAACGACTACAGGAGAGCGATGCGCTCAGACGGCATGCACGAATGGACGAAGGTGAAATGTTCGTGTTCGGTGTTTATTGAAGCTCAACGTCGCCCACGCGATCAATACCAGGCGATTACGCTGCGACGAAAGTTGACCTGAATTCATCTTCGTTGGACTCCGAATGCTGCGTCGATAATTTAATCAAGCAATAAATCAATGAATAAATAGCTCAATAAATAGTTACTCCTGATTGTAACACTCTGATATACAGTATATTTCAAGGTTTATCTGTAATTACTTCCACTATTTACATCAGCACGATACATACATATACACATACATATACATATATATATACATATATATATATATATATATGTATATACACAGTGGTGTGAAAGTGTTTGCCCCCTTCCTGATTTCCAATTTTTTTTTGCATGTCTGTCACACTTAAATGTTTTAGATTATCAAACAAATTTAAATATTAGTCAGAGATAACAAGTAAACACAAAATGCCGTTTTTAAATGAAGGTTTTTATTATTAAGGGAGAAAAACAATCCAAACCCACATGGCCCTGTGTGAAAAAGTGTTTGCCCCCTCCTGTTAAAACACAACTTAACTGTGGTTTATTACACCTGAGTTCAATTTCTCCAGTCACACCCAGGCCTGATTACTGACACACCTGTTCTCAATCAAGAAATCACTTCAATAGGACCTGCCTGACAAAGTGAAGTAGACCAAAAGATCCTCAGAAGCTAGACATCATGCCCAGAGCCGAAGAAATTCAGGAACAAATGAGAAAGAAAGTAATTGAGATCTATCAGTCTGGAAAAGGTTCTAAAGCCATTTCTAAAGCTTTGGGACTCCAGAGAACCACAGTGAGAACCATTATCCACAAATGGAGAAAACATGGAACAGTGGTGAACCTTCCCAGGAGTGGCCGGCCGACCAAAATTACCCCAAGAGAGCAGCGACGACTCATCCGAGAGGTCACAAAAGACCCCACAACAACATCCAAAGAACTGCAGGCCTCACTTGCCTCAGTTAAGGTCAGTGTTCATGACTCCACCATAAGAAAGAGACTCGGCAGAAATGGCTGCATGGCAGAGTTCAAAGACCAAAACCACCGCTGAGCAAAAAGGACATTAAGACTCGTCTCATTTCTCCAGAAAACATCTTGATGATCCCCGAGACTTTTGGGAAAATACTCTGTGGACTGACGAGACCAAAGTTGAACTTTTTGGAAGGTGTGTGTCCCGTTACATCTGGCGTAAAAGTAACACGGCATTTCAGAAAAAGAACATCATACCAACAGTAAAACATGGTGGTGGTAGTGTGATGGTCTGGGGCTGTTCTGCTGCTTCAGGACCTGGAAGACTTGCTGTGATAAATGGAACCATGAATTCTACCGTCTACCAAAACATCCTGAAGGAGAATGTCCGGCCGTCTGTTCGTGACCTCAAGCTGAAGCCAACTTGAGTTCTGCAGCAGGACAATGATCCAAAACACACCAGCAAGTCCACCTCTGAATGGCTGAAGAGAAACAAAATGAAGACTTTGGAGTGGCCTCGTCAAAGTCCTGACCTGAATCCTGTTGAGATGCTGTGGCATGACCTTAAAAAGGAGGTTGGTGCTGGAAAACCCTCCAATGTGGATGAATTACAACAACTCTGTAAAGATGAGTGGGTCAACATCCCTCCACAGCTGGAAAAGACTCATTGCAAGTTATCACAAACGCTTGATTGCAGTTGTTGCTGCTGAGGGTGGTCCAACCAGTTATTAGGTTTAGGGGGCAAACACTTTTTCACACAGAGCCATGTGGGTTTGGATTTTATTTCTCCATTAATAATAAAAACCTTCATTTAAAAACGGCATTTTGTGTTTACTTGTTATCTCTGACTAATATTTAAATTTGTTTGATGATCTGAAACATTTAAGTGTGACAGACATGCAAAAAAATAAGAAATCAGGAAGGGGGCAAACACTTTTTCACACCACTGTGTGTATATATATATATATGTATATATATATATATATATAACACACACAGCACACCCGCTGCATGCACACAGGTCACACCATACACACACACACCATACACACACAGCTGGCCATGTATAAATGTAATGAAAACCTAAAAGTCGGTGCTGTCACAGAATCAGACGACACTCCAAGAACACACAGACTCAAAGTTAGGAGCTCTGCTTCTTCAGGCTTGTGCAGGAACAACAACAACAACAAAAATCCAATAAATCTATTCCAAATATTTCAGTTTATATGTTTTGCTGCATATATTGAATTTATTGGATATTTTAATAGATGGACGTGTGTAGATCTGAAGGACTGAGGGGAGGCGGGTATAATCTGAGGAGCTGGAGGGTTTAATTAAAGGACCAATAAGTGGTTTTGCATGTTTTTGCCCTTAAAAGTTGTGTATTTATCACCGTCCATCATCTACAGCGTAATATATATTTTTCACATTGCTTCCTACCTTTCAGGAAGCCACTGATTTCAGCCCACCGAGTCAAAAGTCGGATTATTTTATGTTATTTTAAAAAGTAAGGTCTTATTTTTAAGTTAATTAAATTTAGTCTGATCTTTTAATGCCGTCAGCGTTTCCCCACGTTTTCTCTTTAAAGATGTATAACTATTTGATAAACATCCCTAAATAAGGTTGCAGCCACTCTGAAGGGCGGACCAATCAGCGACCACGTTTGTCCCGCCCCCGCCTTCCCCGTGATTGGACGGCTGGTGACAACGACGAGTGCAGCGTTGATATTTTTTTTACTCTGACTGACTGGAAAGCTTTTTTGGGGGAAAATCGCTGAGCATTGAGCTCAGAATAAACGTTCAGCACCTCGTCAAGCTGCAAACGATTTAACAAATACGCTGTAATCAGGGAAAACCGTTTTGCTGAACACGTAGGTGGCAGAGTGTCGGCCGGTTTTCGGCCCAGTAGGGTGGAGTTCTATACATTATGGAGCATGACCAGACTCATATTCATGCAGTGAAATAAGTCCTGGTTCATGACATGATGAACAGAAACCAGTGGCGACCTATGAAGCTACAGAGTAAAGTACACACTACAATAAAGGGCTAAAACATGTGAAACTTCTTTGTGTGCTTTAACTAGCTGCCCAAAATCCAAATCAAAGACACGTTTGATTTGGACTAAGGAGAGAAACTTTACACTTCAAGTTGTCAGAACAGGAACGGGTTGTTGTTTTTGTTCCCCGTCTCGTCCAACCTGCTGCCTGGAGGGACTTTGCTCGTAGTCGGAGGAGTGGAACCACCGAAGTGACCCACTCCTGCTGCACGATTCCCCCCGAAGGAACTGGACTGAACCACTGCTGGTCCCAATAAGTAGGAGCCTGGATATCCAGACTGTACCATTCCCACTCCTCCACAGGGGGAGGTCAGGTTAAGTCCCACTTGCGGATTCCAGATTCCAGAAAGGGGTTCCACCATTCCCGTTTGTGGAGCCACCTGAGCTGCCTGAAGCACACTGAAGGCAGAATAAGACGCTCCCAGAGAGTGTGACGGGGAAGGATTGGCTGCTCCAAATGTGGGAGAAGGTGCGCCATGTGAGGGCACGGGGGGGGCGGAGCCAAAAGGATTGCAGTGCGGAGCTGGTGTTCCAGCAAAAGCCCCTGATCTTAGCACAGGACCGGGTGCCATGCCCCTCGCTTTGAAAGCGCCTGGGAAACGAGGAAGAGTGTGACGGGAGGATGGAGGGATGAAGGAGGAGGAGGGAGGAGGGGGGTACAGTTCAAAGTATTCCAGCAAAGAGAAAATGCGCCAAAGCAGAGCAGAGAGAGGGGTGAGAAGAGTTATACTGTACATCTGCTGGTTAATAGACACGAGAGTAACTTCAATAGGTCACTAATGCTCACATACACAACATCTACACAGCACAGAGACCACGGGGGAGGAAAAAACACACCACCACGATAAGCTGTTCCATACAAACCTAGTGGTAAACATCTACCTGTCAGTCACACCGTCTCTCTCTCTCTCTCCCCCCCACCTCTGTGCACTAAAGAGTTCGGCTGAGCAGTCGAGGAGTGCATTTAAAACATCCGCAGGAAGTGACTAATGCTTAAGTGTCTCGATGGTTTGTCAGTCTGTTGAGGGTTGATCATGCATCCGTTGGACTCAAGCGCACCACAAGTAATTCCACACGAAGCCTTCGCCAAAAAAAAAAAAAAGAAGTTATTTTCCACCCATAGCGAAGCGTTTTTTCTGTCCTTACCGAGGGCTTGTGTTCGGGCGGCGGGCGGGTCGACGAGGGGGCGCTGTCGGGGTTTGGGGTCGGAGGAAAACAGGTCGTCCAGGTCGACCAGCGACGCCCCCGCCGAGCCCAAGAACGAAGCCGTCTTTCTGTACATCTCCTCTCGCTGCACTGGTCGCTTTCCTGCAATAAAATAAAGGTCCGATTCTGCTCTAAAAGGTGTTTTCTTTTTGGAGGGGGGGAGAAAGGGAGGAGACAGGTCAGGGAGGAAAAGAGAGCAAAGCGGAAGAGAAGGTTAATCGATTAAGACTGTTAGCCCACTGCTGGCTGATGGGAGGATGGAGGTGAAATGGAGAAAAATGGAGGGAAATAGTCGCACAAATGCGAATGTGCTTTCATGCAGAAACCCAGCGGCAGGAACACGGTTCCGTTTTCAAGAGTTACCGTTTTCAGCCCGACGCCTAGTGATTAAAAACAAGCATTAACTTTAGCGGACGAGTTAGAACAAAGATTTAGTTGATTTAATAGGCACGAAGCGTTTTGTTGCAGAGTACAAAGCTGACGGTGATGGTTGGCTCATAATGGATGAAGGGATGGATCATAGAAATACGTCCTCTGATAAGACGGTCAAGGTCGATTTACCTGTGCCGTTGCCACTTGGTGCACCCCAGGGATCACTGGTTTTCGACGCCCCATCTCCAAAAGGGTCACTGGATGGGAGGGAGTCCGAGGGGGGGGCTGGCGTTCCCCATGCATCGTCTGTACTGACTGGAGCTGAAGCTAGGTTGGTAAATAAATGAGGCACAAACAGCAGACAGCAGTAATGTACAGGTGGGAATAAAATATTTGGTTTGGAAATTGGAAATCTCTACGTACTGCTTATTGTTGAGTGTGCAATATACAGGGAGGAGTGAATGAGTGAACAAGGGGGCGACTGTGGACATTGGCCCGGTCGGGGACTTTGACTCTGGTGCTCTGATCACTTATTCAGCATCTTTTCCATTCGAATGGCTGTTTTTATATCGTGATTTTTTTTCCCAGGGTGTCTTTTAAACAGACTGGGACACTGTCTTGCCTATAGACCAACCAACCTTCTTCTTCCGAGAGCTTCCTTAGGTTTAGTAGCGTTTATTCACATAGCTGAGCTCCACCCAAAGCAGCTGTCTAATACCAAGTGAACCTTAAGTTCGGAATATTTTGTTACGTTAATGTGTTCTCGAGTACCAAGAATGGCCATCTAACATTCAAGCATTAATTTATTTTGTATCTTACCTGGAGCTCCCCATGGGTCGCCGTCTGGTTTGGATGAATCCCCAAATGGATCAGAATTATCCAGGGGTAAGGAGGCACTTGCTCCGTTCCCCCAGGGGTCTCCACCCTTTGTTTCCTTTGGAGCAGATGGTTCCCCCCAAAGATCGGACCCGGTTCCGAGTGGAGAACTGGCCGGAGCTCCCCACGCATTTGCGCTGCCTTGGGGGGAGCTTGCTGGAGGGTCATTGAAGGGATCTGACGCATCATCTTTCGGTGGACTGGACGGCGCTGCGAAGGGGTCCTCTTTAGGGGGCGTTGTTGGTGCAACAAAGGGTTTGTCCTTTGTAGCTTTGGATGTTGTCGAGAAAGGATCCCCTTGAGGTGATGTCGTTGGTGCGGCAAAGGGGTCGTCGTTTGTAGGCTGGGAAGGTGTCGAGAAAGGATCCTCTTTAAGGGGTGTTGTTGGTCCAGCAAAAGGGTCGTCCTGAGCAGGTTTGGTTGGCGCAAAGAAAGGATCTTCTTTAGGAGGTGTTGTGGGAGCAGTGAAGGGGTCATCTTTAGACGATGCTGGTTCTGCAAATTGGTCTTCTTTTGGGGGTGTTGATGCTGGAGCAGTGAAAGGATCGTCGTTTGGGGTGCTAAATGGGTCATCTTTTGGAGCATTGAAAGGATCCTTCTTTGGAGCATTAAATGGATCCTTCTTTGGAGCATTAAATGGATCATCTTTTGGAGCATTAAACGGATCATCTTTTGGAGCATTAAACGGATCATCTTTTGGAGCATTAAACGGATCATCTTTTGGAGCATTAAATGGATCATCCTCTGGAGCATTAAATGGATCCTTCTTTGGAGCATTAAATGGATCCTTCTTTGAAGCATTAAATGGATCACTATTAGAAGAACTGAAGGGATCAGGTTTACCTTTTGGAGCCGCAAATGGATCCTTGGTGTCTTTGGGTGCATTGAAGGGGTCTGGACTGTTTTTCGGGGTGTTGAAAGGATCGTCTTTCGATGCACTGAAGGGGTCGGGTCCGTCTTTTGGTGCCGCAAAAGGATCTTCTCCATTCTGAGGTGCCACAAATGGATCTTCTTCAGTTTTTGCTGCTGCAAACGGATCATCTTCGGTTTTAGTCGGAGCCCCCCACGCGTCACTGCTGGCTGCCGTGTCGGTCGTGTCAGGTCTTGAGGGTGTTCCCCATGGGTCCGTCGCCTCTTTAGGTTCACCCCATAGGTCTTTTGTCACTTCCTCCTCCTCAGCTTTGTCTCCTCCCCAAGCATCATCTTTAACATCGCCTTTTCCCGCATCCTCCCATTTTAGTTCGTCTTCACTTAGATTGGCCTAGGATATAAAAATTGCAAATTGGTATCCAGAAACACTTAAAGAGTTTATTTAGTGGTGTAACTACACCTTTCCCGTTAGAAATACAACTGCACTGATTTATCTGAGTCGAGTAATCAACTGTACTTAGTTCATGACTTCTAGTATTTGGTAGTAATCAATTAATGAACAACGCTGTACACTCACCCTTCTCGCTACTTCTTTCTTATCATTTTCCTGTTTAATGCGCTCCTCTTTACGGGCAGCGAAGGAGGCAGTCAAGTCAGCCACTGAGGGTATGTTGTCCAGGGATGGAAGCCCCGAGGTCCCAGGAACATAGCATGGCCTGTAGGTAGGATCCTTGACAACATCGGAGGATGAGGCTGGTTGGAAGGGATGGAAATGAGATTTGTGTGAGAGAGATGTAAAGATACCTGAAGAAAAACTGTTGAAACGATGGGTATTTAGTGCTGATAGTTTCAGACAGAAGGGCTCACCTGCTGAACCTTTTGATGTCTTCTCTCTGGTTTTGAAAGCAAAGTCTCTCTCTTCCTTCAGTTTGTCATCGTCCTCCATAAGGACAAGGACAACCTTGGCCTTCTCTCTCACATTCAGACCCTGGGACAGATATGTCTACATTACACTTTGATTTGGTTCTGACCGTTGGAACATAATCCTATCAAAGCCTAAAACAAAACATAGCCCCGAAACAAAACCCAAATGATACAGGTCTGGCAAAACGAGACCAAACCTAGCTAAGGTCTAAATTCTGAAAACTCTGGCAAATGTGAAAAAACAAGGATTATATTCAGTGAACCTGGCCTGAAGGTTAAAGGAGTGATGATGACACGAATATTATAACGGCAATAGCGGGTAACCTTAATGAATAGCATGCGTTATTGGGACATTATCATGAAGCTCGTATCACCTGATCTTTGCCATCCTTTTCTACGAAGCGATACTCTGCGAGGGCTTTGACGATGTAGATGTTGTCTTTCATTTTCAGAAGCACACGATCATCGCCGGTTTTTAACAGGTACTCCAGCAGTGTCAGCGACTAGAGGGAGAAACAAATTTACACAAAACAAAAATGTGTCAAGCTGGACTAAAATAAACTATCGGTCTATATTGTTTTCACGATGCAACTTTGTGTTTTGTTTTCTTTTGAAATGGGGAATTTGTGGGACAAAACAGCAGCGGTGAAAAGAGGAATAACAAAATCTCCTTCTATTCATCGTTCTAGTAGAAAAGGATAAATCGTAACGTGCTGTAGAGAACAGCTGAGATGGTCTGTGCTGTTACAGAGGTGGTGATACCCGTCACGTTTACATTTCTATAAAAGTGAAGAACTGCTTTACCAAACTTTACAAAGTGAAGCTTTCAATTTCAAAACTTTCTGATCAAGAATATTCTGTTAATAGTCAATTATCATAACTTTTGATTGCAGCTTTTAAAAATGTCTGCAGGGACCTAACAAGCTGATGCTGGGCTTTGGTTACACACTGGTCATAGGCCATTTTAGAAATGATACTTCTGACAACAATCAAGCAAACCTCCAATGAAATTTGTATTTCTCTGCTTTTTGGTTAATGTTACTGTTTCTACTAAATAAGTCCCTCATTTAAAAAAGTATATTTTATTGTTGTTGTGTTCCATAACGTCTACACAGGACACAATACTGTAGAAACATACTTTGTATTGTTCAGCAAATAATGGTTATTTCTGAAATGCCGACATAAACGTATTGTCTGCTGATTGTTTTTTTTTTTTTAAAGCCTGGCTCAGTCCACGTATGTGATGCCAAGTAGAAGGAAAAGACGGACGGAGAGTGTTTGAAATTGACCTGTTTTCAAGAAAACGCTGACATTTTGAGATGAGCATGACATCCATAGCAACGACGGTGAAGAGGCTCATAAATTCCAGGTCTGAAGAGTCAGAGTTTGTCCGTCACCTTGTGGATGTGTCTCCAGTTCCGGTCGTCTTTCAGCCGCTTCCAGAGCATCGTCATGATCTCGTTGCAGGCCACCGCGTTGTAGGTCAGGTCGGAAATGTCCGCCATCTGAGTGCTGGACGGGCCCCATGGGTCGTTGGACGTCGCCTCTCTCACCTGCAGGAGAAGCAAAGTGTGAACTGTCGGCGTCTGAAACAAGCTACAGGAAGGATGAGGGGGCGGCAGCCCGAACGTTGGAGACACCAGCCAACGAAAGGAAAGCTGACAGGAGGATTTTCATGGACGAGGAGCAGTGAAGCATCTCCTCTCATCAGTCTAGTGGTGATCAGTTCTACCTGGATATTATTTCAGCATTTTATAACAAGGAATTAGTCCCCACTTTTACCCCGATTCAAAACATGAGAATGGCTCACTGTGTTTCAAGAAGTCTGCTGTTAATGTTGTAGAAACGTTGAACGGATATTTTGTGTTTTGTTTGATCTTTAAACATCTTTGAACCAGTTATTTGGTCGATGTATCCTGGCAACCTCATTTTGAACAGACAAAATCTGTTCCACATGTTTTTTTGTCAATAAACAATATAATATTCCACATACTGTATCGCTCAATATGAAATGATGCACGATACATGCACAAGTATTGACTTTACTGGTTAAGGTGATATTAAAAAAAGAAAGATAGGGAGCTTTATGGTTCTTGTAATCACACGCAACTTGAACGCGTCGTCTCCTACCTTGACCTCTGCCTCAGAGTAGTTCTGGACCAGGTTCTTCAGCTGTCGGCGCAACATGGAGGACGTCATGGTGTCTGTTCGGGGAATCAAACCACGCGATCTGAGTCAGAGAAAAACATGTGAACGACGCAGCTGTCTCCAAGAGCAGGCAGACAGAGCTGGGACAGAAATAAACATCCACTCCAACGCACACAAACAACACACGTACGGACCTTTTTAGTTAAAAAAAAATCAGCCTCTGTCGTAAAAGTCTAACGTGTATTTGTTGGTGGGTCAGTGGGCGTTCATCCTGCTGGTCTCTCGTCCTCCTGACTGCATCGGGTCGTCTCCGGACGTCAGAAACCAGATCCTACAGCTGCAGGGAGGAACCAGTCAACACACACAAAAAGAGCTGAGTCAACGGCTGGCACTGAGGGGACAATGACAAACACATCATTATGACTGCGAAGCTGCACTACACCTGCTTTAAGTGACGACGTCTGTCAGTCAAAGTGACACAATGCGACAAAACAGCGGATCCTCACCGAGGTTAGCCAGCTATGTGGCTAAGCTACAAGCTAGTTAGCCGCCAGCATCCTGGGGCTAAAAATAAATAAATAAATAACAAAAGGAAACGTGAGCTTTAAAACCCTAACGCGTGGCGCAACGGGACGGTCGCGTGACCTGTCCCAGCCGCCGGTGTCTGTCAGAAGAGACGCTTCGTGTTTTCAGGACCTCGGAGAGCGACTGAAGACAACATGGCTAACGGCCCGAGAGCTCACCGCGGCGGGCGGAGTGACCGGCGGGGAGGGCGGCGGGCCGCGGAGCCCCGGCGGCTTTCCGTCTCAAGTAACACCCGCTGACCTCGCGTCGTTTCGTGTGATAAACACGCGTATTTACAGCCACACAAAACAACAACAACAACCAGAAAGCACGAACCGTGAGTGGATGCTTCAGGAGTCTTCGGAGGAGAGGGTCCGCGGCTTCCGCTTCCGCTGTTTCTCCAGCGCCTCTGAGACCACGCCCCCTCGGAATAAATGTTTATTTTATTATTTTCCTCCACAGTTAAATATCCATTTATTTAAACTAACACCGCGTATTTTACTCTAAAAAAATAATAATAACAAGTAGCCGTAAATTTAATATTTTATCTATAAAAATATTTAAAAATATATATATATATATATATATATATATATAAAGGAGTTTCACGAGAGTAA
The DNA here is from genome assembly GCF_022577435.1 of Embiotoca jacksoni. Classification (NCBI taxonomy): domain Eukaryota; kingdom Metazoa; phylum Chordata; class Actinopteri; family Embiotocidae; genus Embiotoca; species Embiotoca jacksoni. Next base: position 2,865,845 of record NW_027185394.1, read on the forward strand.
AGTACGTTAATAACATTTCTGTTGCATTTTGCGCACCCTGTGCGGTGGTTAGGGACGGATAGGCCCACACAGACACACACGCCCCCACCTCCTCCCCCCACCTCCTCCTCCTCCCTCCTCTTTTTAAAGAAAAGAACCGAATAAATGAGTCACAGCCACAACTCCCACATCAATAACAGTTGGAGCAAGATGGCGGCCGAGGGAGAGTACGAGGCGATCCTGTGCGTTAAACCCGATGTCAACGTCTATCGCATCCCGCCGCGAGCTTCGAACCGCGCGTACAGGTGAGGAGGAAAACAGGCTGTTTATGATGTGGGTTTAACGGTGTTCCGGTGGCGATCCCGTGTTGTTGTTGTTTTTTTTATTTTTATTTTTATTTTTTTTTATTGGGTGGGAGGGGGGGAAGGGGGAGGGGGGCATCTCACGTCACGCTTTCAAACACACAAGAGGTGGACACAGTGCCGGCTTTATGTTCAGCTGTGGTGGGGGCGGGGGGGACGGTGGTGGTGGGGGGGGGGGGGTGAAAAGATGCAGCTCCAGATGTTTCTACAGATAAAGACGGTTAAAGGCCTCAGTGTGTGTGTGTGTGTGTGTGTGTGGGGCTGTCACACACAGATGTGAACAGTGGGGGTTATTTGTCATCATCATCACGCCGGGTCGATAGGACTGTCCCACTTCGTCCTGAGTGACAGCTGGGATGTCCCTCTTCACGCAGGCGCGCTGACCAATAGCGAAGCAGCGTTTGGACTTTTCACTGTTTGTCTTATCGATCCTGCATGGCCGGATTAACCCCTTGAAGGGCGGCCAGGGGGCAAAGATTTGTTGTTGGCCCCCCCCACATGCCTACAAAAATGCCCCAGATTCACAGATATCAGCTTCTAGAGTCACTATGTGCTAATTTATTACATCTTTTGCTTTCTGACTGTTGGTTGGACAAAAAGGAGAATCTGAGTGTGGTAGGTAGGTAGGTCGGTGTAATAGGTGTACTTTATTGATCCTGCAAGGGGACATTTTTGTTGTTACAGCAGCATGGAAGATACGGCAAAAGCAATAAAAAATGACAGAATAAAAATGGAGGTAGTAAAGGTATAAATGTAAAAATGCACAGTATATACAAATAAAAGTAAAATAGCAGACAGAAGGATCGAAGTTTCCTCAAGAGAAAGAGTCGACTCGTCACCTTTTTTTAATGTTTAATTTCTGTCACTTGACTGTTTATGATATTATTAGTCAATGTTCATCAAATTAATGAACAACTATTTGATACTTTAAGTACATTTTTGAGCAAATTTGACCTGAAATCGCAGAATATCGGTGTGTTTTGGTGTGTTTATATCTGACCAAGCAAAATGTGAAGACCTTTGTGACCTTTGTATTGTGAACTAATACTAGAATTAAACTCACTGTTGATGCTTTGACAGAAAAGGCACCAAAACATCAAAGACATTTTTCCAACCAAAAAAAACCAAATAGACCTAATTTCTCAGTTGCAACCATTGTCCTGCTTTTCTTGGTCTCATTTGAAAGTTAATTGATGATCTTTGGACTGTTTGGTGGACACTGTGGACACCAAGTAATTAATGCGGAAAATAACCGGCGTTTTGATCGTGATCACCGATTTTAATTATCAGTCGCAGCTCTAAAAAGGTTTTTGAATCGTCTCTGCAGGGCGGCCGACTGGAAGCTGGATTCTCCGGACTGGTCCGGTCGAATGAGGATCACAGCCAAGGGCAAAGTGGCGTTCATCAAACTGGAGGACAAAGTCTCAGGTACCACACGACTGCTTCTTTTTAAATTTATTTATTTATTTTTATACTTAAAGCTCCAGTAAGTGACGAGTTTACAGTCACACCGACTCCGATGATGCCGATCCGTCGGCTCGTTTCGCTGTTTTAAGCGTTTGTCACTCGTTTCACAGGGGAGCTGTTTGCCCAGGCACCGGTGAAGGAGTATCCCGGCGTCACCGTGGAAACGGTGAGCGACTCCAGCCGGTACTTTGTTCTGCGGATACAGGATGACAACGGTGAGAGTTTTGAATGTTTTGTGAAAAAAAACGGCGCGGTAAAAAGCTTCAAACCATTTTCTTTAAATCTTCCCTCGTAAATCCGACGTTCACGCGAGTCATCGTCACGTCTCGTCTGCAGGCCGCAGCGCTTTTATAGGCGTCGGCTTCGGAGACCGAGGGGACGCCTTCGACTTCAACGTGACCTTGCAGGATCATTTCAAGTAAGCAGGATGTAAAATGTTGATTATTTGTTGTTCCTGAAGAATATAATGGTTATAATGTTTGTTTCATTTCCTCGAGGGAAAGTTGTTCAAAATTGGCACAAACGTTCACCTGGACTCGGGGATGCACTGATAAACTTTTGGTGACCAGGGGTCAAAGGTTACGGTGACCTCCATCCCGTCCCTTTATCGTCTCAGGAACATCTCAGAAGTCTTCACTGCATTATATGAGATTAGACTGTTTTCTTATTAAAACTCATCAAAAGCCAGTTTTAAGGGATCCAATAAAGTAAAATTCTCAGACATTAGACATCCGTGCTTCAGTAACTTTCCTCGGTGAATATTTACTGTGTCAACTCTTTATTTATTTATTTATTTATTTACTGCGACCGTCTGCAGAACGAGCACCCAAACAAGGCGACGCTTTTCTAAAGCTGCGTGCTGCGGTTTGTCCTGGAAACTGCTGAGGTTCCTTGTTTATTCCTGTACCAGTGCTGATGGTGTGTGTGTGTGTGTGTGTGTGTGTGTGTGTGTGTGTGTGTGTGTGTGTGTGTGTGTGTGTGTGTGTTGGCTTTCTGTAGATGGGTGAAACAGGATATTGAATTCAATAAAAGCGCCCAGCTCGGGGATTCAGGACCGAAGCTGGACTTGGGCTTTAAGGAGGGGCAGACCATCACACTCAACATCGGGGTGAGGAGCAGATAGTCGAACATCAAAATATCAAGATTTTTTTTTTTTTTTTTAATTCTTAAAATGTTTTCTAAATAAACTGAGTGGTGTCGAAAGAAAGAGGTTTTATCGTTGAATTAGCCTGCGTTTACTTATAATAAATCAGAAATTATCCAACTTTAGGAGGCTCTTTTAAAATAACTTTTTGTAGCCAACAAAATTACAAATAAAGTTTATTTGTAGTTTACAGATTAGAGTTGTAATTTTATCCCATAAACACATTTTAATCACGTCACTCCTTTCTTTCTTTTCTGTCAATATTATTTAGTCATTCACACAATGTAGCACTATATAAGCTACAAAATAGTACAATATAATATACGAGTTAAAACAGTCAAATATGTGAAAATCATGAGTAAGACAATAATAGTAATTTGTGTAAACTAACCCTTTATACCAGCTTCTATAAAAACTGGTAAATCTAAATGTCATGTGAGGAAACTTCTTAAAACTAAATTATAAAATATTAACGTGGCCAAAGCATTTTATTTTTCTTATCAGCTGAACTTTTTCTTTTCTCCATTCGCAGCAAGGAAAAAAGAGGGATAAGCCCCGCCCACAAAGCTCTGGTGGGTTTGGACTCCTCCCACCTCCGCCCGGAGGCAAGATAGCCCCTCCTCCCTCGTCAGGCCCGTCCAATCACAACATAGTCCCGCAGACAGGCGGCACAGTGACAGGTACATGAGCTGCATCCACCTTCACAACAGCTCAAATATAAAACCATGAACATTTAATTGAGGCAGATTAAATTTGCGGTTTTGACGTCTCTGTTGTTTGTCGGCCTGGAAGCTGTGAGCTCTTTTTCATTCTCTGTGTGACAGGCTGCCTGTTGGAGCTGGACAGTAGTAACTCTAACACTGTGGTTCAGTCGAACCCTAGTTCAGATCTTTGGGGAGACTTCTCTGCTCCTGCCAGGTAGGCAACGACCTCCCTGTGATAAACATGTTGTGGCCAAAAGTATGTGGACGGCCGATCATGCTGTGACTCTGGGAAAGACTTTGTGTGAAGTTTTAGTTGCAGCGACTGTCTGATGTGACTGGTGTTGGATGGCTGGTGTTAGATCGGATCGGCGGCAGGGACGCCCCTCCTGTGATTTGGTTGTCAGGTTGTGGGCGGGTTACGTTGAGGGCAAAAAATGGACGTAGCCTCTGTGACATCACCCGTAGGTTTCCTCAAATCACATCATAATAATAATAACAGTTGAATTGATGAACACACTTTAATATAACAGATAATTCTCTAAAAAAGGGGATTTAAAATAGTGACAGACTTGACAGTGAGAGGAAGTGTGGGCGTCCTTATCCTTCTGGCTTTATAATGTTCATGTAATGTTTTGAATCATTTCATTGAGTAAAACAGTCTCACTCATACTCGTCTTTTATAACTCATTATAAATACAACTTGGGAACCAAATTTAAGTTTAAATGTGCATGTTTTACGGGTTCTTACTTACTTTAATAGTTTGTTTTTATTCATAGTTTCTTAATATTTACTGAAATGGAAAAGTAAACAAGCTTGTTTTCACCCCGTTTAGTTAATTGTATTAATTGAACTTTTCATTTCTGTCGGTCACTTTCACAGGATCCTATTGTAGCTTAAATTATTGGTATTAACAGCAAAGTAAGAAATGTCATTTCAGCATTTTTAAAAACCCTGGACGTGTCCTTTAACAGCTGACGCAACGTTGTAGGAATACAACAGAAAATGAATAATATTTGTCGTTATGTTTTCAGCTCTGTTCCACCTCCATCGCGACCACAGAACGGCACCAACTGGATCCAGTTTTGAGTCGGTGGTCACGTCGGTTGTGTTTTGTTTTTTTTCATCTCGCCTGCATCTGTGTCCGTCGCTTCCTGTGCATCACACCCCCCCTTCCCCTCCACACACACACACACACACACACACACACACACACACACACACACACACACACACACACACACACTCACTGGTCCCAAAGCAGAGACACGAAACACCACCGAGCTGTAGAATAATTTCCTTCAGACGCATCCAAATATTCCCGACGGGAAATGAAGCGTTAAGCCATCACGTGATATGAGCCATTTCTGATGAAACCTATAAGGGCTACGTAGCAGCAGGTGTTCCCTCCTCTATATGTCTGCATCGCCTCCCCAGCAGGGGGCTCCCCGAGCAGAGCTTTTATCTCTGATCCGGAATGATATTGTCTGTGCGACAGCTCCCCCTGCAGGCACCGTAGAGTTACTACACCTCAAGGAAACACACCTGCGCTTTCTGCAGCCTGCACTTCATCATCAAAGAGCTACAAACTCACTCAGCTTAAGGTCGAAGGCTGCATGAGCTGCGAGGGGAAATTCAGACCAAGATCAGCACTTATATCGTATTTTTGTTTATTATATGAAAGGAAATTACAGCAGTGGTTGAGATTTAAGTCCTGTGACACATGATGATGTTTTACCTCGTTGGGGAAGAGGCTGAACTGAACTGGAGATTACGTGACTCACTCACACTGTGAAATACGGAGCAGAGTTCAGGTTAGAGGCAGTCAGACAAAATTATACATCTCAAAACCTTCTTGTGTATTACTGTATGTATTTATAGCAGCTGGGCCTGATGTGCGCTGTGATTGCGTATTGATGAAGTTGATTTATAGATGCAATTTTCCAAGCACTGGGGGCTCAAATCTTCTGAATCTGAATTTAACTGTAACACATCATCGTTGTTTCACCACAGGAAGCAGGAGCTACCCGCCGTCCAGTATTCAGTGTTTTTGGATGAGATACTGTCGGTAAAATAATGTCAAAGGCCACGTTAATATTCCTTTCTGCTGTATTAAATCTACAAATTTATGTTTACAATGTAAAAAAAAAAAAAAAAAAAGATCATGTTTGTTTACTTCTGGGTGCCTGTTATCAGCTCTGAGATCAGTAGCCAAACCCTGACATGCTTTCTTCACTGTTGTTTCTTTACATGTTTTACAAACATTTTTAAAGAGGGAAATAAGCCAAAATGAATTGAATATATATCTCTGCGTAGTTGCCATCAGACTGCTGGTGTTTGTCTGTAAGTTAAATCTACTTCAATACCGACAGGCCTTCTGCAACCCAATCAAGTGTTTGACCTTGTCTTAAAACTAAGGTCGTTACTTTCCTTGAGGACTGTTGTTGAGATTATCAGAGGGAAGCGCTACTGTGGGCGACGCTCATTAAAACATGCAGTAAACCATTAACGTCATCCAGGAAGCAGCTTCCAAACTTTTCCCTCTCAACAAAATCAGTTATATTAAAGAGAAATAAGACGGAAAGAAAGAAGGTTGTTTTTTTTAGTATTTTTTTTTTAATGAATGAACAGTGGGAGGAGTGTGATCGCTACAGAGCTGCTCATGCAATCAATCTACCTGCTTTTTCATGTTTGTGAAATGACCATGAGGTGTTTCTAAGAGGCACTAAAAAGGGAAGCTGCAGTTTAACTCCGATTTTGTTGTTATGGCGATAAGAACAAATCCCAATAAGAGTTTAAGAAGGAAGTTCAGCTGCAGTTTGACAGATGAGTCTGACAAATTTAAAAAGGAACAGTTTGACAATCTGGGAAATGTTCTTATTCACTGTCCTGCTGAAACGGTTCTCGTGTGCAATTAAAATGAAGCTGGAGCCAGCAGCCAGCTAGCTTAGCTTAGCATAAAGACTGGAAATGGAGGGAAACACCTAGCCTGGCTGTGTCAAAGTTGCACCTCTAAAACGCACTGATTGTTTTTACATTTCCCAAAATGTCAAACAAGTTCTTTAAAATCCGTTGTCTTTAAAAAAAAAAAAAAAAAAAAAATGATTGTGATACTTCATGTGATGAATGTCTTAATGGCAGCAAATGAAATGTTTCTGTTTAGCTGATGGTTAAAAGTGTTTACAGGACTTCGACAAAAACGTTTCTCGACTGAGTTCATTTGTCTGCGGAGAGTTTTAATGATTTTGATGTGATCGAATCACATGACGTGTGTTTTAATTGGCTTTAAGATATACAGGGCTGATTGAAATCATATGTTGACACTTGTGCTGTGTTTACATTGCTTGTATTGCTGGCTAAAATATATATATATATACATATATATATATATATATATGTATATATATATATATATATATATATGTATATATATGTATATGTATACATATATATATATTTTAAAAAAAAGTCCCATTTCTCACTCATTCCACTCTAGCTGTGAAATCAACACTAACACTTTTGATTTGTGACCAATTTAATGAGAAAGAGGCAATAAATCCTTTTAAAGGACGTGTGAGGTCTTGTCATTATTTTAAATAGTTGTGAAAACTACAAAGTTAAAAAAAAAACACGTTTCAATTCTATTTATATCGCTAAGAAGGAAACTGTATTTCTCTCCAGTATAATATGAATTATTTTTATTCTGCTTGACGTTAATTAGCATTTTTACTCGACCCTTGAATCATCGTAAAAACAATGAGCTCATGAAAGGAAGAAAGGAAACCTGGTGTTCGCTTCATATTTTGGGACGTTTGAAGGTTTTGTTTTATTACCCAGTTTTTGTTCTGACGAAATCTGAGACATCAAAAACACTTTGGCTTGTATCCTACGACTACTCAGGAATTTTGTTAGATGTTTACATTTATCTGTGCACTCGTCGTTACCGTGACAACACAGAACCGGAGAACATTATAGAGAGGAACCATCAGGTTATTCTGACCCATCTTGCTCGTTCTTGCCCTTTCATCTTGTACTTGAAGTCTCCTCCACTTCTCCTGCCGACCTGCAGCGTGAACTGTGTGCACGTGAAAGCCTTTTAAACTCTGTAAACTCTCAGGAAATGAAATCAGCACCAGGAGGACGCTCAGCTTCTGGCACGTCGTTGCCACGATTAAAGCCCCGATGTGTCACTTTGATGGACTCACTTTGATCGCAGCCAAACACAAGTTGCAGAGAAATTCAGACTTGGTACGCCTGAAGATTCAGTTTCCTCTTCCACAGAACTTCCCCATCGATCATCCTCAGGGTGATGAGGAATCACATTTAAAAGGTTGAACCTGTAACTCAGATATAAACTGTGTAAGACACCCAACAGCTCCAATACAAAGCGGGACATTTTGTTAAAAAAAACAACAACCTGCATTTTGCTCTGTTTTGGTGTTTGTTTTTTCTGTTGTTGTTGTTTTACATTTGGATTCTTGTTTGTAATACTTCTCTAAGTTGTTTCTTTGTTCTCTTCCAGGTACAAATATTTAAGGTGGAGAGAAATTCAGTTTTCTGTTAGAATAGACAAAAAAAGAAGAAAGACTGATGTGAATTTGACTGAATGTGTTGCTGAAACTGAAATAAAAAACAAGTTAAAAAAAAAAAAGCATTTTGTTGTTGATCTCTGAAGCTTTTTTTTTTTAAAGAAAAATTCAATCTTTGGATCCTCACAACACAACACAAGATTAGGAATCACAGAAATGATATCAGCTCTGTGACGGCACATTCAAATTGGTGCTGAAACTTTCTAACACCAAACATAACCATAAAAAAAATAGGATAATGCTGGAGTCACTAAAAGTGGTCAGCAAACTGCACAGACTGTTTAATTTGGCGGGAAAAATTAACATGGGCACGAGGTCCTTTTTGATTGGATGGAAAGAACGCGGCACTTCCACATGACAGAGCAGTGTGAGACTCCGGGAAAAGAAAAAGTACTTTAAATAGTTTGAGTAAGTAACTTACATAATATAAAGCCTCCATCTTGACGGACACAACTTGACTAGGCTGCTTGTTGTGTTGCTGCTGCTACCTGCTGAACACCTGCAGACTTCATCACCAAGTTCCTGTCGTCTATCTTTTATTCATCGGCGCTCACGTCTTGCTGTTAACGCTGCGCTCAGCTCGTACACCTCGACTTACACCTCGACTCTGATAACGACCTCGTTGTCTGCGTTCTGCTTTTGGGTCCGAAATTGAACCTGCTGCTAAGAAAAAGCCACGACCTTTTTTCTGCCCCTAACCACGTGGTTATAAGTGCTTAAACCTAAAGGACCTTCGTGTGTCTGAGAGTCTTGTGAGAAAACTTCAGTATTCGATTTTCTCACAGTCAGTCAGACCGACGAGAGGCCTCCGAGTCTAATCTTAGCTGTCTGTCAGCACTTCATAAAATAGACGAGTACATTTCATTTTATCTGGCTGAAGGTTATGAGGAGAATTCAGAGGCGGCTGCCAGAGACGCCGTCGCAGTCAGAAAACATGACAGCAGATCCGTTCGCCTCCTTCACGTCCAACTGAGACTCAGGTGTGCGTCCGCATGCTGGTTCAGAGTTACTGTCGAGTTCAAGCTGCAAAACATCACCGCACGGATTTGCTTCTTTTTTTAAATTTTCAAACCACGCTTTGAAATGTCAGCAGATTAAAAACATCTCCAGCAAATTTTGCATGTGTTTGCATTCAAACTTTTTAACTAATTCTGTTTTTGGTCCGGAAAACAACTGAGTTTAAAAAAAACACTAATTTGCCTTCTGATCTCAGAAATTAAGGAAGTTAAAAATGTCAGGTTTTTAAAACTGATGACGGCCGAAAGGTAAAAAATGTTTGTAGCTGTCGAGCATCCTCAATGAATGAAAGGTGGTGAGAAAAGGCAGCTGTCACAAAGGGGTTAAATAATCTTATTAAAAATAACATTTTCCAGACATTAGTGAAGTTTAAATCCAAATGTGACACAAACTTTACCTTTGTTTTCCTCCAGTCAACTTTCCTGCTTTTATAACAATTTAAATATGCTGCAGGACCTGCCGACTGTTTGTTTGTCGTCTCAACAAAATTGTTTGTGGGAGTGAAAACTAAATGTGATTTTTACATCTTCATTAAATGTCATCGAGAGCCAAAGTGAAACCGGAACTTTCGTGACTGCAGAAGCTTTCTCAACGAAATGGTGACGCGTTTCGTTTTAATGTTTTTAATTTTAATAATTGGGTATCAGTTATTTAATATTTCTGTCTTGTTGCCAAAGCACGGAGACGTGCTGTCGTTTCTTGATCTCACAAAGTAATAACTGTGTGAAAATAACACCATTTTCAACATTAAGTTCTGCAACGGATGCACAAATATGAAAAATGATCTTGTGGCTCTTGATTAGACTGTTTATGCATTTGACCTGTAAGTCTTTTATTTCCAGCAGCGCCTGAATGCACCACTACCAGCTCCTCACGTGAAGCTGCAGGACATCATTTTTTAAGCCGGGGGCCGATTCTGTGTCTTCATGTTCCCCTCAAACGTCGTTTCCTGTCATCACCACCTTTTAAAATTATAGAGACATTTATAGTTCGCCCTCCTTCCAGCTCGTCAGCCAAATAGACAAAGTAACACAGTCCCGGCATACTGAGGACACATAGCGTTAATGCAACATATCAGGTGAAATGTCAGGAGAGGGAGTCTGGATGGGAATAGTTTGGACCAAATGATCAAACCGTCTCGTCTTAACGAGCTCGCTAATTCATGAGTTTTGGCTCTGGATGGTTGGTGAGATGACGTCGAGGTGTTAGAGTCACTCATGATTCAGGGAAACTCGAACTAACACCTCTGGACGGGATGTGGAGGGTCTGTGTGTATGTGTGAGGTGAGGCCTCAGCACTACAACGTAACAGCTGACAGTCCTGATTCATTCATTTATTCAAGATAAATAAAAATGTCAAAGTAAACTGTTGATTTAAAAAAAAAAAAAAAAAAAAAAAAAAAATTCTGTTATTTTATTGTAATCTTTTTGTCTAAAACTTACACACTGACCTCTTTGCAGCGCTTTAATTACAGACCAGACTGAACCCAGTTAGCTCACAAACTTACCTCTTTCAGCTGAGTCATGCTGAGTCACTCCCGACTGAAGGCTGCTGTCTTTAACTAACTTCACTAAATTTATGGGAATTTAACATTAGTCAAACCAACAAGCTGAGTCTTCATCTTTGAAGCCTTGTTATCTTGTAAAACAGAGAACTGCCTGTTGTTTTTTTATATGAATTGGAGTCATTGTGGCTGCTGCGGTTCTCACCAATCATAAAGTACCAGCGGGTGTTTTCTGCCTTCCAGCCAGAGGGGGCAGTAACGAGCTCGGTGCGCCACAATGAGGCTCGGAAACGTACTGAGCCACTCAAAAGCGAGATTTCTTTGAGATTTCTTTCAGTTTTAAAGGACTTTGAGGATGAAACATTTCTGGTAAAAAAAAATAATTTTGAAAATATTCTATTACTTCCAATAGATTCCTTAAAACTCTACAAAAAAAAGCACAGTTGCTTCTTTGAGCAACATAATGTTGAGAATTTCTGTAGAGATTTCTGATAGGTTTGACTCACTAAAACAGTTTTCAGGAAATTAATATGAAATAAAGACCTAATGTTGAAATGTTTCTGTGTTCAATTCCTGACATGCGATGTGGTTTGTAGTAGTTTTTACATCCTTACATTGGCTGAATGCTTCAGTTTTAGATTGTTGTTTTCACCTCCGCTTGTTATTTACAACTGCTGCGGTTTTTATTAGCCCTGGCAGCGGCTCAGCTTGTCCTGCGATCTCCCGCTGACCTCACCCTCCTCTCGCTCTGTCAATGCTGCTGCTGACTTTCCCCTTTTTCCACTGAAGTGTGGAAGATCGAATGTTTTTCTGGCGAACGAATCGTACAGTAGTGCACCTTCCCAAACCAACCAGGATGCCGTTGGCTGCTCAAAGTGTGCAGATGGAGCAGCCAAAGAAGAAGCTGAAATAGTGTTTGCATTGCTGAACCTTTAAACTGGTAATTGGACTTCCACTTCTGAGACGGGTATTAAGTCCATGTTCGGTGCTGAAATGCAGCTTTGCATCCAGCTGGTTGCTCTCGCATGAAGAAATGTGTTCGGTGTGTGACTTGGCCAGACGGAGAGGTTGAGGGTTCACGGCAACTTCACGGTGCTGAAAGGTTGTAGTGTCGGATTTACGGCTGTCGGCCTATTTTTAAAAAACACCTGGGGAAGCTCTCCAGAAAGTCCTCACAGTGTGTGTGTGTCTAATCTTATGATGACATTACAGAGATATGATCGAAATAGGTCATGTTTTTTAAGGTTGACATCCTTAAAATCATTGTAATTTTGTTTTCTAATATTTATAAAATATTGTGGTAAGTTACACAAAAGGAGTCTTTTAAAGAAAATATGTTTTTTTAATTGCGCTTTCATGTGCACTTTATAAACCATCTGGTACAGTTACAGATGCACACAAAAAAGTACTTTACAATGTACAATTACATCACGTCAAAGGCGTTATATAGTATTCGTGTTATATAATATTGAATTTAATGCATTTATACCATTTAACGAAACATTTAACTATAAAAATAAGAGAAAATTTAGTTTATGTACAAAGTGCTACAACAACAGCTAAAAGCTAATGTCTCAAAATGCAAAAATCCCTTCAGCTTATTTTCAAAAATATATTTGTACTTTCCTTAAAGAAAAGAGAAAGCGTTTTTATTTTCTTTAAATCCCACCGTGGTCACATCCAAACTGGACCTCAGCCATGTTTACGGGCACCTCTGCAGTCTACACTTCACAGCCCACTATGACGTATTCATACAGACCTAAATATAGATGCCACGCGCTAAAGACGGTGTCTTTTACAAGGACACGATAGTATTGCAGCACTACTAAACACAAACAAATCCCCAGAACTGCAGCTGTTACACAATTGTAAGTAATGTTCAATGTTAAATTAAAAACAGTCCGTGTTATAAACGCTTATAATTACTTTAAGGTGATCGAAGCAGCTGTTGGACTCAAACAGTTTCCCACAAACCACGTTGTTGTTGTTTTTCTCATTTAACAAGGGGGATTTTTTTTATGTTGCTCTTCTTGAAGAAGTTAAACGTTGGAGGGGATTTTTAAAAAAAAATTTGTACACTCAGTCCAACAAATACCATCACTGCTTTCTTTTTCCTCCAAAACCTCCAGCCTCACAGATATAAAATGTAAAATAGAAGTTGCCATGGCGGCTAACAGTTTGCTAATCAATGTACCCATCGGTGAGATTATGATTTTTCCAAATCTTTGTGATTTAACCAAAGCTGAAACTTGTCATGGTTCGTAGCTTCCTGGTCTGAAAAACGAGGCCGAGGCAGAAGCGCCTTAAACTGCAATACCACCAAGTGCCACCAGAGGTCAGCTCCAAAGAGCCTCCAGCTAAATAGACTTCGATTCAACGTGAAAATCGTTAAGATGCGTTACCCGACACTTTCAGTTAGAGTCCAATTAACAAAATGCTTCAAAGAGTTTAGTTCTGTTTGCAAAAAAAAAAAAAGGATCAACACCTCTTCAACCAAAACTAAATAAATTTGCAATGACATCTAAAAATCAAATATTTCGTGTTTTTTTGTCAATAAATGACTTAAGCAATCAGTGTAGGCATATTTAGAGGAGCGTGACCACGATGGCTTTTTGAAAAGCAACAAAACACATGTTTTCTAAAGTAAAAACAGCCGTCGACAGAAGTAATAAAATAAACTTTGCTATGGAGTTCACTGGCGGTCAACAGGCCACCGCTGCTGTCTCTTTGATAAACCGTCTTTTCTTACCGCTCTCCTCTCCCCTCCATCTCCTTCACGTTTCCGATCGCTCCTTTCTCTCTGCTCTTCTTCCTCTCCTCCTCCAGCCGCTCCCTCTCCTTCTCCATCATCCAGTCCCCGCCGAGGTAACTCAGCGCGTCCTCCGGTCGCCCGCGGAGCCGCGGCCTCGGGTCGAGGAGCGACTGGAAGAAGCGGCGGGCCAGATGGGTGAAACAGGCGAACTGTGGCGCCGCGGGATGGAGGTCCTTCCTGCCCGACACCGCTTCGCTTAAACCGGTGTCGCCCTGCGTGCCGGCCGTTTGAGGCTCCGCCCACACGTCCAGGTCGTCATCGGGGCCTTTGGCCGCGTCGAACCATTCGCGATACTTCAGGTATGAGCGGCAGTCGCTGGCCGTCTCTGCCCAGGGGTGGCTGCCGGTGAGCATGGCGTACGTCAGGATGCCCAGCGCCCAGCTGTCCGTACTCGGCTCCACGGACACCCACACTCTGCTTTTCTTCTTCTTCGTCGTCTCGTCATCCTCCTTCACGCCGTCATCGGCGCCATTTATGCTGCTCCAGCTGTCCTCGTTTTCTCGAGCGATCTCGGCCTCGGGGGTGCAGTAAGGGGAGCTGTGCCAGACCTCCGGGACCCTGG